>NC_042534.1:19180455-19509531 GCF_900963305.1 Echeneis naucrates
CCTCCATCATATATGTAGGTAATGACACTAATGCAGGCTGAATTTCATTAACATGAAGCATGTCCATGGGTTTTTGCATTGGGTTTGTGCAACACGAAAGTGTATGAAAGTACGTTGTTAATGTTAGTGAAGTAGGAAAATGTCTACTGTGTCAGCTGGCATAAACATGATGTATTAGTTAACCACAGAAATATGGATATAGCACATCACCAGTGGCCTCTTAAAATCAGCTTTAATTGTGCCTTTCAGTGTTAAATATTTTCTTTCACAGCTTTACACTCTCAACTCAACTCCCTGTTTGGCACACCACAGCAGGTCCTCCTCATGAAAGACAATGAAACTAGTTCAGAGTAAAAGTGATTGTTTTGTAAAGAAGTCCATATGACACAGAAGTTAATCAGTTGGGGTGATAAGATCAAATTTTCCTATATTCTTCATTTTATGTTATTTTTGCTAAGTAAACAATAGAGAGAACATATTCAAATTCCTCCAAAGCTCCCCCCTTGGCAATACCACACCTTTTATTATCCTACTCATAGAAAAAACATTGCCTTGCCTGCAGCCAATGTCTTATCTCAAACACGCAATCCAAAGAAAAGCATGTGTGTCTCAAATTGAACTTTATTGCTTTATAGTCTTCATCTGACTACAATGACGCTAGGCCTTAAATGGAGGGTGGGGGTGTTCTGTGTCTAGGGAAGGACAGCTGTTATGGGTTTAAAGGCCAGCGGTGGTGCTGACTGGCTGTCCCAGTCTGAGGGAAAAAAGTGTTGGCAAAACAGACTAGGGTCCCTGGGACGGGGTGATATCCCTCAAATAACAGTGTCACAAAGTCCAAACAAACAGTCACCTCCTGAGCTTTTCCGACACAGTCAGGGTTTCCTCTGCAGCACTCCTAAGAAAATCTTTTCTCCTGAATCACACTGCCCTGTCTTTTAACTCAGGGTAATTTAGGAAATTAATGATTGTTTACAGAACTGAGTCTTGGTTGAAATATAAGATGCAGATTGAGTTTTTGTCAACATTCTCGAGGAGCACACTGCCTGGGTCCCATGTGGACACAAGCAGCCACAAGAGAATCAGGAAATTGCGATGATGTACAGTTGGAATCACATTTGGGTTTGGTATATAAACATTTAGATTCAATATTTAAGTTTTTAGCTCCAGGGTCATGAATGGGCATGTATGATATTTTTGCACCTGACTAACCATTCAAATTACACAAAGGAGCTCCTGAAAGCACTTGCTGCTAGCAGGATGTTTTGGTTTGGAGCCAATAAACCCTGACCTTTGTACTTTTGTCCTTATAATTTTACCATATTTTATTGGACATTTGTTTTAAATTGTATTATTATAATTAGCATCTAAATTTGTGAGTTATGGTCACAACAAGGGCAGCATGGCGGTATAGTGGTTAGCGCTGTCGCCCCACAATAAGAAGGTAGTGAGTCCAGTTCCCGGCCTGGGTCCTTTCTGCGCAGAGTTTGCATGTTCTCCCCATGTCTGTGTGGGTTTCCTCTGGGTACTCTGGTTTTGTCAGACTCTGTTTTTTCGTTGTCTTGTACACTTCCTGTTTTATTTTGAAAATCTTGTGTTCCACGTTGTTGTTTGCAATTTACTTCCCCTCTTTGTTCTTTTTCCCACCATGAGTTGACTCCTAATTTGTTTCACCTGTGTTAGTTCCTGTGTATTTAAATTCCCCATGTCTCTGCCAGATTGTCTTTGTTACCTCCCGTGTGCTAAGCTCTCTCGCGTTCCCAGTTGTTTGCTCCCAGTGTATGACCGGACTGTTTTTTTTGGTGTTTGATTCTCCTGCCTACTCCTTGCCTGTTTTGTCTGCCTGATCCTGCCAGCCTTTTTGTGTATGACCCCTGCCTCCATTTGGATTAAAAGCTCTTGCCCTACTGGACTCACTACCTCTGCCTCGCTTCCCTTTTTGCACCTGAGTTCACTCTCATCGGCTCTGACAGTTTTCCTCCCACTGTCCAAAGACATGCATGTATAGGTTAACTGGAAACTATAAATTGACTGTAGGTGTGAATGCAAGCGTGAGTGATTGTTTGTCTCTGTTTGTTGCCTTGTGTGTTGGCCCTGTGATAGACTGGCGACCTGTCTAAGGTGTACCCCACGCCTCGCCCGATGTGAGCTGGGATTGGCACCAGCAGCCCCGCGACCCGGTTACGGATAAAAGTGGATGAAGGTGAGTGAGTGGCCACAAACAAGTTTTGTAGGCTCACAGGAACCTTTGACCTATGATTGCCACGGTCAAATGCAGTTCTATCAAGACAGACATCAAGGAAATTAGAAAGAAATTGGCGTTCCAGTAAGTCAGAAGAGTCTCACACAGCCTGGAAAGATAGCCTAAAAACATATAAAAAAAAAAACCTCTCCATAGTGCTAGAAGTTCATATTACTCAGCACTCATAGAAGAAAACAAGAACAACCCCAGGTTTCTCTTCAGCACTGTAGCCAGGCTGACAGAGAGCCATAGCTCAGTTGAACCAGTGATCCCCTTAGCTCTAAGCAGTGATGATTTTAATAAGTTTTTTACAGATAAAATTCTCTCGATCAGAGACAGAATTTATCAGCTCTTGCCTATGTTACATAAAAATCTCCTACTTAACTAGCAACTCCTGAATCAGCTGCGATGCCTCTTTTACATCTGGAATCATTCTCACCTCTGAATCTCTCAGAGCTAGCTTCTATAGTTTCATCATCCAGACCATCAACCTGTCTATTAGACCCAGTACCAACTAGCCTCTTTAAAGAGATCTTTTATTTAATTGTGCCGTTCATTCTAGACTTTATTAATCTAACTTTATTTCTGGGTTATGTACCTCAGGCACTAAAGACCGCGGTCATCAAACCCCAGCTTAAAAAGCCTAATCTTGATCCAGATGTTTTGGCAAACTATAGACCCATATCAAACCTTCCATTTATTTCTAAAATCATTGAGAAAGCTGTAGCAAAACAACTACACGAGCATCTGGATGGGAACAGTTTGTTTGAACAGTTTCAATCAGGATTTAGAGCCCATCATAGCACAGAAACAGCACTAGTTAAAGTCTCCAATGACATTCTAATGGTTTCAGAAAATGGATCAGCCTCCATACTTCTCCTTCTAGATCTCAGTGCTGCATTCGACACCATAGATCATATTTTACTACAGAGACTGGAACATGAAATTGGAATTAAAGGAACTGCACTAAAGTGGTTCAAATCCTACTTATCAGATAGACATCAGTTTGTTCATGTAAACAACAGCTCCTCCTCATGTACTGTAGTCAGTCATGGAGTCCCGCAGGGTTCGGTACTTGGACCAATCCTCTTTACGCTTTATGTGCTTCCTCTAGGCAACATTATCAGGAAACTAATCATCTCATCAGTCTGGACGGCATCACTTTGGCTTCCAGCTCCACTGTAAGAAACCTTGGAGTAATTTTTGACCAGGACATGTCCTTTGTCCCTCACATAAAACAAGTTAGTCGGGCAGCTTTCTTCCACCTGAGAAACATTAGGAAAATCAGAAACATCCTTTCTCAGGATGATGCAGAAAAACTAGTTCATGCATTTGTAACTTCTAGGCTGGACTACTGTAACTCATTACTATCTGGATGTCCAAACAAATCTCTAAAAGGCCTTCAATTAATTCAGAACGCTGCTGCACGAATATTAACAGGAACTAGGAAAAGAGATCACATCTCTTTTCCGTGTTAGCTGCTCTTCATTGGCTGCCAGTAAAATATAGAGTAGAATTTAAAATCCTTCTTTTAACATATAAAGCTCTTAATGGCCAAGCTCCATCATATCTCAGAGAGCTCATAGCTCCTTACTGTCCTAGCAGGCCACTCTGCTCTCTAGATGGAGGTTTACTTGTGGTTCCTAGAGTCTCCAAGAGTAAATCTGGAGGCAGATCTTTCAGTTATCAGGCTCCTCTTCTATGGAACCAACTTCCAGTATCGGTCCAGGGGGCAGACTCTTTAGCAATTTTCACGACCTGGTTTAAAACTTTTCTGTGTGACAGAGCTTATAGTTAAAAAGTTCAAGTCTTCTACTCTTTAGCTATGCTGCTGTAGGCGTAGGCTGCTGGGGGAAGGACTGAGATTCTCCCTCTCTCTCTGTCTGTCTCTCCCTATCACCCTCTCTCCCTCTCTCGCTCCCTCTCACTTGCTCTCCTTTCCTCCCCCCTTGCATGCGCTGATAAGAACCATCCTTCTTAAAAAACACAGTTTCACCCAGATCTATGCATTTATACTGCATGTTCATTCATACCACGTTCTGCCAAAGTCTCTGTCTCTCCCAGTTCCTCTCCTCTCTCTCCCTGTCCTCATCCTGCAGGTGGTGACTCATCGCCATCCCATGTTCCTGCTGGTCCCATATCTTGATGAATTCTGTACTACAGCTCAACTCCATAAACTTCATGCATCAACATGTTCCTGCCTATACCCTCCCCCCAATGCCTATCTCACTCTCTCTCTCTCTCTCTCTCTCTCTCTCCCACTCTCAACCCAACCGGTTGAGGCAGATGGCCGCCCCCCCTGAGCCTGGTTCTGCTCGAAGTTTCTGCCTCTTTAAAGGAAGTTTTTCCTTGCCACTGTCGCCAAGTGGTTGCTCATCGGGGGATCTGTTGGGTCTCTTTAAATTATTTTATAAAGAGTTTGGTCTAGACCTGCTCTATATGTAAAGTGCCTTGATGTAACTTTGTTATGATTTGGCGCTATACAAATAAATCAGATTTGATTTGATATCTGACCATGATTAGTTTTCAATCAGTTCATTTGAGTCCAGTTGAATGTTTGCACCAAATATAAAGATGTAATCTGTCATGTTTCACAAGAATGGGAGGGATGAATGGACGGACAACTCCAACACATAATGCACTACCACTGGGTAGTGATGATAATGTTCTACAAGGCACATCAATGTACTAGCATTGATAACAATGTACATAAATAACCCATCCACCCATTATCAGTCCTGCTTATTATCATTGGGTCATGGGGTTGGGACAGGGTCCCCCCCAGGGCAGGGCTCTCATACGACTGACCTATAGAGACACCATTCACACTTACATTCATGCCTATAGTCATTTTAGAATTGCCAATTACAACGTTGGACTACATACACAGAAAACCTACATAGGCAGATAGATTCCACCTTCTGTATAAACAATGTCAAAATATTTTTTGGCAATTTGATATCCATGTTTTTGAAGTTCCCAAGGTGACCTCTTGCTTTTATTCTACTATGGTGTCACTAAACATGTACAACACATGGGATGATGCTATTTGGAAACCCTACAGTTCAATCACTCTTTTGGCATTTATGTGCTGTTATTTATAAGACTGACCTTTGAACCAGAGAGATAGGTGATGATATCCAGTAAATACAGTAACACAACAAACACACTGTGTGTGTGAAAACCAGTGAAACCAGAGAAAGGAGTCAAAAAGACAAACTTACCAGATGAACATAAGGCACAAAGTAACCATAGAGGGCTGCAGGGACACCAAAGGCCCAAATGCGATATCCCAAAGACTTCCAGATGTTGACGTTGAAAATCTGGCTCATGGACAGGCACTTTCTGCCTGTTTGGGTCTTATTGGATTTGGGCAAGAGGGGCTTGTAGGTGAAGCCGGCCAGCATGAGAACAAACATAAGGATGCAGAGGATACGCATGGTGTTGTGGAGTCCCGCTCTATCCAGCAGGTCTGACAGTACAAACGGTATAGTAATGGTGAAGATGCTGCTGCCAGCTGTGACAATGCCATTCACCAGGCCCAGACGCTTCTTGAAATAGTGGCCCAGGATTACTAAGCTTGGCTGATAGGCAAAAGAGCAGCCACACGCAAACACTATGCCATAGGTGAAATACATGGGACCCAAGGACCTATGAGGACACAAAACCAGATAAATTACTGTACAGCCTTTTGACTCAATACTAACATTAATGAGCTACAAAGGATGTAGGTGTCATTCCATGATTTTTTACAAGTATATATGGTAGCACAGCAGCATAGTGCTTAGCACTGTTGCCCCACAACAAGAAGGTCATGGGTATGATTAGCCGGCCTGGGGCCTTTCTATGAGGAGTTTGCATGCTCCTTCTTGCTCCGAGGCAACAGAAATAACCACTATGCCAACATGCTGCCTCCCAGGTGTAATCATGTAGCTCAAAGTTATATTTTGACAATTCCAATACAAGTGGATGTTAATGCATCTGTTGATAAACAGTTATTCCACTGAGAATTGTGTGAATGTTGGTATTTAAAGTATTTATTCTCTGAAGAATGTCTTTAAAATATTACCACACAATCATTACTGTAACTAACAAGCATCTATAAAAAAAAAAGTCACTTCTGCAGTCTTCTTTTTCCAAAAGCACGATGGCCCATGCTCGTCATATGAAACTAATCACCACAGGGACATCTGGACAAGATATCAATAGTATCAATAGCATATGGAATTTAGGTAATGCAGTGGTTCAACCTTGGGCTTGGGGCCTGTCATTGTAGAGTTTGCATGTTCTCCCCATGCCTGTGTGAGCTCTCCAGCTTCTTCCCTCAGTCGAAAGATACTGAGATTTACAGTAGTTGGTAACTCTAAATTGCCTGTGAGGGTGAGTGGTTGCTTGTCGCTATATGTCCAAAATGTACACCATTCTCATCAAATGTCAGCTGGTATTGGCTCCAGCTTCGCATGACACTGCAGCATTAACGGCATAGGTAAAGGTTTAATAATGCAAATTACTTAAGAAAGAAAATTCAGAGAAACCTACAAATCATATGCTCAAATATAAGTATAAAACTGTTTGATAGAGACTATACTACTAGCCTACTACTAATATATTTTTAAATGAAAAAATAACAATCACAATATCTATCAAAATAATGCATCATGGCTTTTCTGTATATTGTAATTTATTTATTTATTTACATAAATTGATAATGGTCTTTGCCCAGATAGAGGATGGTGCGCCTCCTTTAGCTAAATTGATTTGCTTTTTAACAGAAAAATCATATTATGTAGAAATCTTGCACCATCCATCTATCTTTTATTGCTTTTTCGTTTCGGGGTCGCGGGTGGTGGAGCCAATCCCAGCCAACATTCCGGGTGAGGAGCTGGTTGCCAGTCCATCACAGGGCCAACACACAATGACAAGCCACCACTCACACTCACATTCAGACCTACAGACAATTTAGAATCAGCAGTTAACCTAAACATACATGTCTTTGGAAGGTGGAAGGAAACTTGAGTACCCACTCAGACAAGGGAGAAAATGCTAACCCCACACAGAATGGACCCAGGCCCGGGAACCGAACCCACAACCTGTCTTATTGCGCTGTGCTTACACCTCTTCTTACACCTTGCCACACTATTTGAGAGGCTCCTTGACAGTCACTTGATAAGTAATAATTGATCTATTGTGCCATAAAGTGATCATGGACTCAAAGGTTGTGAGAGTTTCCTTCCTTGTAGACATGGAAATAATTAACAACAATGTGTTAAATATAGAACCTCTCACCCACAGAGTCATGATAAAAGCTTACAGTAGCATGTCTTGTTTAGGGAGGTTTTCTGAAAGAAATAATTAATTTGAATATATATATCTGTTAAGCCCACCGACGCTGTACAATGAGGCAACACAATGGTGACTGAGCGCACTGATAAAAGCTTCAATAGGCAATCTATGGAAAACTTCAAACACTGTATGAAGTTGCTGCTAATGGAAGCCAAACATTTCCCACTGTTCACGAAAGACATTTATTAGTATATTTATATGAAGTTGTGACTGGAAATGCACTGTGTGCAATATTGAGATTAGCACTCAGCCCTTTCATCGTAAATGCATCTAAATACACTGTTAACCTCCAAGTCCATGGCTGTTCACAGATTGATAAATTATTATTCATTATTTACTCACTTCTCTACTACAACTATTGTTCTTGAGGCAAAAACAATAGTTGCTGCCTCAAGAATTCTGGCTGAATAGTTGACTCTGATGCTTTAACAATTAATCATTAATTAACTTGACAAATATAAAATTCATAAAAGCCATTTTAATGCAATTCTAAGCAGATATATGAACATCATTATAAATATATTACTCCAAACTCTAACATTACCTTTAAAAGTCCTTTTGAGTGATATATCTCATTTAATCAATGCTTTTCAAAATTTTTACGTATTCACAATTATTAAATGTTTTCTAACTTGTTTAGGTTTGTAATATTATATCATTACATGTAATTACATTTGACCTCATACTGGTAATTTGACTTCATTACCTGCCCATGAACAATATCTCTTACAGCTATATAAATTCTCACGTTTAAAATGTCTTTATATTCTAAATAAAACCACCTTTTGATAAATTATCATAGAGTTGTGGCTGTTGAAAATAAAATTGTGCATCTATAATTGGATGACAACTGTGAAACTCCATTTGCCATTGGTAGCCTTAAAATAGCAACAAACTGTATATGTGTGCATGGTTTGTAGTGGTGAGTTTTACCCAGTGTTTACATGGCAATACTGATGATCCTATTCTACATGATGTAGCTAATGTTGGGCCAAAAGTCGTTGATATGTTGGCTAGGTCATATAAATTACACAAACTGTTTAAAAATATTCCCCAGATTATAGAGCAGAAAGTCATTTCGAAAGAGCACGAGCCAATGGAGAAGCTCTTGTACTCAGCCATTTGACCAGTGGTGTGACTTCATCAGTCAGTAAGTGACAGACTATCAGGTTCTTAGGGCTGGCCGGTCTGATGGTATCTCACCATCTATACTTAGGAAATACACATGAAGTCAAAAAACCTCCTAATCTATTAATGTAACTCATGGAAGGTTTGCTTCCTTACGTGACAAAGGAGCTGGCCAGGAGCCCAACCAGGCCAACAGCAGCACCACCCACTGCGGTAATTCTACAGCCAAGTATGTCGGTGAAGACGCTGACAATAGGTGAGCAGAAGAAAATCATCCCCATGGATAGGGACCCCACCCATGCTGCAGGAGACACAGTGAGAGAGACAGAGAGGCTGAGTGAGTGAGGATGTCTGACATAACAAACTGTGTGTCAGATAAATGATCATTTCATATTAAATAAAACTGATGTTTAGAGTTATAGCTACAGCAAATACATTCAATAGCAGTAGTCTGAAGTGCATCTGTGCACACACACACACATACACTGCAGAGACCATTCACTCAGGAAACCCATCCAGGCTTTACGAAGCAATAACAAAAAAATAAATACTGTTCATTGAATGTTACCAAGTGTCTTGCTCATTTTATAAATAGACTAATTGGTTGGATAGCTATATAAAGGGTACAGTAGTAATGGGCTTGGAGTTTAGCCATTTATATCAGAGAGCCTGTTTTATAGAGTCGGTTTATTGCCTAACAGACCTGGGTGTGGACTTGGCAGGGAAGGTCAAAGGAGGCTATTAGCGCATTATGGGAAATGTAGGACCCAATGTTATTTCCACTCAACCAGGGAATACATTTATGAATTTTTTTAATGCCTCCATTCTGAGCAGGCTTTTGAAATCACTTTGTGCAAATCTGCTGAAGAAAATATGTATATGTCCTAAAATGCTGGAGTGACATGTTCCTATTGTCAAAGCTTATTTTCTGGTTTGCATAAGATATCTTGTAATAGCTTGTCCCAGCATTTTTAAGACTAGATTTTATTTTCTGGCATGAGGCTTCAAATGATGTCCTGGTGTTTTCTCACAGTATTTCATGATCCAACATGAGTTGTAGTAGATATAGCATTAGAATTTAAACTGAGCATCAGGGAATCAACAGGAAGCATCAGAAGTGTTTGCTCAGTGCTTGCTCAGCAGTCTTTTAGTCAAAGGTTAAATACCAGTGTCACATGCTGCAGCAACTACACAGATAAGAAAATCTGGAATCGTAATGGCAGGTGACTTGATTATTCTGGGAGTGATCAAAGAAAAGGAAAATCTATGTGGATAAATGGAGAAAGTCACAGATAGATTTTACACTTTTAGTTGTTTTTACATTTGTCAATACAAATTCACAGACATTATGTGACATTAACTAGAAACACTGGTTCCTCTTGATATGCGTACATGCAGAACACTAAACAACTCTGACTAAACTCACAAGTACAGAAATTGTGCAAGCTTGCACAGCACCCTTTGACCATGAAGAGAATGAGGAAGCTTGGGGTCCATGATAGATTCTGGTAGGACCGACTACATGGAACACTTGTATGTTCCTATCATATTACTTGATAATAGATTAGGAAGGTTAATGATCACATTTGATGACCAAGATATAGAATGAAGTGTTGAGCTTTCTCAGTTCTCAGGCTGTTTGAGGGAAAAGATAGAGCAGCTGGGGCTTTAGTGTTCTTGTTGTCTGTTATTTACCATAAGTAAGGAGAAACCATTGTGTCGGGTTTCAGGGTTATTGCTGGCTTTGCAGCTATGTTTATTCTGAGGATTCTTATCTCACCTCATGCTGTCAGAGTATTAGAGCCTCTTAGGTTTCACTAAGAGACCAGGGTTATGAAGTTAATCAGAAGGGAAAGAGCCTGATACCCTGACACAGTTAACACTGTCATAGTTGTATTGTTTGGTAAGGACAGACTAGTACATCTGTGAGGCTGCAGAAAATGCAATTGTAAAACGTATTATAGTTGTGTATAAATTAAGTTTCTATTCCTTATGTTTCCTTGAAATAGGATTATCATTGTAAAAATAAACATCATGTTGTATTGACAAAGGTTGAGATAAGAGACTTAGACCATTAAAAAAAAGTTTACTAAGCTAATAGATCAAGTAATAATTTTTTAATAGAATTCAGTTAAATTTTTTTTAGAACTTTGTGTTGGTAATTAGATAGAATAAAGGTTTAACACGCTTCACTTTTCAGACTTAGTCCATGTAAATTTTTATGTGTCTACGGTTCTGCTGAACTGTGTCAGCACAGTTACAGTAACAGAAGGTTAAAGGCTCTCCGGAATGCACTGCAAAAAACGTGGCTAATGTTTGACTATTGCATTTCAATGGTGTTGGCTAGAAATGGTAATACTTGGAGGTGTTCGATTAGCAGAAATACAGATAAATAATAAACATGCACATTGACACAAGTCAGCATCAGTGAATGCTGATTCAGCTAAATTGCATGCCCCCTCCTTCCAACTTTTCTTTTTAATAGCAAAATGCACAGGATTGCTCACAAAAGTCTAGTCTATACAAATTTTCATGAGAATCAGTCTTATGGTTGTTGAGGCATTGTACCTAATCAAGACTGTCTATACTATAATGATACTAGACACAGTCATAATACTAATAAAATCATACCCGGTTTAATATTTAGTATCTTTTTTTTTTTTTTTTTTATGAAATGCTTTATCTTTATGACATGTGCAAGGAGCCTAAAGCAAATTTAAAGTGAAATTTGATCTTGTTAAAATGTCTGTAGGGTTCCTCTACAAAGAACCATGAATGCCACGTATAAGAGCTCATGTTGACTGATCAAACATAAGCCAATATCTACCATTTTTTTCCAGGTGATACCTTTGTACAGATGTCTTGTTAAGATTTTCACACTTTTTGTAGCAACTGCCCTCCTTTATTTTCACTTTTATTTCAGTTCATAGCTCTGAGTTGTATACATTGTTGTATACTCAGGAATGTCAGTGCTGTTGAAGAGAAATTTACTAGCCACACAGCAGTCAAAGGCTTCACATTTTCATAATTTCATATGTAAAAATAGTTAAATATAACCTATATATAGTTTACATCATTTTTCTCTAGTTTCCCATTGTGTCCCAAAACTTCTCAAGAACTTAACCATACACTACAGTCAGGAGAATGGCCCACATTCATTGGGCTCTGATCTGCCTGCTCTCATATTTGTGGAGATATCAGCTCCCTTTAAGCAACATAATGTAATAAATGGAAGTGAAATAGAAAGGCAAAGAATCCCTTAAATACAACAGGAAATTGTTGTTATGATTCCATCTGCCGGCTCTCGTTTCAAAAAGTATTTACGCTTCAGACAAAGAGAAATTCCAGAGTGAAAAATGTAATTTCAGGATTCTCTCAGTGGCATCCATTGGTAGCCGCAGGCCCCACTTGGACACTAAGGCACAGTTGCTCTAAGTTGTCTGTTTGCTTTAAAGCGTTAAAGGCTAGACCCCTCTACTCTGAACCCAATCACCCCAGAATGGCTAAACCTACCGCAGTGAGCGCTGTAGAACACCCGTCTATGTTTAAGCCAGAGAGGATACATTTAAACGCCACTGAGGTGACTTTGCTGACAGCTGACCTGCAGACTCTGTCCTCAAATCCTGTGTTCAGTTTCTGTGTGCTTCCATCCCAGCAGCAGAAATCCTGCTGCTGTCCCCCTCATGCTATTACTATCGTATGTCTGTTACCACTCACTCAGCCAGCCTAGTACAGCTGCTAGCTTACTTATTTCTACTATTTTCTTTCCTCCCAAGGACATAATGTACCTAGATATATTTAAATCAGAGTATAATAGTGTTCAAAATTTAAGTGCAGGTGTACAAATTTCAGAAGTTAAAGGATTAGTTAGAGGGGGCTCACTCTGCGACTGAGTCTCTTGGTAGCCTTGGGCCTTGTCAGTACAATCTGGCCATGATTGACTCAAGCGCAGAGTGACCACCCCAAACACAAAGTAGTCCAAGATCCACAAAACTTTACTGAAGAGCAGGCAGGGCCATAGACAAGAAGGCAGTCTGAAAAAACAGGCAAACAAATTCAAAAAGGGCAAGGCAGAATTCCACAAAACCAGTAAGTAAAAACAAGTCATACGCTAAGGTTATCACAAAGAATAAACGCGAGAGAGCAAAACACACAAAGGTAACAATCTGGCAAAGGAATGGGCATGAACCATGGACTTAAATACCTGCAGACACGGGTGTGGAGATTATTGGCGGGAAACAGAACAAAGGACTATGACAGGAAGTGATGAGCCATGACCGGAACAAACACAGATTACAAATTAAACAGGAAGCCCAAGAACATAAAGACAGAGACCTGAAGTGTGAAGAGAATGGCTCTAATGGATTCTGTTTTTATCTGTTCTTCCAAGAAGTGAATACATTCAGAAGGTGTGCATTAAAGCTGCTGACTGGAGAGTTATCCCTTTTACATAAGAAGACTCAACTCATATTGCAGGTGTGTGCCAAGCCAAATTTCCTGGCATAGTAAAGCAAACTATTTGTGCCTGTAGCTCATTTTAGGAATGTGTGTGACTGAAGATCCTCTGAGCAAAATTTTGTTCTAACAAGGGAGACTGACATCAGGCTCGACAGAATAGCTGTCACAGTTCTGTTCTCCTGGTTCCCCTCTGCCCTCTGTATTCTACCACTCTCCCTGCCTCTGCTTCACTCCACCTCTCAGCCACGCCCCCTCATCAGCTCAACTCCACTCACCTGGTTGCTCAGCTGCAGCTTGTCTCATCAGCCTGGCATATAAGTTCCTCCAGCACTCTCACTCCTCGCCAGATTGTTCTACTATAAGAGACTCTCCAGCGTTCCTTCTTCACCTGATCTCCTGGTGCCGACCCTGCCTGTCCCCGACCTGCTCTTCTTGTCTGCCTCCCAGTGTAACGACTTGCCTTCTGTCTCTGACCACGGGTTCAGCCTCAGCGTCTCCAGCGTTTGCCTGCTCTACTGGTTTCGACTCCTCTGCCTGGCCACGACTCCTCCACGGCTCGCCACTCATCAAGTCCCCTGTACCTCCAGCTGATCCGTCTGGCTCCGGACACCAAGTGTCGGCGGCTTCATTCGAACTAAGCCTTTTCCCGTTTCTCCCGGCCGCCGAAGGACAGAGCTTTATGGGTCCGAGGGTGCACGCCCCCCTCCTCGTTCCCATGGCCGGGGTTGAACTCATCCCCGTCCCCAAGCCAGATAACCAGAGACTATTTTTGGGCTACCAGCCTGAAGTGTGAATTGAATGCTAAGCTAATTCACCTGCTAAAACTCCTGTTTAACTGCTGTGAAAATAAGTCATTACCAACTGTTTCTGAGCTCTGGAGTGCTGCATTTGGGTTGCATACACATCCGTCACAGTACAATCTGGCCACAAATGGATCCCCTCAAGCCCGCTTGGAGTGGGTGGAGGGAATGCTCCAGCACCACAAGGCTCAGATGGCCTCCAATGTTGGAGCAAGCGCTAACATCTCTAGCTAACCAGGTACAACAGTTAGCGGCTTCCCTGTCTTCACCGGCGACTCCCGCTCCAGCTCCTCCAGCTCCAGCTCCTCCGCTGGGCTCCGTTCCTGAGCCCCGAGTGGGTACCCCGGGGCTGCAACCCTTTCCTGACGAACTGCTCCATTCTGTTCACTCTGCAGCCGCACACCTTCGCCTCAGAGGCAGCGAAGGTAGCCTTCACCGTTAATCATCTGACTGGCTGAGCCCGCCTTTGGGGAACAGCAGAGTGGGAGAGAGGCATGCCTGCATGCTCCTCATTCCAGGCATTTGCTACAGCGCTACGTAAGCTTTTTGGACCTGTTCCGTTGGGACCTGACGCCACTGGAGGACTCATGGGCCTGAGACAGGTATTGACTTTCGGACTCGGGCGCACCTCAGTGACTGGAATGCTGCTGCCCAGTGCGACCTCCCCTCTTCCCTTGATGGCCTCATCGAATTGACTTCCAGGCTGGACAGGCGCATTCAGGTGAGGAGAAGGGAGGTACGCCAGGCAGGGGCAGACCTGTCCGTCTGCGGGGGTCCCAGCCCCCTCCAACCAATCCTCAGACTCTTTCCAGGGGGGCTGAACCCATGCAGGTGGGACGTACCAGCCTAATGCCGGAGGAGCAAGAGCAATGCCGCCAAGGGAACCTCTGTCTCTACTGCAGCCAGGCTGGACATTTCATCTCCCATTGCCCAGCAAAAGGAAGGGCTCAGCAGTGAACAGGGGGGTCCTGCTGAGCCGAACCCAAGTCTCTGCCCCTATATCACGACCCCTGTTCCATGTCCGGCTGCTGTTGGTCTCATGGTGGTCTGGTAACCACCATGAGACTATACAGTTTCTTGTCCTGAAGTCACCATGTCTCCTGCTGATCCTTGGCTACCCCTGGCTCCTTCGTCACACCCCCCACATTGACTGGTCAACGGGGTCCATTCTGGGTTGGAGCTCCTCATGCCATCAGGTCTGCCTGAATACCACAACTTCAGGGAGGTGTTCAACAAGGCCAAGGCAACCTCCCTGCCCACTAATCAGCCATACGACTGTGCCATCGACCTCCTGCCCGGCACCTCACCCCCCAAGGGTTGCCTCTACTCTCTGTCTGCACCTGAAAGAGAGGCCATGGATCTGTACATCAATGACGCCTTGGCTGCCGGTATCATCCGTCCCTCCTTCTCACCTGCTGATGCTGGATTCTTCTTCGTTGAAAAGAAAAACAAGTCCCTGAGGCCCTGCATCGACTACAGGGGCCTGAATGACATCACCATCAAGAATCGTTACCCCCTGCCCCTCATCGCCTCCACCTTTGAGTGGCTTCAGTGGGCCACGATCTTCACCAAGCTGGATCTCCACAACGCCTATCATTTGGTCCAAATCCGGGAGGGGGACGAGTGGAAGACGGCTTTCAACATGCCCTCTGGACATTACAGGTACCTAGTAATGCCTTTCGGCCTCACCAATGCCCCGGCTGTGTTCCAGGCACTCACTAATGACATTCTCAGAGACATGCTCAACAAGTTTGTTTGTCTATCTAGACAACATCCTGATCTTCTCCCGGTCCCAGGGGGAGCATATGCATCACATCCAGGCTGTGCTCCAACGTCTACTGGAGAACTCTTTGTTCGTGAAGGCTGAAAAATGTGAGTTCCACGCCACCACCATCTCATTCCTGGGGTACACCATTGACCCAGGCAGCATGGAGATGGACCCCACCAAGGTCTCTGCCATCACCTCCTGGTCCGTCCCTGAGTCCCGGAAACAGCTGCAACGGTTTCTGGATTTTGCCAACTTCTACCAGAGGTTCATCCGGGGGTACAGTACCGTGGCCACACCCCTCACCACTCTCACCTCCTCCAAGGTTCCCTTCTGCTGGTGCCAGGCAGCGGAGGAGGCGTTCTAGAACCTCAAGGCCCGGTTCACATCTGCCCCCATCCTCCTGGATCCCGATCCCCGAGAGACAGTTTGCGGTGGAGGTGGATGCCTCTGATGTGGGGGTTGGAGCCATTCTCTCAACTCATCAGGGAGTTTCATTGCCGCCACCCTGACCAGCCCTCCAGGCTCCACAGCGCTGTGAAAGGCACCAATGGGGTGGATCTGGCCTCCCCGTTGTCTGAGATGTCCAGCGATGAAAGGGAGGAGGAGGAGCTGTCTTCGGGGGAAGATGACCCAGAGGAGGAGGAGCGGAGATGGACATCTCGGATGAATTTCTACTATGAGAGACTCTTCAGCGTTCGTTCTTCGCCTGATCTCCTGGTGCCGACCCTGCTCTTCTCGTCTGCCTCCCAGTGTACCGACCTGCCTTCTGTCTCTGACCACGGGTTCAGCCTCAGTGTCTCCAGCGTTTGCCTGCTCTCCTGGTTTCGACTCTTCTGCCTGGCCTTGACTCCTCTGCAGCTCGCTCCTCACCGGTACCTCTGCCTCGTCTGCCTGCTCTACTGGTTTCGACTCTTCTGCCTGGCCACGACTCCTCCACGGCTCGCCACTCATCAAGTCCTCTGTACCTCCAGCTGATCCGTCTGGCTCGGATACCAAGTGTCGGCAGCTTCTTTCGAAGTAAGCCTTTTCCCGTTTCTCCCGGCCGCCGAAGGACAGAGCTTTACGGGTCCGACGGTGCCCGCCCCCTCCTCGTTCCCGCGGCCAGGTTGAACTCATCCCCGTCCCCAAGCCAGATAGCCAGACTATTTTTGGGCTACCAGCCTGAAGTGTGAATTGTACGCCAAGCTAATTCACCTGCTAAAACTCCTGTTTAACTGCTGTGAAAATAAAAGTCTTTACCAACTGTTCCTGAGCTCTGGAATGCTGCATTTGGGTTACATACACATCCGTCACAATAGTGTATAGAGGGAAACACAAGATGGTCAAAACACACTTGGACCTTAATATTCGGCAGTGTCACCATCTCAGCAGGGAACCATGCAGTCGTTTCATTTAGGCTCCCTGAGCCCAGTTCTTCCCGAGGTTTCTGCCTCTTAAGACATTTTTCCTTGCCACTGTTGCCAAGTGCTTGCTCTTGGAGGGTTTGGTCTAGACCTGCTCTATGTGTAAAGTGCCAGGATGTAACTGTGTTATGATTTGGTGTTGTTTAAATAAATTAAATTTGAATTCATTTATAGTAAAATGTATTGAATATTGTTGATCATAGATAAATGTAAACCTTGTTAATGGCACATCAACACAGTAGTGTTACATTTCAGCACGTTATAAAAATATAATGATGCTTGGTTTCTCTATTTTGACAAATATTTAACTACTTCAGTGACCACGTTTTAACTCAGTTTAGCAACATGGTAATGCTAATGCGATGTTTTTCCGTTTGCATTCCTTCCTTTTTTGTCCAATGAACCAGCAGGGCTATTACCAAAAGCAGTGTCTTATTTAAAAAAAAAAAAAACAACACACACACACATTCCTGTGGTGGATAAGGTTTTGTCAAACTGGAACTAAACAAAGTTGTAGCTTAACTTGAGGTGCTGAGTTTCCAGTGCTGCTGCTTAAACTGAACCCAGAAGCCAGCTTGTGTTAAAATCTGAATTTGAGAACTGTGGGGTCAGGATCTGAATCACACTGTACTGAACTCTCTGCTGGTTCCTACATTGCAGAGCCAATTTTTCTCAACACAACAAAGGAAGAGGCAAAAGAAAGCCACAAAAACCCAAGTAGAGGTGCAAAGTTATGTAGAGACTGTTGTGTTTCCCAGCTAGCTTTGTATTACATCCTGTCAGAGCTTTTATTTCTTACCTCTTGTCTCATTAAAAAAAAACTTGGCAGTCCACACTCCTAAAAAAAGAGAAGACAAAGCAGAGCTAGCAGCAAGGTTAATGGGTTTAAAAGCTGTGGTGTATGTTAAGCTAAACATGTTTGGCACATAGCTGAAACTCATTGCTAATGTTTTTCGCTCCTGAGGGAGACCACAGCACCAGCAGATCAGCCTGAAGCACTGGATCATATACTGTATGTGGTAAATTAAGGTTAAGACTATGATTTTATTGGCTTTAAATATAAACTACAACACTAATGAATTTCGCTTTGGGGATCAATAAAGTTATATCTATCTATCTATCTATCTATCCAAAAGCTTAGCAGGACCCTTTTGAATAATGCCCATAATGTATTTAATATCAGCAATGTTCCCATTTAGCACTTATTATGAGACTCATTGTGATTGCGGTGTGATTGTTACTGGTACAGGCCCCTTTCTTGCTTGTGTTTTTTCCTTTATTAGTCCTGCAGATGAGGGCTACATGAATAGGAGAACCCAGGAGTTCTGTTACTGCATAACAATAAGTGCGACTTCATAACTTCTCCTGCTCAATCACAAACACCCTGGTCATAACTAGATCAGGGCCTATCTTTGTGCGGCAAATACATATCTGGCCCTAAGTGGACAACACAGCATTATAATCATTACTCCATCTTTAGCTTCAAGCAGCTGGAAGCCATTTATGCACAGCTGCTCCACTGGAGGCTCTGATGGGGGAGAGGCACTAAGAAATGCCAATTTTGGATTTTGGTGAGTTTTCATCCTAACTCATGCCTGTTATGTGCAGTCTGGCCTTAGACTATTGGAAATAAGGCCTGCTGCCCCCCCCCCACCACCTAAATAAATAAATAAATAAATAGGGGAGCAGTTGAAGCTGATTTATTAGCATGAATAAAACTAAGAAAAAAAGTAATTAGACCCATACTCTGAATGACACAGGCGGTCCATATGAAAAATATTAAATGGGGGTTGTGTTCTGTGTTAGAGGGAAGAAAAGGGGGTGGTGTGTCAGAACTGGCCAGTGATTGGAGGAGATTTTGTTAGGCACACAGTATAGAAATGGCAACAAGTTAGTGGTTGGATATGACTCTGATTCATTCTCACTCAATGTCTGGTGCCTGCATTTCTGAAAAGGCCAAAATAAAAAGAAAAATACTCTTACTCTACAGCTTCAATCATTTCTACATGCAATGTAAAAAAATCCTGAGCCTGAGCTTTTTTCTAAAAATATTTAGAAATGAAAGATGATAATGTTAAATGGTAGAAACTCAGTCAACATTTACGTAATACATTTACGTAATACATTTACGGAATTATTCGATCTCCGTCTTCCCCTGGCTTAATGAACTTAAACTATTCTCCATCATCTCCAACAGTGACTTCGATGAAAAAAACGCCTGCTTGGATGCTGCGTTCAAGAAAGCTCGGAAATTTCCGACTACCGGTAGTCGCTATGATAGCGTTCAAGCTAGAGGTTAACTCAGAGGAGAAAAAAATTCAGTTTTGCGTATTTTTCACTGTTCTGAACGCTAAAATGTGTGCTTCATTTTTTGTTGTTGTTTGGAATACAGCATCATCTGCTGCTGGATATCAACCAAGTTTTTCAAGACCCACCCCCACCCTACTTCTGATTGGCTAATGATGTTCGTCTGGTTGAGAGGGAAAGCTCATGCCATCTTTTGTTTTTTTTATCTCAGTCAAACGGCTCTCCTCGAAGATTCGGCACAGTGCTGGAAGCCCTGCACTTGCCTGTGATGACTACATACACTTTTCAGACTACACTAATCATATACTTGAGGTTTTCATCCTATGGCTTTCAGCGGGTTTTATGTGCAGATGCATGTGATATGTGATTTCCCAGACGAGTCCTGAGCTCTCTTACACCAAGTGCAAGTCCAACATTTTTATTTTATTATTTGCCTAATTGCAAAAATAGCATAACTGTAATGGAAGTGAAATCAAATACATTAAATTTCTAACATCAAAATAATATCTTAGGGCCCTGACTGACTGATTGGTTCCGTGTGGGGGTAGGTACTGAATGAGTATGAGCATCAGAGATACCCGCTCTACTGCTCCCTGACAGAATCATATGTGTCCTCCAACCCTTCAGGCTGTGGCTTCATGACATGTGTCATGTGCAGGAGGTCAAACAATTGATCCTTCTGAGTGGTGCCTCCAACATGTTTACCCTCCAGACTTTATCTGATGACAACCTTAACCTAATCTCAAGCTTACATGCGCCAGGGATCAAACAGGTAGTCAAATATTAACTTGTGTGTTTAAATATTCAAGGTTTTTTGAACTGATGTGATCCAGGCTGCCCACACAGGCTCCTGAGCTGTGAGGAAAAATACACCAAGATTCAAACTGCACTTAACCGAAGAAACTTTTCAAATAAGAAAAAGCACATGGCTAGTACACACTTCATCAGCCAATATAATCAGGGACTTTGCAGTACAGCTTCAGTTTGGCTGGTATGACCGGAAGCTCATAATTGAACGTTACATTTGGTTATGATAATGTAGCGTTACAACTTACTGACTGTATGTTGTAACGCTACATTATCATTTTGACTCAAATCATACATTCAGTGTGACACTTCCACTTCCAAAGACACTGTGTTTAGGTTAATAGGTGACCCTTAAGTGCCTTTAGGTCTGATTGTGATTGTGTCTCTGCCTGTCTCTCTATGTTGGCCCTTCGATGGACTGGCAATCTATTTCAGGGTGTATCCTGCCCTCGCCCAATGAGAGCTGGGATTGACTCTCGGAAAAGAATAAGTGGAGGAGAGGGACCAGTGTCAGTTGAGGGGTTTTGTTTTTTGTATGGTGGAGTCCGGTATAAAATCAAGATAAAGCCCAAATAGGATTTTGTATTCTTTGTCACAATAATTTCATCCATGAATACATACAAAGGTGTGAGGGTGAAAATCATATTGATGGTTACAAAACATTGAATTTTTGAGAGTTTGACTATGAATTATTATTAGCTAGAATTATTGGGATTGTACAAATAAAATATCATCAAAATCACAAACCACCTAACTGGCTTCATATTATCCAAATCACAAGAGCAGCATTATTTTGATGAAGAGTCCACATTCAAGTCCATTGTTAGCAACATAATCACTGTGATGCTCCTGAGATCCCCATGGATCATATTTCGCTGATATTAAGGCATACATTTGTTTGGGGATGCCCCAGGCCTAACCTTGTCTTAAACACTCTCCCTCATCTTCTGTCTCTCTCATTGTGAGTGTCCAATGAAACGTGAATATGCCCCAAAAAGCAGCAATCTAAACATAACTAAAGTTTATCCTAAAGTGATTTTACATGATTGATTGCTCAGTTAAAATACAGAATTCCACTTTAACTGTTTAACTGGTTTCATTTGCATTTACTTAATGCACATTTTCACAACCTCTAAAATCCCCTCATCCTCTCCACAGAAATTACTTTTCCTTTTCAAAGGCAAACTGAAGGTGGATATCCATTGGACTTTATTATCACTCCTTTATGTCTGATGGTATATGCACAGTCCTCCCTTGATTGGAGAAGCAGGCATACTTGTACAAATGATGTGTGTATATCTGACTTAAATTGACTTCATAAAGGGTGTGGTGGTTTTCTGCATGGCAAAAATGCACAACAGCAATGCCATGGCAGCCCAACATACATTTTTACAGAGAACCTAAGCTGATGGAAGCACTTTGTGTTGAGCTGAAAAGACTCAGGAGGAGGCAGAAGAAATATGAAGAGAAGGGAAAGTCTTGTCATGGAGTATATCATCTCTGATCACATAAAGCTCAAAGCCTCAGAGAAGAGACTCACTTACAGTTTTGAGTCAGACAGGGAAAAAAAACCTCATCAACTAACTACCTCTTGTTAATATGTAAAAGAGTTATGTCCAGTCCACGGTTACACAAACACACCTAGGCCAGGGTCATATTTTTTGTTTGGGATTTATTGATGCCGCACTTCAACTATATTTCATCTTATGTTAGCAAAAGCAGGTCAAACCTGACTAAATTAATGGCATTGGCTGCTGAGCTGCAGGGCAGTCTGCTGCTACGAACTCAGCATTGTAATCAAGAAGAACAGGCTGTAACCAACAGTAATACTAATACAATATTGTCAACTTCCCTCTGCAGTCATTTTGGCAGTTTCAATGGGTCAGTTTCACATCTGTTTTCCTTTGAACTTGAGTGAAATTGAGATTCAGCAAAAACATGGACATGTGATTCCATGTGGTTTTGATAAAAAGTCAATTGTGCACATGAGGCCAAGTTACTTCAGATTCATCAAAACAGCACAATCAAGGACTAAACCTTGTGTTTGGTACAAAGGTTGGCTGCTTCAACTTTAGATGACAGGCAAGTGGTTTTTATGGCATGAGGCCAAGGAATAAGCCCATCTGTCATCCCAACAGGGAGGGAAGCAGAGTCTGCAACACAAATGTGAAGGCCATTCATCTGGCAGCTCAGGCCCTTCCACAGGCTGGCCCTACCCGCCCCTGCATTATACATTCTCATTGGTTGATTATAATTTCGAATTTCTACATTTTTTGTGCATTGTCTGCGGCTATAGCGAAGACAACACCTGTCCTGTGATGGCTGAGAACGTAATGAATAAAAATGTTTTTTACAGATTTCATAGTTGGTCTCATAGGAGTTCCTCTGTGGTTTTCTTGACCGTTGATATATGACAGCACATTTCCAGGATATATTACTTTTCAGCATCTATAATGGTCCTATCATCGATCAAGGTCACTTCTGGGTAATATTCAGTCAATAAACTGCCTCAGCAGGATCACTGAGGCAGTTTGATTCTTTATGTTTAAATGTTTTTATGGTCCACCTGGTTCTTACTAAGAGTTTCTATCAAAGTTCTCAGAGTTCCTATCAGAATTAATACTTAGTACAGATTAAAATAATTATATTGGGTGATTTCAATATTCCCCCCATGACCCAACCCTGAATAAGCAGATGATGATGAATGGATAGATGGATTTCAATATTAATTTAAATGTTGTAAATGACAGCCTTAGTTCTGCATTCAACCCCTCAACCCTGATTGTCACAAATTTGCGTTACATGACATCCATTACAGAAGCAGCTGAGAGAGCATGTGTCATATATGCACAAACCAATGCAAGTTTTTGCATATTAAACATGATTTGTTTCCTGTCAATGTTATGATTCAGTCATTTCAAGTTCTAAATGGAAAGTTTGAACTCTGAAATTAGATTATAAAACAGCTATAATAGTTGGTGTTATAGTCAGGACACTGAAAATTATTTAATAAAATATCTAACATATCTAACACTACAATAAAACTACCTCCATCTCCTGAGATGGGAAAATCAGTTTTATTACTTTTTCAGTACTATTGATCATTATGGCCTTATATACTTACTTTACATACTTGTATATAAATTCAGGCATTAAGGTTAAGTCAGTGTGTGAATGAACATATTATGTGTTTCAATCACACCTTTGGTCTGGTGTTGAAACATATGGCATTGAAATTGGCTGATTAATAGTATTCCCCACCCAACACCCAACACTCAACACTCAACACTCTTCTCTCCAACCACGACCTAATATGATTTGATTTTACTATAAATGTCTGCAAAGCATCTGGGAATAAATTCAGTCATAGAAGATGTTTATCTGAAAATGCTGTGGCCAAATTCAAGGAAAATATTCAGACATCATTTGCTACTTTAGATCTTTTGTGCTGCATTTGACACCAGTGACCATAATATTTTGTTACAGAGACTGGAACATGAAATTGGGATTAAAGGAACTGCACTAAAATGGTTCAAATCTTATTTATCAGATAGACATCAGTTTGTTCATGTTAATAAAAGCTCCTCCTCACGCACTATAGCCAACTATGGATTTCCACAGGGCTCGGTACTTGGACCAATCCTCTTCACTCTATCTCTGCTGCCTTTAGGCAACATTACCAGGAAAAACAGCATACATTTTCACTGTTATGCAGATGACACTCAGCTGTATTTATCAATGAAGCCAAAATAGGTTAGTCAGATAGTTAGACTGCAGACATGTCTTGAAGACATAAAAGTCTGGATGACCTGTAACTTTTTACTTCTAAATTAAGACTAAACTGAAGTAATTGTACTGGGTCCTAAGCATCTCAGAGAAACGCTATCTAATCGTCTAATCATTGAGAAAGCTGTAGCAAAACAACTACACAACCATCTGGATGGGAACAGTTTGTTTGAACAGTTTCAATCAGGATTTAGAGCCCATCATAGCACAGAAACAGCACTGGTTAAAGTCTCCAATGACATTCTAATGGCTTCAGAAAATGGATCAGCCTCCATACTTCTCCTTCTAGATCTTAGTGCTACATTCGACACCATAGATCATAATATTTTACTACAGAGACTGGAACATGAAATTGGAATTAAAGGAACTGCACTAAGGTGGTTCAAATCCTACTTATCAGATAGACATCAGTTTGTTCATGTTAACAACAGCTCCTCCTCATGTACTGTAGTCAGTCATGGAGTCCCGCAGGGTTCGGTACTTGGACCAATCCTCTTTACGCTTTATGTGCTTCCTCTAGGCAACATTATCAGGAAACTAATCATCTCATCAGTCTGGACGGCATCACTTTGGCTTCCAGCTCCACTGTAAGAAACCTTGGAGTAATTTTTGACCAGGACATGTCCTTTGTCCCTCACATAAAGCAAGTTAGTCGGGCAGCTTTCTTCCACCTGAGAAACATTAGGAAAATCAGAAACATCCTTTCTCAGGATGATGCAGAAAAACTAGTCCATGCATTCGTAACTTCTAGGCTGGACTACTGTAACTCATTACTATCTGGATGTCCAAACAAATCTCTGAAAGGCGCTCAGTTGATTCAGAACGCTGTTGCACGAATATTAACAGGAACTAGGAAAAGAGATCATAGCTCTTCATTGGCTGCCAGTAAAATATAGAGTAGAATTCAAAATCCTTCTTTTAACATATAAAGCTCTTAATGGCCAAGCTCCATCATATCTCAGAGAGCTCATAGCTCCTTACTGTCCTAGCAGGCCACTCCACTCTCTAGATGGAGGTTTACTTGTGGTTCCTAGAGTCTCCAAGAGTAAATCTGGAGGCAGATCTTTCAGTTATCAGGCTCCTCTTCAATGGAACCAACTTCCAGTATCGGTCAAGAGGGCGGACTCCTTAGTAATTTTCAAGACCAGGCTTAAAACTTTTCTGTATTACAGAGCTCCTAGTTACAAAGTTATATTTCATTTACTCCGTAGCTATACTGTTATAGGCCGAGACTGCTGGGGGAAGCACTAAGAACTTCTCTCCCTCCTTCTGTTTCTCTCTCTCCCCCTCTCACTACCCCTTACATGTACTGACATACTACTAATGTTTCACCAAAGTCCCTGTTTGTCCCAGTTCTAACTATGTGTTACCATGTACTAACCAATGTTTTCCCCAAAGTCTCTGTCTCTCCCAGTTCCTCTTCTCTCTCTCCCTGTCCCTCCCTGAGTTTGGTCTAGACCTTCTCTACATGTAAAGTGCCTTGATGTAGCTATGTTATGATTTGGCACTATATAAATAAATCTCACACACAGGGTGTTCAGATGAGTTTGCAGTGTGTAACCACCTGTTTCATTCCCATTGACAGACATGAAGTCCTGTAGTGGATCCTCAAATAGCAAACCAGAAAATGACTACTCATTTGGCTTTAAACGGAAAACAATAAAGAGTAAATAAACAAGTAGAATCAAACCACACTAGATTGTACCTGACACAAACTCATTCATGAGGGCGGGAGAACAGCAGATACTATCCAATCCAGTCCAACTTTATTTTTATAGCACATTTAAAAACAAAATTGTTGATGAAAGTGCTGTACATCAATAAATAGAATTACATATTTAAAAATTAAGTAAAACCACACAATTAAGTAAAAAAAATCCAATCTAAAACAGACCCACAAAATAAACACAGACTGAAAATTCTCATACATGCTCTGGGAATAAATGGCTATTTAAATAAGATTTGAACACCGGCAACATGGGGGCAAAACTAAACTTCAAAGGAAACATGTTCCATACTTTGGGAGTCTCCCCAGTGTCTTGGCCTCGATTTGGGGGCAATAAGGAAAGCTTTGTTGCCAGAGCTCAATGATCGTGGAGGTATATATGCTTGCAGAAGTTATGTGAGGTAAGGTGGAGCCAGACCGTTAAGAGCTTTATACATGAACAAAGGGATTTAAAAATTAATAGGAGAACTAATAGGGAGCCAATTAAGCAATGCTAGCATTGGTGTTTGTGCTTTCACTCGTGTGCTTGCATCAACAGGCGCACAGGTGCATTTTCAACCAGCTGCATCCAAGAGAGGGCGGCCTGGATAAGGTCAACATAAAGGGCATTGCAGTAATCCAATTTAGCAGGAATGAGGCATGTATAACCATCTCAATGTGAATGAATGAAAGGTTTAACTTCTGATAAAATCAGAAACCAAAAAAGTTATATCATGGGGTTGTTACATAAAAGAACTATAATGCAGAATTATGTGTGTACAAAGCACATGGAGAGAACAAGCAGGAGGGTGCAGTGATAATGTGATAATGTGGATGGCAGAAGGGCTGCAAAATTCAGATAAAGCAGGTATGCAGATGTGAGAGGTCCATGTCCTCAGTCAGGATATCTCCTTTGACTGGATAGTTTGGACGATTCCGTCAATGTTTTGCAAGCTAATACAAGTAAAGTAAAAGAAGCAGAACTAAATTATATCAGTGCTACTTGGACCAATCACAGGTTGTTTTTGCAGCAAACCATGATGTTGACAATAGTAATTCATGATATTTTTTTTTCCTTAACAACCTTTCAGTGTATAAAATGCAAAAAACTAATGTGACACTTAGTAAAGTGAATGCATTGAATTCATTATTTGACCATTAACATAATTTTTCTGAATTAAAATTAAATTCAATAATAAATATAATCGAACCTAGCAACTTGGTGAATGTTACAAAAGGGCAAAACTTTAAAGGTGCATTTCAATAATATGTAATTTCAAATATATCTGGAGAGTTGAACGGAAAATATAAAATATGCAAACCTAGAACTGGGAAACAACAGCATCAACCTGAATGAAACCTTTCCTTTTTTAGGCAATATTTTGTTGTTCTTTTATTTATAGAGTTTTTACTCATATTAGAATATCAGAGATGATAAAAATCAAGATCATGAATAAACCTCATGAATATATTTTACAAAGATGACTTAGTTACGGTCTTTTAATCTTCATGATTTCAGATTTAATTGAAGCTGCAACACAGCTGTTTAAAGTTTTAATTGCACATCAGGTTCCGTAGTATTTAGAAAAAACTGTAAAAGAAAGGTTGGACTCAGCAGCAAAGCAAACAAAAAACAGAGAGAAAGTTTACAGTGTCCAAATAAAAAATATCTTTGGTAATAATGGGAATAGCATAACATTTAAGAAGCTGATCAGGAGTTTCATTCGGGCTAACAGAGATTAATCCATGATTTCTCCTCCCCTTAAGAAAAAAATCTTACTAAACATGCAACGTAAGGCAATTTTACATGAATTACATGCAGTCTGAAGGACTTATGAGAATAATATATACATTACATTGGGTCAAAGATTTGTCTCATCTCTGATTCAGTCATTACTGAATCTAGAGCAGAAATTATTACAGATATTAGCAATTGAATGTTTTAAAAATGCTAACTCTAGTTGTCAAAGCCTCTATTTTGTTACTTTGTTTGGAAAGGAACATTCACCTAGTACAAATTTAAGATCTGTCAAATTACATGTTTCTCTTTCAATAAAACAAGACTCTAGCACCCCTATTGTGATTTGCACAAATAAAGTATGTCTCTCAAAATACAACCTTATCATCTCATATATTGCGTTTCAGTTACAGGTCACTTTAGCTGTCTGAGCAACTTGTACAAACTCCTGCGGTTGAAAACTGCTAAAGTATTGTACTGATCTCTATCACTTTCCTTTTAAAATCAGAAAGGAAGGATGTCTGCAGATTCAGATGAGCAAATTACGAGGCAAAGATCAAAATGGATGCTTTTACTTATCGATACAATACATTGTCGCAGAACTTTTATATGTTCACCTAACAAACATCTGAACTAACTACAGGTTGGTTGAAATAAAATAAAAATAATAATTTCAGGAAGAAGCAAGAAACTGAACAACACGTGGTCATTACTCCTGGGCTAAGTCTGTCTCCCACTCACACAAAAAAATTCTCATGTGATCTTTTCTTTTGACTCTTACCCATATCTGCCTGTCCTGTACAGTAACCGCTCCATGACTTTAATTCAGACCAGGAAATATGGAGACATTCATTTCACCATCCATGTGCTGTCTGGCTCAAAAACACTTTCAACCATTTCACTTCCTAACACTAACTACAATTTACCTAAAGAAGCTGAACATTGTTTAGCAGGTAAAAAAAAAAGGCTAGAAGAATATAACAAATAGGTGACAGCAGAGCTTACTCTGAGTTAACTGCTCAGAGAGAGTAGTTAAGAGAGTTGGTACGTTCCCTGTTGGCAGCTACTGTAAATCTATGTGGCGTTTCCTTATGCTTCCCTCCACTGAAGTCATGAGGGAAGCCTCTGAGTCAAAGCCTGGGTCAAAGACACAAACCAGCGCCACCGCTCTAAGTATTACGGTGTTACATTGCGTCATAGTACACGTCCCCACAGTCGTGCCTTCAACAGCAGCTACTTCAAGGACTAACGTTCCCCCTCTCTCCCTGGGAACATATCATATTACGTGCTAGCTGAAGTTAGCTGACTTACAGTGTTGGCCCTTGGTTAAATGGTGTCAGTCCTTATGTGGTTAAATAAAGCAACGGGATTTTTTTTCGCATGCAGCATGTATTGTGGTCACACGTTCAATTGCCTCCATTAACAGAAAGAATTAACAAGCGGTTATTACTTTCATTTAGGTAACAAGCAATTCCTGTAAACGATATCGTTCACATGCTGATACTGGTACAGTGTTTAACGGCTCGGAGCGGCCCCCGCTCCCTGTCCCTGTCACTCACCTGTTCTGAAGCGCAGGTCCTCGTCGTCCTCAGAGCCGAACTCCCGGAGGAGTGAGAGGAACAGAATACCAAAGGCATTCTGGATGCCGAACACTGAGCCGTTACACCACATGGCAGCCAGCATGACCACCCAACCCCAGCCGCCCTCTGGGTGCACAAACTCGACCTGCTCCACTCCCGGAGCCTCTGTTTGCTCCGGTACTGTCACTTCTGAATTCAGGCTTTCCTCCTCTTTTGCTGGCACTGTGGCAAGTGTCCCATCCTCGTTTGCACTTATGTTTTTTCCTTCTGTCATTGTTTTGAAGGGAAAATGTATACAGCAGTCTTTCTACTCGTCTTTGAATATTGCCAAGAGTTTCCTTGAATGACAGCGGTATAAATTAAATTAAATGAAAGTCCACATACAGCCAACGTCTGAGCAGTAATGCTTTCAGGTTTGGAACAAGTTATATCCATTGACCTGAAACCGCTGTCCGAGGTGTGGCGGTCAAGCAGCATCTGTTCCTACAGTAACTGTTAAAAAGCTGTTGTTGCGAAATTATAGACAGTGAGGAGGGGCGGAGCTCTGGGGCATCCTATAGCTGATTGGATACTGTCATTTTCCCCGTGATAGACAGTTTGTTTCAATACAAAAAATATTTTCTTTGACTTGGGTGACTGGGGTGAGCGGAACTACAAAGTGGACACGGTGCGAGTGACCCAATGGTTTGAAACTACGGGACAACCATCAACTCCAAGACTCCCACGTTCATATCCTGCTGGACATGACATATGCTTGTCGTCGTAAAACAGAATCCAATGGCAGCATAGTGGCTGTGATGCAGTTCGTGAAACAAGCTATGAAGAATAAGTGTGTGATTTGTGGCCAGTAAAGCAAAACAATACTATCCCATTGATCTTGTATAATTCAATATTTTAAGAGCTCATCTACTGAGTATAAGGAATGCTCAGCTGTCATAAGAAGGCAAGCCAACATAAAGGTTGTGATTATGTGCTCATCCATCAAGATCTCTTAGCTCCACTTGAGAGATGAAGACATTCCTCCTCAAGCCATTCCCTCCTGGTGGTGGTAGAGGTTTAGAGCGTTGTCATCAAGCCTGCTGTAGGTTTAGACCTGGTGATCACGAAGGCAAGAGCCAGAGTCTTCCTGTTTCTCTCTTTTTTTCCCTTTACTTTGTCAGTATTTGCATTTCCCCCTCAGACCTTAATTAATTGCATCCTATATTTTGTGAGACTTCGTAACATATTTCTTTCTAATTTTGTTTGTTTCCTTTTATCATGAAAAAAAAAAAAGTTGATTTCCTGAAACAATGTTACTGCTCAAAATTATCAGAATCCAAAATTCCCCTTAAAAAAAAAAAACAAAACAAAACAGATAAACAGCACTAACCTGTGTACTGAATCCATAAACCACTCACCACTAAATGGTATTACTCCCACAAACTTTTTTCCTTGTACATCTTTACTGATACCTTAAAGTAACTTAATGTCATGATACAGTATAAACACAATTTGACTTAATTATTGTCCAATTTATTGAAAATGAAGTATGCCAAAGCCTGAAGAAAGATGGAGACTATATCACTGTGACAGTAGGGAGTTATGAGCAAAGCCAAATTAACATTGGTAAGGAGTTTTTACATTCAAATTCTGAAAAAGCCCAGAGATCGTAAAGATCGTAAAGATCCACTGTTGCCAGTGGATTTTCATTTTCTAATACATCTATTGATCAGTCAACACATGCGTCATATGACTGGGTAGTCATGTTTATAGGATGTTAATGAGCCATCTGACTGTCACATGAGAAAGTACAAGACGGAAAGAAAAGAAGTAATAGATTTGTATTCTGGTAGCACCTCATATGTAAAGTAACTGCTGCCCACAATCAACACACAGTAGTCCCAAAAACAAGGTGTCCCAAAGTGAGGGACAATGATCAGAATAGAACAAACATCCACACTCAGACATTAGTTCTCTATTTTGGCCACTTTTGGTGCCTGTGCATCCTGTTCTTCAGTGAGCACTTTTCTCTTTCTCTTTGTCAGCCCCTTCATCTTGCGTGTGTGCAGCTTGGATAAATCCTGCTTCTGCATGTGCACACGGCCAAACTTGGTACCAAAGGCATCATGGGAAGTGTTTTTCATCTTTTTGGGCTGAAAAACACGAGTCAAACTGTCTGTCAAACACGAGTATTAATTACCTTTTATACAGGGACAATATAACAACAACATCTTGCGATAAAAAAATACACCTACTTTACTGCAATAGTGACATCTCTGCAAAACAACACTTCCTGCTCTCAGTTACTGTGTTTCTGTGAAGCTGGCTCTTCAAGTATTATTTTCCATGATGTAGACTTGTTCTTATGAAACTACATTCAACTTCAACACCTTAGCGTTCTGGTTATTACTCTAGGATTTAGTTAATCCAATCAGTCAGTGTGATGCTCAGTGTTCAGTAGTTTTATAGATATTAATCCAATCACTCACATACTGGTAGCATCACTCCATACCAATAGCATCTGTAACAGCTTAATTAATCTTTCTATTAATATTCAATCTTCAAATCAATCAAAAAAACAGTAATTTTACTGTTGCACAATTCCATCAAACAGATGTAATCTAAATGTCTTGAGGAACCCCCCCCCCCCAAAAAAAAAAAATAAATAAATAAAAACTTTATCAGACACATTTGGATAAAAATGTTAAAACTTAAAGATCATAATACTCAGTGTGCAGCTGCACAGTCTCAATTGGTATTGATTTTTGGTGGATTTAATATTAGGTTTTTGGCCATTTTACCTTGGTCACTACAACCATTTTAAATTCAGGCAATGATATGTCCTGTCCTTTAGTGTCCCCTTGAGGAGAGCTGTGCCACTTTCAAGCCTCTGGTGGACAGTATGAAAGAGATTTAAACAATCCAACAGGTGTTGACAGTGTCTTTGGAAGAATCAAGTCTCAGGGCCATTAACCTTTATAAAACATTATAAATCATCCTCATGGAAATTAAAGACAGTTGAAAATTTGTTTGTGACAATGATGACTTTGTACCTTTAGTGCCTTCGGCTGTTTATGGGCCAACCTGTACAAGTCATCTGAGGCCAGGTGCGTTCTTCTTAAAATAAAGTCAAACGACGGGCCAATTTCCTCCAACTCTATCCGTGGTGTCCGGCACCCGGACTTCTTCAACAGACACCTGCGGTTATGCTGAATGTTAGCAGAGGTTACAACAAACAGAACAAATTTGACTTGTCCTCTAGCCTGTTTGTACAAAAGATTAAAGTGTGATGGTCACAAGCTTGGTTAGACTGGTAAATTTACCAGGGTTACCTGCCCCGGATGATATCTCCTTTCATTGCCTGAAGAGGACACAACTTCTTTAAAGACTTTCCACCCTATCATCACTTGTATACTGTTGCTCCCAAAAAAAACACAATAGATCCATTAAAAACAGCCACACACTCATGCCTGGACAAACACACACTACCTGTAGCTGCGCATAAATATCTTCCCATCCAGAGCTGTGAAGTGCAGGACATGTTCCAAACCTGCCAGACGAACTGCAGACACAGATGGACCTCTGAAGAATTCTGAGCAGAGAATATGGTAGATACCAATATTAACTGATTACTTGGATAGTTTCAATATAACATGAATGTTTTAACACCACTAAAAATAAATGTGTACCTAAGAGCAGACTCTTCAGACGTTTGTGTTCGTTAACTGTATCAAATGGTTCTCCTGCAAACACAAGCATCGGTTTGGTCCCCTCAGGACATTTACTTGCCTGCAACAGAAAATACAAATTAGACTTTTTAGGTGGATTTTAAGTTGTTCTTAGTATGAAATAAAACCCAGAAGCCACAGCTCTGTCACTATGGCTTTCCTTGGTCTATTTGGATTTGCTGTTGTGCTCAGGTTTTGTCATTGGATCCTGTTACCTTCTCTAATGTTTAGTGTGTATGGATGCCATCTGTCGTGGATCCACACTGGTTCCTGTGCAATTCAAAGTTAAACTGCAAAGCTGAATAGGAAGTTTTCTGACCTTTCCTCAGACAATCAAGGGGGGTAGTGTGTGATCTGTCCCACCAGAATTTAAGCAAATAATGCAAAGTACTGCTTCTCATCTCAAGTGAGGTTAAAACATATCGGCGTAGCATCAGCAGTAATGCAGACCTTGTACTGCTGTGGTGAAGGGGGCGAGTTCAAAGAGAAAGCTCTTGATGTATCAGCTGATCTTTGCTCCAGCCTTCACCTACAGCCATGAGTTTTGGACCTTTCTGATTATAATCAACTGAGCTTCCACCCAGTTGGTTTCAGCATAACAGATAGAGCTTTATTAACAGTCATTACCTTGATCTCACTCAGGGATACGAACTTCTCAATCCCAAGTTCAATCATATCAAGCACATGGAAGTCAAACAGACGACCTGCAAACAAACCAAGGGAAACAATATAATTTGGCCTGTAGTCCATCTGAGCTGACATTAACCCCTGAACCACAGAGCTTTGGACAACCATCACTTTCCTCCTTGCTGACATCTTTACTTACAAGAAGAAGATACTTGTGTGACAAGATACCCAACAATAACTGAGACCTCTACTACAAATCAAGCTCAACAGACAGTATAACTTTTCAAAGCTGCTTATCAACTGTTTCATAACCCTGGGTTTACATATCAAGATAGCATGTGATCATCATGTGACAGTTTTTAAATTGTAACCAACATAGTTAGAATCATGAATGACGTACTTAATTTGATATTAGACAGAGCAATATATGCTGTCATTGCAGTTATAGCTTCATCAAGAAGTGATAATCAACAAGGTCAAATGTAAATATGTCCCCATGACTGATTAAGGACAGGCTAACAGTGTAACTGCTGTAAATAAGAGCACTAATTAGTATTAAGTTTAAAAAAATAAAATAAAAGGGCATTAGACTGTTCCTGCTGCCAAGCAGAGATTAGGTAAGTGTGATTGAAATGTTGGCTTAAATCATAACATATTAATCAGCGTGTGAATTATCGTTTTAATCAAAGAAAACAGGGCTATGGTTACTATTTTAAGGCCCTGCTCACAGAGTCTCAAAGTCAGAGAGTTATTGCGAGCTGTAGGGCTATAGAAGAGTTAGAACTCCACTCTCAGGAATTGTATGGATTATGGAATATGTGCTGAGGTTAATTTCCATAGTTATGTTTCATTCAGTGATAAATCCTTCTGCATTTCATGATTATTTAGCTTTTCCATATATCTGAATGAACAGTTTTATTCTGATTCTCTGAAGTTTACAAGCAAGTTTTTTTAGCATTAGATATCATGGTGATTTATCTTAGTAATAAGTTAACCACTGCAGGACAGAAGATGTATGGGTGTTTCCTTCAGAACTGCATTAACGAGAATGTACCAAAGATGAGGTTGTTGGGTCGTTTCTTGTTGTGAGAGCCGAACAGAAACAGGGAGCAGTCGGTCTTCTTGGAGAAGAACTCCTGACATAGAGCAGAGGCAGTTAGACAAAGACCTGGACAACATGAACTACCAACTGTAATAAAGCAGTTCCCCAGGGTCCTGCACACATACCAAGGACGTCGAGTCCTCAAACGGCCGAGTTATGTTTTTCCTGAAAGAGAAACAAGCATTTTACTTTACTTCTTGCAAAGATCAGTTTAATATTGCCACTGTTGAATTACTTTGGAATGTGGATTATCTTAGATGTTTGTTTTGTTGAATTCCCATTGTCTTGAGCCATGTTAAAATTTATACAATGTTATGTAAATGTCATGTGGACATATTTTAAAGACATTCTTTAAAATATAATTTTGAACTACATGATTATACTGACTTCTCCAGATTTCTCCTACAGTCCAAAGACATGCATGTTTAGGTGACTGTAAATTGCCCATAGGTGACTGTGAGTGGTACTTCGTCTCTGTGTTGACCCTGTGATGGACTGGTAACCTGTCCAGGGTGTACCCAGTCCTTGCCTAAAGTGAGCTAGGATTGGCTGCAGCACCTCCCACAAATAGATAAGCAGTAGATGATGAATGAATGAATGAATTTTTACACTTCTTATCTTACTATCTTATGTGATGTTGCATACATACATTTTGTAATCTATGGTGTAATGATCAGAAGGAGGTTATAAACTGCTTCTTAAATGAGCCCACAAAACAATGAAGTTATTTTTTTCCAGACTTTTCTAGGTTTCTAACCTAGAGTATTTAATGAATTAAGATGTAATCCTTATTAAATTATTTATTATTGATTCCTTGACATGAACAATGTATAAAAAGAAAATCCTCAGCTGCACTGTCAAACATTCAGTTATTTATTTCATAGTGGTTGACTCTTTCATTTGCTGCATCAATTTCAAATCAATAAGTCAACATATGATTCTAGATGAGCTAAATATCATTCTTGAATTGTAACAGAACCATAAAATGATATGTACTGTACAAATATAGCCTGACACTCCTATTTGAATTCACATCAATGTCACAGTAAACAGACGCTTGACAATCGTTTTTTTCTATCCAGCAGCATGAGGCAGAGTTTAAAATTAAGTGATTTTACTTGCATTTTCTATTGTTTTTATATATATATATATATATATATATATAGTTTCTATTGTGATGGGAAAGGGCAATGTTTCCAGATAAAGTGAATACTGTTTTAATAAAAGTGAGACTTACCTGAAACATTTGTAATTTTTCTTTATCACTTACTTTTTGTACACAACAGCATGGGGTTTCCTCAGGGAATACTGCAGGGAGACATTTGTTTCATTATGGGTTATGGTTTATTCTGATTCAGTTACAATGATTTTGTCTCTTAACTTGACAGTAAAGCTTTTTTTAATAAACATGTTAAGTTCCATATTGAAGTCATTGAACTGATTCTGATGACTTGTGGATTTTACAATCTCCCTTTATATTGCAAAAATATAATAATAATAATAATAATGACAGTCTCCTTTTTATGGGCTGAAATCCTTCAATGGAAACATTTCACTGCCTTGGTGATGTAATAAGGCAATGAACTAGTTAAACTGATGAAATAAGTGAAACTAATTTCACAAAAATCCCTCTAGTTGAGCGACGCAAAAGTGTAGGTCAAGTTAAATCCACATCAATTGTAAGAATCACATTGTTTTTTGTAAAAGAAATTGTTCTGGTTTACTGGAGGACAGGAATTGAGGGACAGTGCCTCGTGCTGCTTTAGAAGAGACCAGAGTAAGATATTGTATTAAAATGCAATACAAACAGACTCCAGGGGTCTGATGTCAATTGTTGTTTGGAGTAATATGTTGGAGTCCAGCAGGCTGACACACTCTCTGCAAAATCTGCCCTCAGGTTTCACTAGATTAATCTTTCACTCAGGCCGAATATACACAGTCATGGGATTTTTAAACAAACTCTTGTGAACAGGTTCATAATGTGTCCTGAGAGTTCACTTCACTTAGTCGGGCCACAGTTCACTCACCAGGTCCTTGAGCGCCTGGGTGATGGTCTGACTTGTGTTTCCTCCCTTCATGATCATGGCAGTCTTTACATCCTCGGTCAGTTTGGGCGCCCTGCTCTCCAAAAAACGCTTAGAGCGCTTTGTCTTTGGTTTTCTGTGGACACAACCATAAAAAAACAACAGTCAGAAGGACAACACATTGTCGGTTAGAAATAGGCCGTCTGTTCTAGTGGTGTTGTATAGGCAAGGCTGTGGCCAAGGAGCGTTTGCTTCGTGCTAAACACTGAACGGGCAAGCTAAGAGCGGAGAGGACCGGGAAAGAGAGACACCGCTAAACTTACATTACACCGTCTAACTGCGTCATTCTAAAACTCCGTTCTTTGCTTCGACAATCTAGCGCCCGCGATGTTCTTCCACGTGAGATGAAGGGGCGGAAGACAACGGCTGGCTTCTTCTTCTTCTTTCTTCTTTAGTGTTCAAATCCGACTCCGTGTCAATTTCCGCCATCTAGTGTCGCATTGACGCTGCATCCCAAATCGGTGCAGTGGGGGCGCTACAGACCGGAGAGGTATTCCAGATAGAAGGTTCAACAAAGTGTGAGTTGACTTAAATCTCAAATGGGAAACCCTGAGTATCCGGTTTCAGAACAGCTGATCTGAGTTGGTTGAGTTTGAGAGGTCCCAGTCTTTTGTACCCCCGAATCCCTCTATACTTCTGGTATATTATCATAGTATGGAGTTGTTTTTCTGCTTTCAAATGACAGTGAGTCTTTGCAGTTCTCGGGTCCCCCCACCCCCCTTTTTCTTGTTCAGAGCAGTTTTCTCAAGGTCATGATTACATAAGCAGTTCTGCTTTACTGTTACACTACCAGATTATGATTCAAACATATTATATGAATTCCCCACAGTGTAGAAGTAAGAAGACTGTAACTCTGCAGAACCGGAAATAAATGCAGTTTTCCCTGTTCAAACGCATCGGTCCCGGTTTTGTTTGTGTGTTCACCTTAAACCAGAGGCCTCTTACTACGGTTCGGGATCTACAGTCTGGATAGTTAACACTGGGGGCTCGTCTGGAATCCTTTGCAAGTGAGATACATTTATTGTACGGCCAAAAAAAAACAACAAAAAAAAACAGCAGCAGTAATTGATCGACGCGAGACAAGATGGCGGTGGGCTCGGACTTCGACACCGTTAAGACAAATATGAGCAAGAACCCGTTTTTGACGGACGTAAGGCACACTATCGGGGCTGACGTGGTTCACATTACAAACGGTGACCGTGCCGACCACAGTCGCAGCACAAATCCCTTCGCAGTTAGCATGGAGCTAACACAGGCGGCTAACGGAGCTGCGCTCTCCACGTGAAAAGTGATGGCCTGCTATGTTATGTGGCACCCGAGGGAGCAACTATGAGGCGTAACGATTCGCCACAGAGGGCGGCGAAACCTCCCCGTCAGCGGCGACTAAAAAAAAAAACCGACAGCCCAGAGAAAATGGACGTGGGGGAGGTTGTTTGCCACAACTGTTCAGGTGTTTGACATTTCCAGAGAAATTGCCCCTCCCCTCGTCGGCTCAAACAGCGTGCAGTGAATGCCACCTTAGGCCACCACAGGTCCCGGAGAAAGTGGTGGTGAGTGCTAGAAATGAAGAGGAGGAGGAAATGTGTGTTCAAGTGACAGTTTACAGGCTTGAGGTCTGTGCTCTGCTAGACTCCAGGGCACGGAGAAATGTGTTATCCCTCCATCGTTATAAGACATTTCCTGCCAAAGCCAGACCCCCCATCCAGCCCTCGAGATGGCTGGCTAGAGGGCATTTTGTCAAGGTGTGCCACCTTGACAAAATGCAGGACAGTGTTGGAGACTCATGCTAAGCCCCACCAAGAGTTTTGTTAAAAGACACAAAGTCCTAGTGGCCCATGTTGTAGTGCAGGCACGAGCTTGGCATCCCCATCAGAGTCTTCAACCCAGGTGCACAGCCTGTTACACTGAGAAAGGGGGCTGTTGCTGGCATCTTGCAGCCGGCAGAAGTGCTGGGAGAGTCTGAGCCCCAACCCCCCAAAGCCGCAGTAGGACCGGATCATGCCCACCCAACCTCTGTTTCTGTTCCCCACCACCTGCAGGCACTGTATGCTGAAAGCTGTGCAAACCTCCCTGAAGAGGACAGCGGGAGGCTGACCGAACTTTTGGTGTGTTACAGCGATGTTTTCTCCACCGGACCCACTGACCTGGGCCGCACCAGCCTTGTCCAGCACAAATTCCTCACTACACCAGGGCTGCCTGTCAAAGAGCAACCCTGCAGAATGGCTAAGGACAAGCAGGTTGCAGCAGAGCCTAGAGGGAGGCATCGCACAGGCCAGCAACAGCAGCTGGGTGGCGCCAATTGTGATGGTGCACAAAAAGGACAAAAGCCCACGCCTGTGTGTGGATTACGGGCCCCTGAACGAGCGCACTATTAAAGACGCTTACCCCCTGCCGCGGATACAGGACACTTTATCCACCGCCAGGTACTTCAGCATACTGGACTTGACATCAGGGTACTACTGGCAGGTGGAGCTGACACCCAGAGCTCGAAAAGCTGCTGCCTTCTGTACCCGAAAGGGGCTTTTTGAGTGGAATGTGATGCCATTTGGACTCTGTAATGCACCCGCCACATTCCAGCAACTCATGGACAGAGTCCTGGTCAGGCTGCAGTGGGTAACGTGTCTGGTGTACCTGGACGATGTCATTGTCCTGGGGAGAGACATCACTCAGATGCTGGAGCGGCTCGGTCAGGTGTACAGCAGGCTCCGCGAAGCCAACTTAAAGTTGAAGCCGTCCAAGTGCTGTTTGTTCAGGGAGCGGGTCAGTTACCTGGGACACATCATCTCTGCCAAAGGCATTGCCACTGACCCTGAGAAAGTAAGAAAGGTGGCAGAGTGGCCCACACCCTGGAACGTCTCAGAGGTGCGTCAGTTTGTCGGTCTGGCATCCTACTACAGACGCATCGTGGAAGATTTCACCACCATCGCTAAGCCACTGCATGAACTCACTTTGGAGAAGCAGCTACAGTGAAGGGAGTTTTGTTTTTCCCTGTTCAAACGCATCGGTCCCAGTTTGTTTGTGTTCAACTTAAACCAGAGACGGTTCGGGATCTACAGTCTGGATAGTTAACACAAGTTAATGGTCTCACGTGAGGCTCTGTGTCAGTAATTAGTCGTGGCCCATGTTGCGTGTGCGCGCGAGTGTCTTTAATTAGCCATTAGCCTTACTATATGCTCTGTTTATAATGTTAGTTGAGTTAATTTAGTGGCTTCGCACGAGGCTCTGTGTCAGTAATGAGTCGTGGCTTGTGTTTGTGTGTGTGTGTGTGTGCGCGCGCATGCATGCATGCATGCATGCAGCATCCGTTTAGTTAGCAATTAGCCGTAGCATATGCTGTGTTGCTTGTAATGAGTAGCGGCTTCGCAAGAGCCTCTGTGTTAATGTTGGTAATTAGTCGTGGTTCATGTACATGTAATAAGCTGTGACTAATGCTGTGTTACTACTGGGCTGTTCTAGAAAAAATTAGGCTACTTAACATTATCAGTTGAGCTACTTTTATTTTGTTTTTTTTAAATGAAGCAATGTTCTCCATGTGATGTTAGACTTTGTGTTCAGCTTGACCTAATCTTGTCGACTGGAGACATTGCGAGGAAGGTGACTAGTGCCATTTTGGCTATTTCTTCCTGTAATAAACAGTAGTAAAGAAATGTTGTTATGTTAGTAAAGTCATTTGAGAATAGAAAACCAATAATATGTTCACGCCTTTTTCTCCTTTTCAACCCTAACTAGTTCAAAAGGGATAGTTCAGTTTTTTTGAAGTGTGGTTGTATGATGTGTAAATGGCAAAGCAAAATTGACGATGAGATCTCATTTATGTCTCATTTACATCTCCTAGATATAAATGAGCACTAATTGAGACCAAAGTAGTTTTCTCCTTCTCAAATGTCTCTCCTGAGAAATAAGTCTCACAGTGAGCACTGTATGAGTTCTCAAAATTGTCTCACGGCTGTCCCTTTTCCTGATCTCAGCTAAGAGACATGGAAGAGAGAAATGAAACATTTCAAATATGTCTCAATTTGATATCGTTACTTCGAAGCACCCAGTTCTGGTTCTCACTGCTCACTATTTGAGTTCTCAGATTCTCTTACAGTTTTTTCTTTTCTAACGTGTCAGCAAAAAGAAAAATGAGAGTAGTGCAAGCTCCCAAATGAGTCTCAATATGACACGATTTAATATTATATCTCAATCATATTTCAGTTTATCTCATGCCAAAATTTGAGGAAAATAAGTAATCAATTCAGGAATTATGTAAATATGGTTTATTTACATAATGTTCAACTTACAAAGTCATGACTTGCAATTACAATTTTGAGTTCCAAAACTTAACCCATTAATGTAAACATGATGATTATGGAATGACGCAGCTGCAGCTTAACCAGTATAAGATTGTAGCACAATGTGTCAACATTCTTTTTAAGTTTGAGAATGAAAAAGTGAAGCAGAACAAGGTTAGAGTTTTTAGTGTAGATGGTTCAGGTAAGGGCTCTAAATATTTCGATTGGGGACATCTGAGCACCAACTGTCCCATCCCAGCACATCCAGCCAACAACTGAATCGAACGCAACATTGTTCTCTGTCTCAAAATTGACTTGTAGGCAACTGATATCGTATTTGTCTAAGAAGACGTTTTGCCTCTTATCCAAGGGGCTTCCTCAGTTCATGGTTGGTTTTGGTTGATCTACAGCAGATGGTTGAGACAGAGACTGAGACAGATTCCATCACCACATACTCCAGCTCTTTTCCTATAGCCAGCACTCTACTAGGAATCCCTTGCATTACAAATGTGACACACCCTCCTCCTCACATGGGGTGGATTGTTCTTCAATTACTTTGACTCGTTAAGTTCACCCTTCCCTCTTATCTCACCCCACCCACCCACACACCCAACGTCCCACTGGTCCCTCACCCATTCACTCACCCATCGAGTTACAGGTTACAGAACACACTTCAGGAAAAATTAAGACTGTGAAAAGGAAGAGGAAAAAAAGGAAAGAAGGAAGGGAGAAGGTGAAAAAGGTGGAATGAAAGGATAAAATAAAGTAGATAAATACAATAATTAGGGAGGGAAAATTCCATCAAAGCAAAGGACGTGTACACATGCCAGTTTACTCATTATCAAGGGGTTCTTGTAAAGAGTCATAATAATCAAGAAAGGGACTCCATATCTCACGAAAGGATTGGGAGGACCCTTTAAGTGTGTACTTTTTTGTGTATTTTTTCTAACTTCAAAAGTATATGACGTCTTTGACCCAGTGACAGAAGGATGGGGGTGTATGTTGCTTCCATTTAAAAAGGATCAAGCGTCTTGCAAGGAGTGTCATGAAAGCTATGACAACATAAGTTTTAGTCGGTAGGACAGTTCGAGATTCCTCGGTTGTTACGCCAAAGAGGGCACAGATGGGTCAGGATCTGTTCAGGTTCCAAACATCTCACTAAAAGCTTTAAAAATACTTGTCCAAAAGGTAGAGAGGCTTGGACATAGCCAGAACATGTGCATCAAGTCAGCAGGTTGTCCTCTATATCAGGGACATAGCGGGTTAAGGTTTGGATAAATCTTTGCCAGCTTAGCCTTAGTAAAGTGAACTCTGTGTACGACTTTCATCTCTGAAAACTGTTCCAAAGTCAGAATCCCAGGCCTTTCTTGAGTTTTCAGTGGGGCATAGGACAATTTTCTGAATGAGGTCATAGATCTGGGCTATCAGTCCTCTATTATCTGTTTCAATTCCAGGATGCAGTCTAAATGTGATTTTGTAGGTTAATCTGGAAATGAGTGGAATGTCTTTTGTACGAAGCTCTTGATCTGTTAGTAACGGAAGAAATGGTTTTTAGGTAAGTTGTAAGCTTGGGATAATTGAGAGAAAGATGCAAACATATCTTCTATATATAAGTTACAGACTAATTTGATCTCTTTATCAAACCACTGGCTAAATGTAGGGTCTGTACAAGAGGAAATAAACATGCAATTCAGCTTGATAGGGCTTGTATTCCAAAATGCTTTCTAAATTGAGCCCAATTTTTTATAGAATAATAAACTATTGTATTTGAAGTCCGATTATTACACTCACTGGGCAAAGCTGCACGAATAACTGAACCTAAGTGATATCGGCCCAACAATAGTTCTAACTGCACCCAATCCGCATTTCCTGTAATTGGTTTATCTTCAAGCCAATGGGTAAATTTTTGAATGTTGCATGCCCAATGATAAAAAAGAAAATTTGGCAGAGCCAACCCTAGAATCGAAAGAAAGAGTTATTTATGTCAATATGATCTGTCAGCATCTCACCCGCATGTGATTGAATCTTTGTAATTGAGTGAGAGGTAGCTGTCTGGTGAGCTTACATAGCTAGTAGTCTACTCGCTTTGCCCCCAAACTCGTAGGTGTTACACCTAGCCGTCATAATAAGACATGTTACCTCATCAGTGGTTAGCAGGTCAAATTCAGTTTGCAGTCTCAAGCGGTCTTTATATAGCTCCTGGGTGTGTTAAGCATATTTTGAGTCAATATCTGATATTTGCTGAGAAATATTTTGCAATCTTAATTTCTCTTCTAAGTATGGAGTAATAGACTATGATTTGCCCTCGAATGTATACTTTAAGGGTCTCCCATAATGTAGCATTTGAAATCTCTGGGGAAGTATTTCTCTCCATGAAAAAAATCAATTTGGGATGAAATGAGCTCTACAAATTTCTCATCCAATAGTAGAACGGGGTTGAGCCTCCAAATCCTGTTTTAGGGAGGGCAGAAAGGGAGGTCCAAGTAAGGTGTAAGTATGATGTACGTTTGAAAAAAAGGAGTAGGCTCTGATGTAAGGAAAATTAAACCTCCAAACATCCGAAGGGCTGCACAGATCCATAAAGCCTCTCACAACTCCCTCTGTCCTAATAAGATTCTGGGGCTTGACTGATGACCTGTCAAGAGTAGGATAAGCCAACTGGCACTGGCATAATATTGGACCGTTAACTGAGTGAGCAAGACATGTCCGCACTAGGCAGAAACAACCCCCTGACCAGCTTCATCACAGAGAACAATGGATAAATTAAGTATTTCACATCCTGCCGTCTATGTATAGTGTCCAAAACACATAATATAAGTCTGTACTTGCCAAATATTGTTCATTTAGTTTGATAAAGTGGGAAGAAACAAAATTAAAGAAGCACAGCTTTTTCATTATTGATGGGTAATCTTGTCTTCAGGTGCTGGACATCTTAGTTAAATCTGTAAATGAGTTCACTCCCTAAACGACCCAATAGGGTCGGGATAGAAGAGAATAATGTCCCTGGTATTTTCCTTTTTCATTATGCGTTATGGCGCTATGAAGGGTTGGAGTACGCTGTCCTGCCTCGTCTAGATGGCCAGCCTGTGCACTCTATCTATGGTCAGAGGGCGAGGGAACATATCGGGGCTGAGGACTTCTCCTAGGAGGGATTCAGTTCAGGAGGTTGGTTTGTTGCCCTCAGTCCCTTCTGGTATTCCTGTTATATGGATATTGCACCTCCTGGATCTGTTATCGAGACCATCTACCTTTGATTGCAGTTGTTCATTCACTTAAATAAGTTTGTCGACCGCGGTTTCTATCGTGGTTATTCTCTTCTGAAAGTCATTCATTGAGGTTTCAATGGCTTGGATTGTCTGGTCATGTCTGGCAATGGTGGCGTGGTTGGCTGAAATTTTTCCTGTCAGGCTTGTAATAATCCGCTCCTCCATGCCAGCGAGTAGTTTCTGTATATCCCCCAGGAGCACTGCTGGTGGTCTGTCTTCATGTTCATCTTCTGCGGGGTCATTGCTTGCCAGCTGCTTTGGGACTAGGTCGTCATCTTGACTGTTCTCATTTTCATTTTTTGTACTTTTTTTTAACCATGGTGAATTAAGTGTTAAAGATGTTCAAATGAGTAAATAATAGTGCAAAATATCAAACGAATGATGACATAGCCCTTCTGAACTCTTCCGACATGCTGTTTATTCCATCGCCTTGCCCCCTAAATGTCGACTAGCCTGCACACTTAGACTATCTCTTACTTCTTCCCATCTTAAGCCCACCATGCCAAGAAGATGCCAAGTTGCACTGCTGCTTTGACAATTATTTGGATCCTTGCAGTTTTAGACTTGACCTCAGCTGTTGCATTAATCGCTCCAGCTACAAAGATTACTAACTTCTTTTTCTCTAACTATACCTTCTTTTTAAATTCCTGCTCTGGACTCATTATCATTTGATTTTTCTTTATGTCAATCTCTTTGCCCACTTTTTCCCCCTTAGCCATCTTGACTGCCTTAGCATAGGACACTTTTTCTTTAATCTGCTGCACCTCCACCTCTCTTCTTGACATTTCACATCCCCAAAAAGCAACACTGTGATTCCCCCCACAACTACAGCACTTTGGCCTGACTCCCTCTCCACACTTCCCATATTCATGCTCTCCACCACCTTAGCACCCTTCTTTTGTCTGACCTCCTACATTTACAATTTAAATGCCGTTCGACTTCCGGGTCTTAGAATGGCTCGAAACTTAAGCACATGCGCAGATCACCTCCTCCAGCTCTAGTCCAACTGTCTATACACATGCAGCAGTAGCCCAGCTTTCAATCAACTGTGTTAGTCCAACTATTATGAATTCCATTTGAGTTGAGCTAAGTTGTACATGTACTTTAAAAGCCCAGTATTAGTCGGACGAATGCAATAAGGTGGGTTGCAGGGCCTTGCCAGGACAGTCACTCTGGAGAGCATTGGGGATGCTTGGGGTCAGAGAGGCAACCTGTAAGAACCTGGTGAATGACACTTCAAAGCAGGCAGAGAGAGCATCCACTTGGCATGGAAAGGGGATGCCAAGGCTCAGCAAGCCAAAGCACTTCCTCCTCAAGTAGGAACCCATTTCAAGTTGCTATGGACAGGTTTATTGTAAGATACCCCCAGGTCGTGCGAGAGCAGGGGAGGATGAGTGACCTACAGGACAGACAACTGTTACAACCTCGGATGACGATCAAAGGACAACAATTCAGAACAACGGAACAACTAGAGTCTGTACATGTGGAAGGGTCTGCAAAGGCGATAAGAGGGGTGAGGGGTGCTTCATCCCGAAGCAGGAGGACTCATCCAGCATGAAAGACCTCCACACAATCTCGCTGTTGAATGTGGAGGGGAAGGTGTTCTCTAACCCTAACCCTAGCGAAGAGGCTGACCCAGTTCTTGATAAACAACAAGCACATGGACACTTCTGTAGAAAAAGGCAGAGTACCAGGAGTCCCTGGTTGCATTGAGCACATGATGAGTCATCTACAAGATCATTGAAGACATAAAGAGGAACCAGGGATTTTAGCAGTCCTGTGGCTTGACCTAACAAATGCTTACGGCACAGTACCACACAAGTTGGTTGACTACACACTCACAGCCTACCACGTCCTCCAGAAGGTACAGCTGCTTCTCCTGAGCTACTTTGGGAACTTCAAGGTGCGCTTCATCTCTGGCAACTTCATGACAAATTGGCAGAGGCTGGAAGTCAAATCAAATCAAATCAGATTTATTTGTATAGCGCCAAATCATAACAAAGTTACATCAAGGCACTTTACATATAGAGCAGGTCTAGACCAAACTCTTTATAAATTTATTTAAAGAGACCCAACAGATCCCCGATGAGCAAGCACTTGGCAACAGTGGCAAGGAAAAACATCCTTTAAGAGGCAGAAACCTCGAGCGGAACCAGGCTTGGGGTGGCGGCCATCTGCCTCAACTGGTTGGGTTGAGAGTGGGAGAGAGAGAGAGAGAGAGAGAGGCATTGAAGGTGGGGGGGGTGTAGGCAGGAACATGTTGCTGCATGAAGTTCATGGAGTTGAGCTGTAGTAGAAGTAGAATCGTGAACGGATGTACAATCTCTGTGATTCTGTTTGCAGCTGCGATGCCCCTTCTGGTCAAGTCGATGGAGCAGCCAAGAGGGGGAACTGTACTCTCAAGTGGCATCTAACAGGTCCCAGTTAGGGCCAATAACAGCGAGGTTAGTCCCAGATGGATGTGGGAAGATCGGGTAGAGCTCACTAAGGCAACTAGAATGGAGTTCAAACCATGGAAATCCAGAAGCCCAGTCCTGAAGCGGGGCCGCGTTCAAGACCGTTTCCGGTTCAAGATTGGAGAAGACACCATCCTAACAGTCACAGAGAAGCCGGTAAAAGGCTTAGGGAGGTACAGAGCCGACCTGAATGACAAAGCAAGCATTATAGAAATGCTCTACCAAGCAGAAGAGTGGCTCCGGGAGCAAGTGGCAGCTGCCAATCACATCAGTCATGGAGGAGTTTAAGACAGCCAAAGTCCGTTTAGCCATGATATTGCAGGACAATGATGATCAGGCCATGCAGCAGGCAAACATAATGGTCAAGATAGGACGGAAGTGGAAAGCCAGCAGAGCCCTGACGGAAGTGGAGGAGCGTTTACAACATGCTGATATCATGGGCACGGTGACTCAAGGGAAGCTAGGCCTGGAAGTCATCACCCGAGCAAGCTGGAAGGAGGCAAAGGCAAAGGAATGGAGAGAGATGGTGCAGAAGGAGATTCGGGTAGTGGAGGGCAGACAAGTCAGGGCAGTAGCCATGAAACAGCAAGGCAGCTGGACCCGGTGGGACAGTGTCCGTGGGTGTACTCTGAGTTGGAAGGACATCTGGAATATGGAGGGGCACCGGATAAAGTTCCTTCTCAGCTCTGTTTATGATGTACTGCCAACGCCAACAAACTTCCAAAGACTGACAGAGGATCCCTCCTGTAATTCCACAGTTCTCACACGATGTGGAGCTGTAACTGAGAGATGCAAACTGTAGATACACCAAGGATGAATTTGTGACGGTGATTCCTAAAGGTTAAAGAACCGATATCCTTGATTTGCAGACAGTATGTTGAAGATTACTGCTTATCCTGAAAGGGACCACTACGAGAGTGTAGCCAAAGCACTGCTTGAGAAGCACCCCTGTCTGTGAGAGCCAGGGTCTGAAAAGGGATAGTATTCATGGTTTTACAGCCTGAAATTTAAGCTTGGAAACTACTGGCAAAATTTGAGTGCAGCAGGATCCCCTGAAGTTGTCATAAACAAACGAAAGGGAGGCTCAAAGGGAAAATGTGTTCAGAAGTCCAAGAAAGGTGAGGTGAATTACTGTCCTGATCCACCTGAAGGACAATATCTTGAAAACATGAAAGAGAAATGCCAGATAATGGAGGTTGAAATGCAAAAACAAGACCCTGATCACTCGCTGTTGTTCTCAGCCAGAATAGAGATCATTGGAGATCAGCCACTCATCACTTAAGTAATATCCTGATGGCCAACTCTGTACCATGAGACACAGGTATTCACATGACTGCAACTGTATTCCACAAAAGTTTTAATCATGTTATGTCACATTAGGGTTAGGGTTTATATGTTCAGTATTTTCTGTCGGTCTCCTCAGATTATGGCAGAATTCAGGACGATTTTCACCGTAGACCTCCTGCAATCTTTTCTTGAAGGACTTGATGGTCTTGTCCCAAGACTGCTGGAGGTGTGCAAAGCAGCAACCGAGTCTGGAAAGAAGCAGTCACTAAAAGACATTTTGGACTGCCTTGTAAGATGTAAGAGATGTAAGTGGAAGAGGGGGTAACTAGAAAATTAGGCACCATTTGTTTGTTACAATAATTTCATCTTATCGGACTGATAATGAGGGCTAATGGCCTTGACTGTTCAATACAGAATGGTGATGTTAAAATGTGTGGAACTTTGTTTTAAGATTTGTCCTTCATTTAATTGAAATTTAATTCTCTTACAACACAAATCAGCCTTCAAAAGTTAATTCTTTTCAGTAGAATAGGACATAAAAATTGGAATCTTTGCATTATTTTTCCTCATTGTCACCAGGCACATTTTGCTGTTCATTCTTTTTTTTATTCACCAAAGAAAAATTGGAGCTTGACCATCTTATTTTGTTGGATTGACTGAGATGATGGTCTCAGATGTTCTATGCTTTGGCACATAAAATGTGTTTTTTGAACATTAAATGCAAAGTTTCAGCAACCTCAGGATTTAAAGCACCGTTAATAACCACTTGATGGTTTTGATTGTTCTGTGCTCTGGTAGATGTTTACATTTTTATTTGGAGTAAACACAAGAAACTTGTGCGACAAATGGACCAGACTCAGTGACTAACTCCCCAACAACAAACTCTCACCCTGCCCTGTGTGCCCTACAGATAATATCTAACTAGGCCAGTGAGCAGTGATAGCTAACATGTCTTTGGGGTCATCAGGTGGGAACCTCCTTTCACCAGTGTTTCGTCTAGTTAGGCCCACAACACCTCCAGAAGGCTAGACAGTGATGGCGTCCCAGAGTCACTCTCCTAATGCCAGCCATCACCGCTCCTCACACAAAGATAACTATCTCAAACAGCACTACCGTCTACTACTCTGACCTCTCACCAACTGCACCAGTGAAAGCAGGGTGGGGATACAGACCCTGGTTTGGGTAGGGGGCATGAAACTATAGAGGGTGCAGGAGGTGAAGGACAAGCTACACTAGCAGATTCAGCAATTATTAATATAACACACTTTAATGTGAAATGCACTACATCTGATTCACTTTAAACCTCCTGTTGTACTTGGGTCAAGGAAGGAAGGAAGGGAAACAGGTAGGAAAAAGTAAAGGAAGGAACAGGGGAATAAAGGAGAGAATGAAGGAAGGGAGGTATGAAGGAAGAAAAGAGAAAGGGAGGTAAGAAAGAAAGTAAGAAAAGGAGAAAAGAAGGAAGAAATGAAGGCAAGGAAGGAGAGAGGCAGGAGGGTTATGCATTTAAGCAGCTCAATCTCTTGGACTGATTATAGTAAGGGCTGATTGGGTTGATTTACTAATTTACTCAATGTTCTTGTTTAATATGCATAACTATGGCGTCAGACTGGCTTTTAGGTTTGCCATCTGCCAAAATTTGATAGAACGAAACTGTACTAATTCACATAAATGTATTTGAAGTTGATTTGTAAATATATCCAGTGTAATCTTTTAGGAAACTGGTGAACTTGCTATTATAAGTCAAGATGGGATGCAAATTGAAAACATTAGTCTACTTAATTAGCAATTTCAAGTTTAATTGCTGCCTTAAAAACATGAGTTAACGTAACTTGAAAAGGCAATTGGTGTCAGGGTTTATTAGATGGACCCAGGAGTGCAGAAGGCAGAAAAAGATCCAAGACAGGGATGGTGCAGAATCCAAACTTGGGTATTTATTCCAAAGTGAAAAAACAGCATACTTAGGGTAACAGACAATTCAGCAGTAAGAGACAAACACAGGACTGCCTAAATACATGGTGGACTAATCAGACAACAGGAGACACCTGGGGAACCAGAGGACACAGTGGAGACAGCTGTGAGGTGAGGACACTGTGTGAGTTAACGAGGAGGACATCTAGATAACCGGGAGGGAAGCACAGAGACAAGAGGTAACTAAAGGAATACAAGAACACAAGGGCGTGACAGAAACATACTGCAGTGATGGCCAGTCAGCACCATCACAAATAGGTATGAATATAGTTAGTTAATTAAACTGAAAAATGTGAGTTGAAAGGGTATGTAATTGTATGTTCCTTTGACGAGACAAAGCAAGTTTTCTTAGTAGTTTCAACTCTGAGTATTAAGTTTAAACAATAAAAATTTATGAGTTAACAACTAGTATAACTGAATTTTGTGAGCTGAATTAACATATAATTGTAGGTTTCTTTGACAAGAGAAAGTAAGTTTTTCTTAATGCAATATGTAACGTAAGTTATTTCAACTCAGAGTATCAAGTTCAAACAATAAATTATTATTAATTAAGCAACATGTATTACTTACCTTCCTGAGTTGAAATAAAGCTTTTTTCAAAGTTGAGTTTACTTATGTTTTTCAGGCAGCTATTGAACTTCATATTTTAAGTTTAGCCAGCGTAATAATTATTACAGTGTACATGGAAGACAGTAACCATGTTAAAAAAGTTATACACTCTTTCACTACTCACAGAGACTTTCATCTTTGGAGAGATGGCCACAGTGTCACAATTCCCATCTTGAAATGAAGGTGGATGTCAAAGAAACACTGCTAGAGATGTCTTTTCAGCGTTTAATGAAATATACTGTTTATACAAATACACAATTAAGCCCAGAGTAAGACCATATATCCATGTAAAATAAAGAGCTCCTCACCAAAATGGCGCCTTGAAGTATGAAAAACAGAGAGAGGATAAGAGATGCCATGTAATAATTTCCTATGCTGAGCATTTAATGAAATATACTGTTTATACAAATACACAATTAAGCCCAGAGTAAGACCATATATCCATGTAAAATAAAGAGCTCCTCACCAAAATGGCGCCTTGAAGTATGAAAAACAGAGAGAGGATAAGAGATGCCATGTAATAATTTCCTATGCTGAGCATTTGAAAACTTTTAGCCTACAATTTCCCTAGATACTATTTAGTGAAGATGTGTCTCTAATCATTTTTAAAGTGTATTAATTATAACTTTTTTCTTTTCATTACTTTTTTACATTTTGTTTTAATTCATTATTATTATTATTATTATTATTATTATTATTATTGTTATTACTACTAGTACTACACACATCCCAAAACATTTTTAATTCCACGGGCTATCATCATTTCTGTGTCATTCCAGTGTCTTTCTGACTGCATACTAGTTTATGTGTGTGGCCTACCCCCCTGGAGGTGGAAGGTTGCCGGTGCACCATGCACCCCAAATAGCAGAACTGTAAATTGTTAGACCCCAGGGTCTAATCTATTGTGGTCAAGTATTCACAGCCTTTCCCAGCTGTTCCAGCAGGTCATCAATTCTTGGTGTTGGATGAGAATCAAACTGGGAAATAGAATTCAGATACCTGAAGTCAATGCAGAACCTTCACTCTGCCGGGCCAAGTTATACCAAACCTTTTGCCGCTCCTCAAACTCTGCCATGTATGATTGGGCCAGCTCGCTCATTTTCTCCAGTCTGTCTCTCATCTGGACCACATAGGACACAATGTTAACAGGTTCCCCCCTCCCTTTATTCCCCTCCCAAATCTCCCAAAGTAGTGAGAGGGGGCCTCATACTTTATGACCATACAAAAGTTTAAAAGGAGAGAAGCCAGTGGAGGCTTGGAGTATCTCCCTCTATGCAAAGAGGATGTATGGCAGCCACTGATCCCAATCTGTAACACTGTTATTCACAAATTTGCGAAGTATCTGCTTCAGGGTCTGACTGAAGCACTCTGTCAGCTCATCCTTTTGGGGGTGATACGGTGTGGTCCTCAGGCTCCGAATACCAAGTAACTGATAAACCTGTTTCAGCAGAGTAGACATGAAGTTAGTTCCCTGATCAGTTAATATGTTGAGGGGAAAACCCACTCTGGAAAAGAACTGCACGAAACAGAAAGCAACAGATTGTGCTTTGATGGATTTAAATGGATGGATGGATGGACTGGTGACCTGTCCAGGGTGCACCCCGGATTGGCTTGGACAACCCCTGCAACCTGGAAATAGAAAAAGCAGTACAAGATGGAAGGATAGATGGATAGATGATTCATCGATGCTTAATGAATTTTATTTGTTACGCACTTTACAGGTGCTCAATATAGAGTACAGGCAAAAGTCGATTTAAAACAGACTAAAGATGAAAAATCAAATTAGGAACAAAATACAAGCAAAATGGAACACATAAAAGAAGAGCTAAAATTAACACAGTGAATTACACTTTAAAAGGCAATTTAAAAAGGTGGGTTTTTAATTTGAATGTTTAAATGTCGGTGCATTCTCTTATAGGTTTGGGTAGTGAGTTCCAGAGGGTAGGGGCGGCAACTGAAAAGGCTCTGCCCCCCCAGGTTTGGTGCTTGGTCCGGGCGGGTAGAGCGAGGAGCTCTAGAGCCTCAAATGGGTATGCATCTCCTGCATGGGTTGCAGGAGGGGGTGTAGTGGTGGAGCAAGTCTGGGAGGTAAGAGGGGGCCAGGTTGTTGAGTGATTTATGTATGTGACAAGGAGGATTTTGAATTGTATGCGATGTGGGATGGGGAAGCCAGTGCAGATTTTGGAGGACAGGGACTGATATGATCTTGAGTGTGGGTGTGAGTAAGTCGGCGGGTGGCAGAGTTCTGGATGTATTGGAGTTTATTGAGGACTTTGGAAGCTGAGTCATAGAGGATGCTATAGTAGTAATCTAGTCTGGATGTTTTATAAAGGCATGGATAACTGTTTCGGCAGTTGAGAAGGTGAATGAGGGGCGGAGACAGGTCATATTCCTGAGGTGAAAGAAGGCAGTCTCTGTGATGTGAAATTATTCCAACGTTGTGGATGTATGGGGAGGAAGACAGTGTAGTTGTTAAAAGTGAGGCTGAAATTGTGGGTGGTGTTCTTGTGGGATATGGGAGATCAATTATGATAATGTCAGATTGATCACTGTTTAGTTGAAGATAGTTTCTTTGCATCCATGATTTAATTTGGGAAAATTCTGGTTGTGTTGAGGTTGCTGTAGATGGTATTTATTTCATTTTTTATTTTTTGGAAGAATGAGGAGGCAAGAGGGATGGTCAGTATTTTGGGGTTTTTCCTAATGATGGCCGCAATACCACCTCCCCTACCCTCTGTGCGGGGTTTGTCAATGCAAGTGTACCCTGTGGGGGTGATTTGGTTTAGTGAGAAGTAGTCCAAAGGTGTTTGACAGGTTTCAGTGAGACAGAGGATGTCCAGGTTATTGTTCACAATGAATTCATTAAGAAGGAGGGAATGAGTGTTGAATAAATCCAGTTAATTTCAGTTGTTGTAGAATGATATTACATGCAAGTGTCACTGTCATGGTCAAACCTAACACATTGAGACAATTGAAAAACATCAAACTTGAGGTAAGCCACTGCATGGAAGTACTTATATACTGAATATACTTTTAACTGTGCTTTGGACTTCACTTAAGAACTTTTACCTTTTATACTTTTTTTAGCATTTGTACACCAGGCGCTTGTTAGACTATAGCTTGTTACAAAGGCCATTAAGGGAGGGCTGTCCTGGCTTCAGATCTCAACCTTATGGAAGCAAAGAAACAGGCTCAAGCCACTGCAATGATCTGTTAACAGGCACACTGTTATCATACATAAATTTAGCTCACTGTGCAGTATACCATTTTAGCATATGGAACATTAAAGTCATCTGTTACTTTCAGTGTTTTACCTATTTACACTTCACATTAAGTTTTTTTTTTCCCTCTTGCACTTATAACAGTAGCGTTTTTTTTGCACTTGTTGGCTCATGGTGAGTTATGTTTCTTCTCAGTCACCAAAAAAAACAAAAAAAAACAAAAAAAAAAACCCACTGAAAGAAGAGCCAAATAAAGAGGGACAGCAGCTGCACAGATAAGTATCTTTATTTAAGCATCAAGCTCAGAGCACAGATATTTAGCACATCTTGACCATCCAAAGAACAGCAAAAGAAAGAATTAGAACAGCAAGGCATCTCCTTCAGTACATTCTGAAACTGCACCCTCTCTCACCCAGGGGAGGCATTTACTTTCCTTTCTTCTCAGGAATCAAAAGGAGATAAGGGAGAAGAGTGGGAGAAAAACACTTTGAAAAGTTCATCCCTTAATTTCTTTAACTGGTTTTGAACACCAGTTACATGCCAAACAAAATAAAAAAGTGGGAAGGGAGTGAAAAAACATTGGTCCGCAGCAAAATTACAAAATATTTTTTGTATGAAATTATTTCCATTTAACTGCAAAAATTTAGTTGAGTTCAGCTTTGCGTGTAAAAACTTGGCTCAAACTCTTCAAAGAAGAAGCTGTGACAAATCAAATTAATCACCTGACAGAAAGTCAACTCGTTCATGTAAGAGCAGAAATTGGTCCTCCGGGAGGAATGAAACCACTCAAAAAAAAAAAAAAAAAAAAGGCCACGAGACAAACTATTCCAAGTGTTCCAAGTGCGTTTTTACATGAACTGCTGTGATCAGCATGCCAAGTGTTTTAGGTGATCAGGTAATGTGTGCTGACGCAATTGACATAGGTATTCATGAGAACAGAATGTACTTACTGCACAGCAGGGCTGAAAGCAGGTAAAGCTTCAGACCACGTCTTCTGTGCAAACTGCTGTCTCTGGCAGGAGAAGCAGTGAACACCACTAAATTGAATGGCAGGAATAGAAGACATGAAGTTTAAAAGAAAAAAAAAATAAATAAAAAAAATACCCTAACCTCCATTCAGCAATATCCCCATAGCTTGATGCAGATTAATCTCAGGTTAACGCTACCTCCAAAGGAAACCATCCCCCCCTTTCCAAGAAGTCCCTGCCTCAAAATGCAGCATTTCCAGCTCTGCTTTTAGCTGGTAAAAAAAGAAAGGAAGGTGAAGCACACAGACCAACTGACAAAAACGGAGGCATAGACAGCACTTCACTGCACTGTCAAGCAACACAACACTAGTAGTCACATGCACCACAGTCTCACAGGTCCCCTCCCCCCATGAACAAAGGGCAGTGCTTTAAAAACAAAACAAAACAAAAAAAAAAAAAAACAAACAAACAACCAACAACTACACAAACCACCCCCCCCCAGTCACATTTTCAACAAATTCACTGAAAAATTTGTGAACAATAAATTTAATAAAATGGCAGTTATGCAGCAGTTACATGTGGAATGATCCGGGATCACCCTGGCATGCTCAGACCGGTGGGCCTCTATTGTGCATTTACAGATCTCTGTATGGGGCAGAAAGAGACAGAGAGGATGGATATTATGTGGGAAAAAGAAAATTGCTTTGCTGAGCAACTAAACAAAAGGGGTCTGCTTCATTATTTCTCCATTCAGAGTGGGGCACAGGGACAACCAGGAGGGCCGACTTGTTAGGTCACAGTTCTGGGGCTAGCTGACTGTCAGAGTCTGGCACATGGAGACAGGTCAGGGGCTGATAGAGAGAATGTGTCTTCATTCAGCTCAAACCTTGTCCAGGCTTTTCTCTGGAGACGCAAAATTTTTAAAATGATGGCTGGACAAGCCACTTCACAGCAGCTGTGCTACATTCAGAGTAAACAGTTCATGTGATTGTAGAAAATCAGATTGCTGAATATAACTGGAGCCCAGAATCTTCTTAAAGATACCGCACATTGTTTATAAAAAAAAAAAAAAAAAAAAAAAGGGGGGGGGGGGGGGGGCGGCGGCCTGGGTGCAACAAAGTGCACTTACCCAGTGTCTTCAATGACTCATGAAGACATGCAAAAACAGATTTTCTAGGCATACAACTTTAAGTTCATGTGTTATAAGAAAACACAAGGAGAATACGATTGTCTGGGAAACACTCATTTGCGTAAAAGCAAAAATGTTTACAGCAACCAAAGAGCATACTAGCTAATCAGCTGCAAACCCTTCAGCCAGCAGTGTGACATTTAACGGTTACTATTGCAATTGTTTACATGGAAACTACAAACATATGCAACAATGAGAAAGCTTACTATGATTTACACATTCAATGTAACTCGAGACTAGGTTGCCCCCATGTTTGTATCGCGAATAAATAGGGATTTAAAGTGCACTCATTAATTTGTAGTGATTCATTAATACCACCTGTCACATTGGAAATCTAACCATTTGGGCCAAACTTTGAACAGACAAACTGAGTAGAGCTCATAGAGGCAGACTGATCTGAGCATGTCAGGGCCCTGGCTTAGTGTGGGCGGAAGCCTTGTCTGTGAGGAATGAGGGGGGAGACCTGCAGGAAAGGACCATTGTACTGGGCACAGGTGAACAGCCTGAAAGAGAGCGCGTTTAATTCCTCTACATGCACTTCAAGATCACAGCAAGAATGAGCTAGAATATCGAAACAGAGAAAAGAGCTTTCATGCAAAAGATCTAAGTCACAGGTACAATGCAAACAACTCAAACTCGGGATTAATCTAGGGCTCGCCGCTGCGCCAACACCAGCAGGTTCTGCATGACGATAGCAGCAGAGGGGGAAGGGGGAGGGAGAGGAGGGGTAGGATAAGAAATTCTCTTGTGAAGGGTAAAGCTGGCTACAGATGTTTAACCTTGGGTGGCTGCATTTCTTTTTACGTCTCTTCTTCATCCTCAACCCTCAGCTTTGCTGGTTCTGCTGGCGATTCTTGGCATAACTGGTGAAAACAAAATTGTAGTCGTTGAACTGGGCCAACTGGCGGTCGAGACGCTTGTAGCCCTCAAGTTTCTGGGCTGATGAAAAAACACTGCGACATTTGGAGCTCTGTAGGGGCCGAGAGAAGATAGGACTATTTACTCAGCACTTTATTAAAATTAGAGCAAGTAAAAAAGGCTGTGTGTTATTCATACCTGATTGACAAAAAGGGTAGTCACAAATTTTCCTGGCTTAAACACATCCACCACCTTCCTTACTAAATCATCATACGACGTCTGGGAGAGGTTGGTTTCGAAGCTGACATAGGAAAACTCTGGCTCAGGAGTGATGTGGATGGTCCAGTAAGTTCCCTACAAAAAAGGACAACAGAGCAACATTACTGACATATAGAAGTAGCTATGACTCAGAAACCAGAGAACAGAAGAGACACTCACATCAGTCTTCATTCCATTCATCGAGTATCCACAAGGGTTGAACATTGTGGCGTCGATCACAGAACCTGGTATCAGGTCACAAATTCCACTCATCTACAAGAATAAATGAAGAAACGCTCAGCATCATCTCATCACTCCAGATGGACTCTGAACAACACTGGAATACCTCTGTGCTGTCAAATAAGTACTAATGTGAGACGTACTTACACGAGTGACATCACTTGCAGAAACACCATCTTTCATATAGAACTGGTCCATAATGGCTGGATCAAGGTCGCTCATCAGAACTTCCAGTGTCTGATCTGCATGCTTGTTTTCCCAGTACTCTGGCAAGTCCAGGGTAAATAGGTACCTGTGGATGATAGACTGTTTCTGTCTGCTACCAACTACATAGAATACACCAATTTAAAAAATACAAGGCACCAGATGAAACCCTGAACTTACATTATAAAGCAACATGAAGGACAAATGTGATCCTTTTTGCCTCCATGTCATAATGAAGCATTTATCTGTTCTAAAAGCCTAAATGTCTTATAGCCAGATCCTGCTGTGGGTAATCCCATATAGTAACACAGGACGCTCCAGTAAGCCTTTCCAAAAGGTGTATTGCGCACAACAAAACATTTTAAGTAATAAACTAACACTAGTTTTTACATCAGTAAAATTAGACTGTGACAATAGAGTCAGTTCCAACCGGTACAAGATATTGTATGATTCTTACCAGCAGTCAGAGTTCAAACGCCCCATACAGTAGGCTGCACCATCTGAATTAAGTAGGAAAAAAAAAAAAAAAAAAAAAAAAAGAATATGAAATTACATTGTTCGGTGACTTTGGCAATGTTGAAGATCACTTTAATGCCCCATATATGGTCATTCCCATTTGAGAGAGAATAATGAAGCAGGTGTGTTTCTTACTTGGGAAAATCTGGCTGAGAAAGTCCACTTCCTCCTGAAAGTTTCGATGAGGGAACTCTTGGTGGGCCGGCTTCATAAAGTTCTTGCGGGAGTAGAAGAAATTCTGAACGTGCACAGAAAGAGAATAAAAGTCACTTCAGTTAACCAGCGGCATCATGAGACCTCAGTTGTTCATATTGACATCTGTATACATTGTTTCAAACCTCGATGGCATCAAAGCCACAGTACTCCCTGGCGAGTTCCAGCAGAGGCACCAGTGCTTGCAGCAAGAGGGTGGTTCCGCATGTCTTCAAAATGAAACGTCTCTTGGAGACAAACATGCTACTCTCACTATAGACAGAAAGAAAAGAAAGGAGGGAAAAAAAAAAAAAAAAAAAAAAAAGCACGAGGGGGGGGGGGGGGAGAGACACAAAAAGAAAGGAAAAAACAAAACAAAACAAAACGCAAAATCAAGCAGTATTTTGTCAGTAAAATTCACTATACACAGAGGACTAACGTGATTCTCCTTAGACTTGTGGACTGTAAAATGTACATGTAAATAACAGACAGTTTTAATGAGTGTAGGTTCACTGCACAAATTGGTCTAATTTAAAAATAGGACATATTTTGAGCTTTACAGGTAAAATTTCCTCTCCGTTCATCCCTTTTTGCTTCCTGTGTAGGTTAATTTATGCCAAGGTTATTAGAGAAGACAGCCAAGCTGAAGTCCTGGGCATATTTATTTTGGTAAATTGATAGAAATTGATATGCAGGAGGTCATGTATCTGCTCATAGATCTCTGGGGATATTAACTGAGACAGTGAATACACCGAAAAAGGGTTTCAGTAGGTATGAGAGAATCTAATTTCATGCTTTAATACCTTTTTAAACACATTTAATGTCGGTTTGAACATTTAATGCCATTATACACACATAAAATACTCACTCATTTATGAAATGAGTGTAATTCAAATAAACATTCTCCAGTCACTCACTGTGATGTGCAAACAAAGAAATGTGTGACTTTATGTATAATTACTGCATGTTTCTTAGTTCACTTAGTTGATTCCACATGAGATTTTAAAGCATTGATGCCCATTGTCCAGGGCTTAAAAACTTTTACACACGATGCAAAACCCCTCTACAGGTTCTCCATCAACAGGCTACAACCAGGTCCTAAATTCCTCCAATTCCAATCACTTGTACTGGAATTTGCGTATTCCCATTTTCCAGACTGTCAACTTTCCCTCCACCGCTACAGCCCATCCATGCTTTCAGCATTCTGCTGAAAGCATGGATGGTCCAAATATCTGGAGTCATGCTAATTAATGCACCAGCTGGAGATAGATGGCCAATTAAATGGTTTCACGTGTATCATAGCAAACTACGTATTTTCTGAGTTAAAGTAAATAAAATTACTTACTGTTTGACATACTCAAAAAAAATATAGCAGTACTCTTTACTTTACAACTGCGCAATTTTTAATGTTTGTGGGGATTGAATTTCTTGGTTTTTTTAATGCCATTTAAGGCCTTGATTTATACAAAATCCAACTAATGATTTAATGCATTTTAATGACCCGCGAAAACCCTGTGAAAAGCTGCTTACAGGTGACTGCTGTCTAATCCCATTTGTCTTCTTACTAGGATGAAAACACAGCAAACATTGAGACTCGGTACTCACCTGAGTATATAAGCTTCCTGCTTGTCTGTCTTTGTCACACTTACGATCAAACAATGCACATTCTCCAAAAGTTTGTCCCACTCAAACCTAAAAACAAAGTGAAATCAATGTTAAGTATTTTGCCTTTTTTTTTTTTTTATTAGGTTGTATATAGACGACCTGATTGCTGTGTGGAAGAAAATACCAATACGGGCTGATATTAAGCAGTCTCTCTCTCTGTGTGTGTGTGTGTGTGTGTGTGTGTGTGTGTTACAGTCATAGTACTATCACTTCAAATGATAGTGTTAAAATGTAATCGATGCAAAAATCCAGGAACCAGGCATTGCTGTATTCAGGAACTTCGGTTTATGTTGTCTGATGTAGGCAATACAACTAGCCCACAAGGTGGCTGCTGCTGCCCCCCCCCCCCCCCCCACGGACACCTGCACACTCGTTACAATCTTGAAGAGAAGTCTGAGCTCATTCAGCATGTTGAGTAGGAGGCATACCACAGGCTGGACCGATGGGATAGAGCACCAGAAGCACTATGCTGCATGGAGAATATATCAGCCAGTGTTGCATTATTTACCTCAAAACATGGAGGGGTATAATGGATCAACCACCACTTCTGGGAAGAGCCCTAACCCAGTGACTAACTACACTGTCAGCAGTAACAGCTATCCTTAGAAGGCACATGTGAACTGTAAATCATTTACACGTGAAGCTAAATGACAATAGCATCTCAGTCAATATTTAATGCATATTTTAATGTGATCATGAAAAAGAAACTAATAAACAAAAAAATCAAAAATAAATAAAAAGCTGAATGTCAGGTTTAGCTCTGATTATGACTTAGGCAACTTATTCACTTTCACATGCCTTCACATAAACACCAAACTAAAGACAATAAATTTAAGTTTAGTGGCTTTGGTGGGAATGTGTCCTAGGACACACATTACTATGAATAACCAAGTCTTTTCACTTTAAGTCTGCCTAGAGACCCATGTTGTATACCAGCTCTGCTATGTCCCCACAGCAAGCAAAAACTCTAAGGACATGCACGTGACTCAGACACATTAATTAAAAAGGAACTGTAAATCATATTTGCAGTTTTTACAGACTAGCTTCTGGTTAGGTTGCTTTGCCTTGTCTCGTAATGCACATGCTCACATTACCAAGTGTTGAGTCCTAAGACAAGCATAGAAGAGCTGATGTGAGTGAGCTCCACATTTGTGAATCGGATGCCCTTGCAGACTTATTTGGATATTGGCTGGCATCCAGTGAGCCTGATTCACCAGTGTCCGTGTGAGCTCTTAATCTGCACTGTGGATTTACTGCTTGATTTATTTCACTCACACAACCTTTTTGAACTGACCTCAGTCAGTTTGAAGAAGGCAAGTCACAGGCAAGTTTGGCCTTGGACCTTGCCCCAAGCTATTGCATAGACTAGTACAATGACTGGTTTAAAAAAAAAAAAACTACACACACAACTTGATAGGCAGTTTTAAAAAGGCAAAGCCTTTAACAATTTTTACTTAAGATCACCACACACACACACACACACACTACAGTGGTGATTAATTTAAGCTGTTTCTGTTATCGTAAATGCACTCTTAGCACACCACCAGTTGCTCACACTGAACAAGACTATTTGTGCCAAACCTTTAAATGGGCATTTCATGCAGCACCACAATCCCCAATTAAACCATGACTAACTTTGTTCTATATGAGAGAAGGTTCCTTAAGACACAACAACAACAACAACAGGTAGCAGAGTAGCAGACGCAACGGTCAGCAGTCTTCTGCCCATTTACTTCTCCAAATTTGTCTTCGCCCAGGCATAACATTTTCTTGCAATGTTCATGTCCTCCTACCTCCAAGCAATTCAGAATGGGGAGACCCTCCCACCAATCGGAGGAATTGGGAGGGGAGTTCCTGCATGGATGGAAACGTGACCGGAAAAAGGACTGAAATCAGGAGTAGATACAGCGCTAGTACTACACAGGCAGACAGTGCCTTCAGGGTGACCCGAGTTTAAACGTTAAAAGGAGCGCCCACTCATGACAAACATCTCATCTCTGAACACTTTCAGGTACTAAACGTCTTACACATTAGTAATTCAAACAGTGACGGGAGCATTTCACTTGAGTCTTCCCAGCCACCCAAACTACAACCATGCGCCCCAAAACTTGAACCTCATCGACTAGACGCGATTATAGCCATCTGTGACTTGGATATTAGCAGCAGAGTCTCAGTAGCTGCAGCACGCGGTGGCGACGAGCGACCACATGCCGAACACGCTCAATGAGGGCCCGTAGTTGCTGAATGACGCAGGAAAAAAAACTGCTCAGTTACAGCACAACAAAAACGCAAAGCCATTTAGCCAAACTCCGTAGTGTAGTGTAATTCAGTTTAATGCATTTACGTAATGGTATAAAACGACGCCTAAAACAAAAAAACAAAAAAACGAGAGTGCAATAAAAACGTGTGCGCACCGAAAAGGGTATAAAAAAAGAAAAAAGATGGAACCCGCCTAGTGTGGGCGTCAAAGTTTACTGACATGTTACATGAATAAAAGGTAAGGTTAACTCAATAAACAAGGAAGACCTTTTGATGTGTAAACCAGCAAGGAAATACCAGGACGGTTAAATTTTTTTTTATATTTTTTCCCCAAGAACTAACAAGAGTTGGCTAGCTGGCCATGTGTTTTGCCCACTTGTTATTAACTTGACTTACAAGCGTTACATTAATCGCATTATTGCTCACCATGAAAAGTGAGGTCTCATTATCATGCCTGGATGTCAAATTGACACAAGATTCCGAGATGAAGAATGAATGACTCAGCTTGGAAGTGCTACTGTGAAAGGGGGAGGTGGCCATTTTCGAGTAACGGCGTTAGCTAGCTTGCGAGTAACGTGGTCCTCCTTTCTAATAACCTAATAATAATCCTGATAACCGTAGTTAAGAAAAACACAAGGCTTTACCACATTTAAATTGTGAAAGATTACGAACAGCCACGTGACCAAAGTCATGTGTGTGGTCGACTTTCCAATACGTTGCTGTAGCCTGACAGCGAAGCTAAGACACTCGTCTGACCAACCTTGGGATGGTACGGAGGTCCCCGGTTCCTTTGGTTTCATCCGGCCGAGAGAACCACACCTCCAACAGCTTCTCGGTCCCCTCGAAGAAATGTGCAGCGTTATCCTCCATAATTAGACAACAGACAGCCAACAAAAATATGAAACGCCGGTTGTAACGGTTACAGCTTAATTATTCCTTCCTCGATCTGTTATAATTTATTGAGGTACAGTCCTTTAAGTAATTCAGGTGTTGATTTTCTTGAGTTACCGTCTTCCCTTTTACAGAGAATACCGTTAGCGAGTGCTAGCTAATATCGCCGGCCATACTGTGGAGAGCACTGAATGGAGATGGCGCGGAGGTTTTATCACCACCAGCCGATTACGTCAGCTTTCCATTCAACCAATCCGCTCACCAGGTTCCTACTTGTGTTTTTTTTATTGGTGCAGAGACCTGCCCATCGTCGCAAAACTGAAATTTTCTCACATTTTCCCTTTTACTGCGGACACACTCCGTATGCTTATGCTCTGTATTAGAAGTTTGTATGTTGTATCCCTACAATATATGATTTCGTGACTGTAAGGCAAGCATTATTGTTTGTACATCATGTTGACATTGGTGAATGTATACTATCGCAATTATGACACGTGAAAACAATATTACTACACCTAAAATGCAAAGTTCTTATAAAATGACGCAGTTACGTGAATAGCAGCAGAGAAAAAATAAATTGCATACGATATAGGAGATACTGCCTACATTATCTGTATTATATAGTACTGCTGTAAACACAAGTTAGGTAACCCCATTTAGTAACTACTAATGATAAAAGGTTCTGATCTTTTTTGCTGACCTTACTAAAAATAGTAATTGATATTAGTTAGTTACTTGATATTTATTACTTACGAGTAATAATGATAAGTATCAAAATCATAATCACCAGATGACGAGGCCACGAGGGCAGTAGGAATTTCGGTGTGCCTATTTATTATCTAGCTATTATTCTCAGAATACGAGACAGTTGCATTTTTTTAGATATATTCATTTTATTTTTATGTGAAGACTTAATCGTACTTTCTTGATAGTGAAATTCAATTTTATTAACATGACATCATGTAAGCATTATTACAAACATACACAGACTCTGAGGTATTCTCTGTACGCTAAAGACTCCAAACCACCGACGCCTGCAGTTTTGAAGAGCGTTCATGAGTACGCAAAGTGCAACAAACCGCAGAGAGAAACGCGGGTTGTAGTTTATTACATCTCGGCTTACAAGCTGGCGCACCGCTGTGCCTACTTGAAAGAACTACCATACCCAGTGAGCCTTGCGCGCCAATTAGAAACGTCAACGAGCCAGTGAACATTAAGCGGAGCAGACCAAAATCCCAAACAAGGAAATGGTGGGGGAATAAAACGACCAGATTATTTAATTAATGCATGTAATAATTAATATTTTATTTTATTGTAAATTAAGACGTATTTATGGGTTAAAATGGATTACGACTTCAAAACAAAGCTGGCGGCAGAGAGAGAGAGAGTAGAGGATCTGTTCGAATATGAAGGTTGCAAAGTGGGTCGAGGCACCTACGGGCACGTTTATAAGGCTAAGCGCAAAGACGGGTAAGATAACCATGGACGTTATTGTTTATACTGCCATAAAACAGAGCACGGGATGCATTTTCACTACACTCAACCGAGTTGTTTGTGGAACGGGGCGTTAAATTTGAACCTGCCCGAGGCGTTAACCTGTGTTTTTGTGTTTTTGTTTTCATGTAACGCACTCAAATACTCACCATGCCCCCCCCCCTTTCCTGATCTCTCTCCTCTTCGCCACCCCCACCAAAACAACACACTAAAGCAGGGGTGCCATTTCTGTTTTGACAAGTCTCTACCTTGGTATCCGTGATACCTTACTCCCAACCCTTTCAAACGCTACCGAGGGCATTGCTGTCGTCATTTCACGCGATAGTGACATTTCAGTGCCTTTTTGTGGACAAACTGTTCCCCCATTTTTAACACTGCACGGCCAAACTTTTTACATTATTCACAGTCGGTAGTTGCCTTTTCTATTTATTCCTGTATACTACCACTTTAAAGCGTGTTGCAATCGAAAGCAAGTGTGAAATCAATGATTGATATTCTCGCTGTCCTGTTATATTACTACGTCAGTACGTCAATATTGGTCTCACAAATCGGCAAATTCCCCATTCAGTTATTTTCAGTTGTACAATTTTATCATGATACTGACTGAAATTTGGATTGTCGGAAAAAAACGCGCAATGCGAATGTATATCGTGCTTTTACCACGAGGATATATGTTAAGTTATGCAGTTAATAGTTTGTCTTTGTTTTACCTGGTGTTGAGCAGCGGTTTAAAGAGAAACAATTGACTGCAGTGGATTAGCCATTGATTCTCAAAACACCTTGGTGCTTTGTATATAGTTACCTCATTATAGAGTTCATATAATGTCTAGATGTGCCCCCTTATCTATTATTACAAATTGTTATATTACTATTAATTCCTGTTGTTTTCAGTTTTGAGTCATACATTTCTAGAACAATATCATCAAATGTTGCACCAGCCCAAATACTGCTTTAGAAGGATTTTGTCTGGGCCCAGTGGTGTTGAATGACCAGATGTGACATATTTGCATAAAAAATAATTTCTTCATCACCCCTGTTAAAAAAAGTTCCACTTTTAAAATTGTAATAATGGTAATTTGAAAACCATTGAGAACAATATGTGTCTAATGTACACAAGCAGGGTTCAGCTATAGGCCAGGCGTGAAAATGTGAGTCATCAAAGAGGTTGCTGGTATAGCCTTGCATCAGATGGAATGTTGCGTAAGGTAACACTCAAGGTAAAAGAAGCTGGTAATGTATCAGTACTTCCAGCATTTCCTCCATACATCATTGATTCACTGAGATGTATGGTTGAGTCAATGCTCCCGGCAGTGTCTTAGTGCATTGACCTCAACGGCACTGCATAATGGAGATGTGATGTGAGGCCAAAGGGTGAACACAGGTAGGTCACCGGTAGTTATCTCTGCAGCAGTCATTCCGGAGCAATGGTTAAATGCTATGAGATGATCCTGAGGGGGGTTAGTAGACCGCATTGTAATGTAGCTTGTAATAGTTTTTTTAATATTCTGTCACAAGAACTTGTGTTTTTTTTGTTTTTTTTTTTTGCTTGTTTTATTTTTTTAACATCCGATTATTATTGTTTCACCCAAGTGTGGTTAAACCTCCAGTCCCCATTATTCAGTTTGTTAAAGTAACTAATAAAATGTCGCAGAGATAATTTACTGTCATGCTTTGCCCCAGGATGTGCTGGCTAAGTCATTTGTGATTGCCCATGGCATTGATGGTAAGGTATGCCTTTCTGAGTTCATGTTAATGTTATCAGTGATATTTTATCTTTTGCTGACATGTTAAGTGAAAATGTTTACTGTGAAAAATCCCTATTCAAGTAAGCCCAACAGTGGAGCATACCCAGTAAAGTTCAGCTTGTTCCAATGTTAAAAACTCAAAGCATTAGACAGATGATTATCTGTATCTGCTAAAATATGAAAATATAATACCTAAAATGTTTGAAAAAGAAAATAGGATGACATCTGGAATGAAAAATATACATCATTGCTTCAGTTTAAAATAGCTGTACTCTTCATGCATAATGGAAATTGAATCTGATGTAGTCTGATTATAGTTGTGTGGACAACAACTTTGTTCATTAATTTTTAGTGCTGCTTGTCCCTGGTCCCTTGTCCCTTTTTAGGTTTATGGTGCCATCATTGTGCGATACACTCCAACAACACTTTTCCATTGCATGCTCCTGACTCAATTATTAATCTACTTGGTAGTTTTTCATTTACCTGACGTCATCTCACCTTATTCATCATAATTTCCTTTGCTTGGAAAGCAGATAAACTTTTGACTGTGATTAGTATCACATGAGGAATTTAGTGAAAAAGATGAAAAGATTCAGTATTTCTCCACTCATCTGTGCTCAGGCTTGACTTCACATACTGAAATAGTGCTCATCTCATATAATCAGGACTCTATCTGCTGTTCTTCTCTAAATTATCAGACCCCCAATTGTCACATTGGAGTTTTTAATTTTGATGTTGAATATATATTTTTTTATTTATTATTATTTTTTTTTTTTACAAAAACTGATGCTATATTTTTTCCTTTTTTTCCCACAGGAAAGATGAGAAGGAGTATGCACTTAAACAAATAGAAGGCACTGGAATATCGATGTCTGCTTGCAGGGAAATTGCGGTAAGTAAAATTTTTTGTTTCTGAGGCTTGGGTCAATTTTTTTATTTTAATGGCAGATTTGTTAAATATTTACGCTCATTCAAAGTAACTGAGTCGATAGATATCTATTACATAAATAAGAGCAATCAGTAATCTGCTTTTACAATGATGGCATGTGCATGAGGAACATTTCAGGAAGATGAACATTTTTTTCTTTTATCCTGTAATCTAGGCAGTCAAAATTGAAGCCATTACTCAAATTTGTTCAAAGTCTGATTAGATTTTTTTCCTGATCTTAAAATGAAACTAGTCTTAATGTTGATTCTGAAATGAGTGGATTATCTTTTCTAATCTGAATTCAGATGCAATTTTACATTTATCTGGAAAGAACAGTAGATCTGAACGGAGCCTTATCTGCCTTATTTAAAAAGACCCTGTCAGTTAGGCACGCCATTATGTAAATATAACGCAAATTTTGCATTTTGGTCTGAATAAGTCATGGTTTCCAACTGTACAACTACTGTTCAACTAAAAGGAGCACCATCAAATGTGTTTATATCTGTATTATTAAAGTTATAAAAGTTGTGACTCCACTAAGAAGCATTGGGCTTTGATGCTGAGTGAGCTGAGGCCAAAACTTGTTTTGCTACTTTAAGATTATTGCAATGTCAGGCTTCATGTTAGGTCATATCACACTACAGCAGGATTAATAAATGCATAGCACCAAACAACACAATGATTCAAAGCCATTTGTGCTTTTGTTATGAGGCAGTTATAGTTGTGAGGTGGACTAAACCTTTCATATGGTTTCCAACTAGCACTAAACTTTGAATGTGTAGAATTTCTGGGGGGGTGGTGCTGCCTGAGGGCCAGTCAGCGTGCAACTTGGCTGCTCCTCTCCGAGGCTACAGATAGAGAAAGAATGTGGCCCCCCTGACATGCTGATGGGCTGTTATGTAAGGGGCTCTGGTTTCCACTTTAACATGTTCACCTGCAGGGAGGGTATGTACCATATGGTGCAAACACAGCTAGTGAAATTGTACAAACATTTTCAGTAATGAGCAAACCTCTATATTTTCATGACCTTTTCTTGCACATTAACATTATTATCCACATTGTGCTCCACATTCATCAGTTGACAAGATGCTGCTTTGTTCCAGTCCCTCTTTATCCCAATAATGAGCCAATGGTTTTATATTCCTTAAATTATCCACAAAGAGTTATGGGCAACATGGTTAATAGGTGACTCGAAATTGCCTGTAGGTCTCAGTGAGCGTGAGTGATTGTTCGTCTTTGTCCGTTAAGAAATTAAGTCACCCAAAGATAGCAGCACACCATCACCCTCTGCAACCCCTCACAGTGGAAAAGAGCAATACTAATGTAACGTGTATTTATAGTAAAGGGGTTAAGGTTAAAAAACAGATTCCTGAACATTCAGTTCTAAAAGCCCATGGAAAAGAAGACAATTGCCAGAGACAAAGCTATTGAAGAGCACTGACATGAAGCTGCTCGCACATAAACCAACATGTGGCGGATACAGATGTCATACTTGAGTAATGTTGAGTAATGTTAGACTAGGTGTAATATCCTAACGAGACCAGCAATTCATAAATTGAAAACTCATGAATTTAGTGTAAATACTAGGGATGCAACGGTACTCGGTAAAATACAGAACCATTCGGTACGATCTTACGTCCCGTGGGTTTTTGGTACAATTCAGGTCACATTAGCGCTTACTGCTTTACAGGTTACTGCATGTGTGTGTGTGTGCCTGACTGTCCAGGCAAAAGCCCTCTCCTGCGAGTTAATGTCCAATCACTGTTGTGCCTCTGCCCACTCACGGTAACAAACCTATCACACTGCAACTGGAGCCGTTGCAGCTCGCACACATAGAAGCAGGAAAACTTATACCTCTAAAACGACAACTTGACCTCTGGATGCTCTGTACTCTCCATTGCTGCAGGCTGCCTCAGATAGTTTGTGTTAGACTGCTTTGCGCATGTGGGTTTATGTGTAAACAAGACCCTTCTCTGGTTGGCTAACCATGAAATCTTACTTTACCTTAGCCAATCATCATAATTTCTGCAGTTGCCCCCCCCTCCCCCTCCTTCACCAAAACAAGAAAAAAAAAAAAAAAAACACCTTCGTGGGTCAAGGCTGTCTGTCTGAGAGCAGCTTCAATGAGTGGCTTCACTTCACACTTCATAATGTGCCACATGTAATTGTCGTTAACGGTAACGGCGTTGTAACAATGGAAATAGTACATAGTTAGATTACCCGTTACTGAAAAAAATAATGACCTTATTTCCATCACTGCTACTATGAAGTAGTAAGTGGTCATTGCTAAGGGGCACTTCAACATTTGAAAGTGCTTTTTGTTTACATTTTTGTGTGTTTCAATTTATTTATACATATTTTATGCTATGGTGTAGGCAAGTCTGCTACTAAGTGTTGTGTTTGTTAACCAACTGTTAACTTAAAGTGTTATTCAGTAACAGAATTGTTTGGAACTTGTTCTGACAAGCAAAATAAATAAATCATTTTGTGAGAAAAAAAAAGTCTCTTTATGCACAAAACACGTAGTGAAACCATGACCCAAAAACTGAGGTACGTACCGTGCCGTACGCTACCTGTACCATTACACACCTAGTGTACCTACCTCAGATAACTTTATTGTATTCGCGTCCTGATTTCTTTGTTGACACTACGAACAAACTGGTTTACCAGAAAGAAGTCTGTGCTCCAGAACTGCAGTCAGTATGTTAAATGCCAAATGCCCTGGTTGTGTCTGAAACGGTGGAGTACTTACTCCAAATTTGTGGTCTAAATTATCTTGGTCAGAAAGTGCAGAAATAATGCAATGAACTTCAATAAAGTCATCTGCTTTACATGCTACATGCTCTGGGTCAGCAGGTCCCACTTCCACATACTCTGCAAGGTCTAAAATGTCTGTCACCAACTCCCAAGAAAGTTGAAGCACATCCTGCGTAACCGCAATGTTTTGAAAGCAAAAACACTTAGTAGCAGGCTTGCCTACCATTTATACCATAGCATAAAATATGTATAAAAAAATGTAAACACACAAAAATGTAAACAAAAAGCACTTTCAAAGCAATCGATTAGACTCGATTCTCGTTAGTCCCGCCCACTGACTTTGATGAGTGAGTTTGACAGATGAAATTAATTCATGAAGAACTGCAACAGCACCATGAAAAAATTAAATAAATAGTGAAATAATTATATATATATGTACATTAAATTAACTGGAATTTTAATTAATTAATGAGACATTTAAGTAAATATTTATAGATTTATGTATGTATTTCATTCTGTCCCTTTTGGTCCTCCATACCAAATAGCCTGCCCGAGCTGCTTAAATAAATCCTAGAGGAAACACTAAGTACATTTACATGCACAGTTAAGCTATGGTTATAGCTTGATAAAGCCACCTCATCTGACTTCTATTCTTGTCCGAATATACATGCATGGGAGTGAAATTGATTTATTTATTGAAATCATGTCGCTTCTGCTATGATACGTGGCGATACGCACTTTTTTGGCTTGTAGGTAATGGGCTACCACAGATTGACCTATGACGTCACACACAACAGAGGTGGAAAGAAAAAAAGACAGGTGAGCTAGCACGTTAACCTCTGTATCCGTTCAAAAATGTACTTTTACTGCAGACTTTGCCATGTTTGATGCGTTTGAATTCTCGGCCATAGCTTAGCACAAAACCTTAGCACTTGTGCAGATCACCTCCTCCAGCTCCAGTCTGATTGTCCGTATACATGCAGCAGATCGACTTTCAAGTGCATTATCTGGGTGTGTTAGTCTGGCAATTTTAAGTTCAATTTAAGTTGAGCTAACATGTTTACATGTACTTTAAAAGTCCAGTTTTGGTTAGACTAAGGCAATAATAATTTCTTTTGGTGTCATGTAAACATGCTTACTGTACTTTGTGTACTAAAGTTAGAATTTGGCCCTGAAGATGACTCCTGAGATGGTGTCTATTTGCAAATCATCTCTTTCCTATTTTACAATTTTACAATTTTACAATTTTAAAGTTTTTGAAAATATTTCACTGGCGTTTAGTGGAAGCAGTAGAGAGTAACTTTGAACCTGTCTAAGCAATATAAAGGTATTGGCAATGGAGAATAGAAAGGATGAAGTGTTTCTTAGGCCTATCTGGATTTTGTGTCAGCCTCATTTCATCCATAGAAAGAAATTAACAGTTCCTGATCCTGATCCAGGTTTAATTCTTTTTCAATATAACATGTGTCCTTATGCTTTAAATTATGGTTCAGTTTAGAAGAGAACAGACCATAGAGCAGGGTATGCGTTAGGGGAAATGGCTACTGTGAGATCGATCGACTGTACAACACACTGCAACATACCTGACAGAATAGATCTAGTCAGATTCTCCCATCAGCTTTATGTTCTCCTCAAAACATGATTACTTCTGTTTTCAAAAAACCAAGATGGCCAACAGATGAAGGCTTTTTAAGGTAGAGTATAACAAACTTAAACTTTACAATATTTTATACAAGCACTATGTCAAAGATATTTAATTTATGAATGGATTCAAGCTGCTTAACCGTGCCATTTTATTATCCTGTCTGTATCCCAGTTTTGTCCTCTAGGCCTAGTGACTTCATTTTGCTGTTCTGGTAAATTTTAATGTGTTTATCAAATTGAAGGTAAATTGGGAGCCAGCTCATGTTTCCAGCAGCACAATTGGTACAATTAGGAAAGGGTGATTCTGATATCAGTGTTATTATAATGATTAGAATTTGCCCACCAATGGAATGAAAATATAGCTTGATAATTTTGGTCTGAACAGGTGGTGTTCATTAAGACAGGGTTTGTGCCAAACCACATTAAAATAAAATATGTACTTATATATTTCTTTGTTAAAATATAATTTTATAATAGTAAATCTAATTTTCGTTTAATTTGCCTTGTTCGTCAAGTTCAGATGCAGTTATTTAGTTCCTTGCTCTTCCTGACTGTATGGAGAAGCCCTGTCTCTCCTGGTCTGTTTTTCTCAGACATTCTGTCACTGTTTGCATCCAGGCAACGTTCAGGTTCCCTTCTCCCTCTGATCCAGAGAGCAGCTTCTCTGCCCTGAGTCACAAGTTGCTTTTACAGCATTGTGCTATTTGACACTTGCCCATTAACTGACAGGTCCAGCATGCATGCACATGCTTACACTAAGTAGTTACTGGTACTGTCATGGCTTCAGCTATAAGTTAGACCGCTGGCTTTACAGGATTTGTCCCGTGTCATGTTACTCCTATAATTAGAGCAGTTCAGTGAACTGAACTGACTGACGGAATTTATGATGGTGATGATGTCAGTCTACCACAGATGATAGACTGTATGCGGTCATTCAGATTATCTGACCTGTATCATTGCCACCAGAACAAGTTCAGGATGTTGTCAGTACAGTAGAGGAGCAGACTGATGCCTGAGAGGAACAATGAACAATATTTAATGTGAACAGCTGATATTTAGCCCGGACTGAATCAGTTTAATAAGGTCAGTCTGATCCAAAGTACATTCCTGTTTATAGAACTGTTTGAAGACACTACAACATGGTGAAGCAGTTTATAATATGAGGACATTCACATTTTTCAAACATTGCTAGTAACATTCTGAAATTGGCTTTAATTTTTGCAATTGGAGTAGCTGTTCTTAGTGGTATAAAGTCTGATTATCTGCTTTTTTATTTTCCTCAGATCACAGGTGTGTGATTTTGCCAATGCTTCAAGGTGGTAACAGGAATTTGCCAAATAGTGTTGTGCTTAAATTTCAGTGCAACTGCATTCTCCATCTTCATTTTTGAAAGCATGGAAATTGAAGAAGGTCCTTCTCAGTTGTTTCCCAACAGCACAAGTTTCACATTGTTTGTTCTCCTGAGCGTTACATTCAACAAAAACTGGTCTTTGAAAAAGTTTTCTCAACTTGCCTTGCAGAACAAAGGAGTCTTTGTGTCTTTCAAGCCACAACCTCACTTCATTTAGGAAACTGTGCAGTTCAGCAAATGGCATGCCACATGCTGTTGAGCTGAGGCTGGAAGAATAAGAGAAGGTGGTTTGGCTGTGTTGTGTTTTTGATTCAGTATATTCTAATCCATTCAATGCAGAGCCCCATTTGAGATGTGTTGAGATGAATAAAAACCAGTGTATAATAAAATTACATTTTACTGCTTGCTTTACAGTAGTAAGTAATTTACTATTTGTACCTTAAAAGTTTCAGAATTTATAAACCAATAAACAGGTATATCAAATTACAAAGTGGGTCTGAAGCTGATCAACCCAATAAGAGCTCAAGCAATACTTTGCTAGAATGCCATTATTTATTTCTCATTCAGATTACTTCAACAGATATCAAATAGAAGCTAAAACAGTTTTGTACATTGCATCAATACAACGTTGTGAATGTTGCATTCTTGTAAAAGGGGAATTCCACCATGCTATTCTTATGGTCAAAGATGGTTCAAGCTGTTAGTGAACACGAACAAATCTGTCCCAAAGCCATTAATTATCTTTCTAAAATTCAAATTTGTGATGTCATCTGATAATGTCTGCAGCTTTTCCAAAACAATGAATTGAGAAAGATGTGATAGATGACACTGAGAACACCCAAGGCGAAGTTCTGAGTATATGTGTACATTTTCTGTTTCAGAAATGAAAGGCTACTCTATTTCCTTGTTTTGCGTCTTCAGGTTAGGCTGACCCGCAGGTTTCGAACTCCATTCCTGGAGAGCTACTGCCCTGCATGTATTAGATGTTTCCTGCTCCAACACACCTGATTCAAATGAGTGGCTCCTTATCAGACTTTAGCAGAGATTGATGACTAGCTTATCATTTGAATCAGGTGTGTGCAGAAATATCTAAAACCTAACCCATTGTTGCCAACTTTGGGGCTAACCTCCTTTCCTTTTCCAGCACATGGGGAAAGAACAGATGCAACATTTTAGCATTTATTAACTGACACATTGTAGCCTGTACTATACATTTACTGCCAGACTGAAAACTTAGTGCTAACCTTTTCCTCTGCTCTGATCACATCCACCATCACCTTCCTGCTTATTACTTTCCCACTCACTACGCTAACATACTCCTTAATGGAGCTAAGCTACCAAGGGCTTCCCAGGCCACAACCCAAAGGTTGACTCACCTATCAGAACAGTGCTGCACAGAGGCTCCCAAATGCTATCAATTTCCGAAAGATTGCATATTTGTAGGGCTGGGTATCATAGCCGATTTCCTAAATTAATTTGATTTAGATTCATAGGGTCCTGAATCAATTAATCACAATTTGATTTGATTCAGTCTTCTCCTAAATAATGAAAATAATAATGAAAAAGACGTGACACGGCTGGGATTTTCCGACCTGCTTGTGTGGCTAAATTCAGTGTGTGCGCGAAGCAGCCAAAGTGCATTAGTAGCATTATCTCCACCACACAAACCATATTACCAGCGTTGTCTGTCACCACTGCTGGGTCTTTGCTGGTCAGCCCCCACTCCTATATAGCCCGCGTCAACATATCAGCTATATAACTAGCGGTTTGGTCTGTACCACATGAGACATGAGGTCACAGGTCACTATCATGTACGACTGCTTTGACAGTGATGTCCAGGTGTCACAAGTGATGCAGACGCTCTCTGCTGGCTGCATTTCTGTTAGGATGTCGTTTTTCACACATGTATACATCATGAGGAAAACTCTGTCGGTCAGGTGTTTACACTGCAATATAGCATATTGTGGATCGAGCACCTGTATGAGCCGCTTGAAGCCTTCGTTTTCCACTACTGAGCACGGACGCAAATCTTTGCAAACAAAAGTTGCGATGGCCTCTGTTATTATTACGGCCCAGGGAGAATCGGTGGGTAATATCAGTGATTCCCTCAGTTTCTTCTGTTTTGCCCCAGATGGCCTAGTTGTTGGAAGCTAACGTTAGCGTAGTGTGATACCTCGTCAAGCGGTTTCTGAGGTTTGTAGTGTTTCTACAATAACTGAGTGCTGCTGGGCAGATCTTGCAAACCACTTTGCTCTTATCCTCTTTGTCCTTTGTTGTTTTAAATTCAAAATGGTTCCAGACATCAGACTTAAGTTTGGACGGTTTGTTAATTACAACACCTGCTGGTCCCATATCTTCATGAATTCTGTACTACAGCTCAACTCCCTGAACTTCATGCAGCAACATGTTCCTGCCTATACCCTCCCCCCAATGTCTATCTCACTCTCTCTCTCTTTCTCTCTCTCTCCCACTCTCAACCCAACCGGTCGAGGCAGATGGCCGCCCCCCCTGAGCCTGGTTCTGCTCGAGGTTTCTGCCTCTTAAAGGAAGTTTTTCCTTACCACTGTCACTAAGTGATTGCTCATCGAGGGATCTGTTGGGTCTCTTTAAATATTTTTATAAAGAGTTTGGTCTAGACCTGCTCTATATGTAAAGTGTTTGTTATGATTTGGCGCTATACAAATAAATTTGATTTGATTTGATTTGATTTGATCTGAGTTTTACCTGCATCGGTCATCTTGCATGCTTGTGCGCTTGAAAGAATGGTTGGATGAGTTCAAAGTTGTGAAAACTACGGGGGTGTTTTGTATACCCCCATTTTCACAGGTAGTTTGTTAGTCTGTCCCTCCCGTCGCAGGAAATAATGGATTAATCCTGGAAGGCTTATAATGTAGCACTTCTTATGAAAGTAAAACAGGAATTATTTGACCAATGAGAAGATTGGTAGCCTCAAAGCCTGGAGCAGCAGACAACCACGTTTATGAATAATGCACACTAAATGCCTCTCTGTACATTACACACACATACACACTACACTATACATATCACTACCACACTATGTATTTCTTTTTACGTTTCTGTATTTTAATTCTTTTGTGCAAGTTTATACTATATTTATATATTTGTTTAACATTGTAGACATGCTTTATAATGACAGGTTTTGTTTATTCTGCTACAATTTTAAGTGTTAAAATACAGACAATGTCAACAGTATATATCTATTTAAATAAAAATTCAATGTAGAATAACAAAAGTTTTTTATCGTTCATTTAACAGTAACTGTCAACTTTTGTTGCCAGACTTTTTACTGTTTTTACAATTTATTTTTTTTTTTTACATTAAATTTAATATTTTGCTATAAAGAGTTGCCTCAATTTTACATTCAGCAATAGGATGTGTATTTTTGGTATTTTTAGATTGAATTCAATGCAATTTAACATATGAGACCATCAAAAAATTAAATAATTCAGTTAAAAAATCAACAATATTCCTTTATATTAATATACAGATTGCAGCCTTTATTTTATGGTCAATATTTTTAATAAAAATAATTTACTGTATTTTTATAGAATTTATATTTAATGTAGAAAATAGTATATATACTGTAAAATAATAAAGTAAATTTCTGTGAAATAACTTTTTTTTACAGTGTGGAGATGCTTGGTCATATTGGTTGTGTTTCCATTTGACTACAGAACACGTTTCAAGCATCGTTTACAGACAGTGAAATTTCTCTTCATGGTTTTCTCTCCCTCCCCAGTGTATGCAACAGCGAAACCGAAATGTTCCCACACTGGAGATTTAAATGAGGCTGATGCTTCTTCAAACTCTCTCAACTCTCAACTGCTGGTTATGCTTGTTTGTTTTCTCTTTATTTCCCTGCTTCTGTGTGTGAGCTGCCATGGCTCCAGTTGCAACAGTGTGATAGGTTATACACCGTTAGTGGGCGGAGGCACAACAGTGATTGGACATTAACTTGTGGGAGAGGGCTTTCGCCTGGACAGTCAGGTACACACACACACACAGTAGCCTGTAAAGCAAGTAAGTGCTAATGCAACCTGACTTGTACCGAAAACATAAGGGCATATTGTTCCGTGCAGGGCGTACTGAACGGTTCGGTATTTTATTTATTTAAGTACTGTTCTATCCCTAGTTTTTAAAGCTACTCAGATCTCAGATCAGATCTCAGTTGAGCAGCAGTTGTGGTAAAGATAACAAATTAATGACCAAAGGTATTTTACAACATATTGACTATATGTTTAAGAGATCCTGACTATTTAAAAGTTCCACAGGTAAATACAATGATTAATAAACACACTCAAGATAATATCCGTCCATACTGCCTATATCCAGTTGTCATTATTCATTCATCTTTCACTGCTTATCCTTTTCCGGGTCGCGGGGGATGTCGGAGCAAATCCCAGCTCACATTCGGCAAGAGCGTGGCACACCCTAGATAGCTCGCCGATTCATGGCAGGACCAACACATAGTAACATACAGAGACGAACAACCACTCGCACTTACCAGCAATTAAGAGTCACCAATTAACCTAAACATGCATGTCTTTGGACCGTTGGATAAAACTCTTAACACCTGGAGGAATCCCACGCAAGCATGGGCAAAACATGCAAACTCAACACAGAAAGGCCCCAGGCCTGGGAACTGAACCCTCAACCCTATACCGCTGTGCTGCCCATTGTTATCATTATACAATTATATATCTTTAATGTGAGGGTTTCAGCTGTAGTCAACCACCAACATTGACATATCTGTAGGTAAGTCACAAGCCACTGAGCCACACCTGCTGTTGGGAATGTCCTAGTCCTATTCCAAAAGATGCTAAATCTACGAAAATCAAAGCAATATGAAAGATAACTATCCTTCAGTAGCTTCACTGAATAGAAACCAATCAGCCATAACATGATCAAATGCTGAATATTGCTCTCTGTGTTCCAATACCTTTCTGTCAGAACTAGCATGCACTTCTTCAGCAGTTTGAGCTACAGTAGCACTTCTATAGGTGATCCAGCTTTCAGTCCCCACAACCATCAATGAGCCTTGCCCCCCCCAACCCTGTGGTTCAGTGGTTTTCCTTCTTTGGACCACATCTGGTAGGTCCTGACCATTGTGTCATCACATTGCAGTTTTTTTCTTATTATAGTTACTGCCATTCTCACACTGGACCATTTTTCTTACTTCAACTTCAGGACTAAATGTTCACCTGACGCCTGATATATCTATCCACTCACAGCTGCCATGGCAGCCAAATCATCAGTGTTATTCACTTTACCTGTCAGTGGTCATAATGTTTGGCTAGTTGGAATATATATATATATTTTTTTTTCACAATAAGACTTAACATACATTTAGAAACTGCCTTATTTCATGGATTTACTATCCCCAAGGGCCTAGAAATCCTCAAGTGGTTGAATTATTATTGTGAGAGTGCACTCACACAATAATACCAGTTTCACATCTGTTCACTTTGTTAAGCTTAACCTTTGTGAACTTAAACATTGTTATGGATTTTTTTATTCCCATAACACAGCTTTTGTATTCTTTCTTGATCACGGTGGCTTTTGTTTGTAAAATACTGTAATCTCATAAGTACTGTTTGTTCTCTGCCATAGCGGCACAGATACAGTGCCACATTTCTCCATCAATGATAATAATGGATTGAAAGAAAATTATACATTGACTTATTTAATAAATCAATCATTTCACCTCTCAAGTAAAATTATAAAATTTTGCTCCAGCTTTGTGATGATGTTTTGTCTATTATCTGTTGATCCACCCAACCATTCTTTCTGATGATGGATGCAAGGTAATAAATCAAAGCCAATATATTGTCAGTTCAAAAGAAGTTAAACTGGACAGTATAGTTAACAGTTAATTAAGTTTTGGGAAATTTATGTGCTATATTTTGCCTAATCTATCATGTTCTATTTGAAACAGCAAGAGAAAGACAGGAGTTCCTCTGGTAAAATCTCAGTCACCTTAAGAGGTGATTATTTAATGCTGCTCCCCATTGCTCACTGAACAGGATAAGAATGGGATCACAATCTTGCTTTCAAATGGTTTCAAATACCACAACTCTTAGTATGTGAAGCTTATCTTTGCTGGACTATATGTTGTTAGGGTGTGTTGTTGGTGACATAATGGACTAGCAAATCAGTAGTAATCACAGAGACTTTAGTCCATGATCCAGTAGCAAGAGTTAACATGGCTGAGACATGAAGTTAATAACACACAAGATGCTCTTTCATGCTTGAGATGAATGTTGCTTTTAAGTTGATTTTAACATGACTAATCCTTTCAGCAATTTATCTTCATTTTGAAAATATTGAAATACCGTGTTAATTTTATGAATAAAATTAGATCAAATCATATTTACAAGTATGTGAAAAGAAGCAGATGAGTGAGTTATGGGATGTGACTGTGACTCACAAAGTAAAGATGACATGATTGATTTTAAACTTTTAAACCCATACACAGTAAAACAAAAAATTGCTTAAAAAACGTATATAGTCCTGGCAGAACATTTGCAGGAATTTATCTGTTAACTGTTAACACTTCCGTCAATCCTAAAACCTATAATTCCATAGAATTACAGTATACTCTCTGCTCATTCACTGACACTTCTGTTAATGGTAAAACATATAATTCTGTGGATTTACAATGTATCCTCAGTATTTGCCAAAAAATTGTTCCAATACAATCACCACAACATATATAAATTGGACGTATTAGTTTTAAGATTTTATAGATTACATACATGGGTTAGGGTTAACCCTAACCCTAACTAAAATACTATGTTAACTCAACATAAAAATTGCGTTCGAGTTCCAAAATGACTCTGCAAAATATTCTTGGTTTATCGGGTAACCTGTGTGTTAACCTGTGTTTAATGTTAAATACAGGTTAACACAGACTGGACAACTCTTTCCACCCAGAACTATACAGAACTAATGTTAAATTCATTACATATATTATTTTAGTTAAAGTAAATGTTTTTTTTTTTTAACCACAGAAGTGCAATAAAAGGTTTTCCCAACTCCGAAGATGAAACTCTAGTGGGAGTAAATACCCGTTGATGGCCTGTTTCTTCTGACTTTAGCACGTAATGGCTCTTCTTGCTCCCACAATGCAATGCGTCCTCAAAAAATACGGTTAAAACACTTGTACAAAAATATTACAGAAAATTCCTTCACATTAACTCAGTACAATTCTACTGTATATTTATGGACTTTTCTTGCAGTGTAGGTAGCATCAGAGAGTTTCAGTCTACCTATTAGCTGAAAACCTTGTTTGCTCTACCATCTGATTGTGATTGACCCATTAAGTAGTTTTAGGTCTTGAGAAAGGAACTGGTAGCCCAGACTCCGAGTTTGTGGTGAAGAGTTGGAACCTTTGCACTTAGCGCCTCACAAAAATGTTATCGGATCAACTAAAGGGCTGAGAAATGTCCTGTCTCACATTCGTGTATTGAAATCAGTTGACTTATGTGGTGGTATGGAACAGAATAGTGCAAATACCACTTTGACAGAAAGTGATATACAGTTAGATGTGAACTCTCTTATTCAGTTTCATTAAAGATCATCATCCCAATATGATGACCAGTGAGTGACCGTTAGCAGTCTGCTCACAGCCCACCCTCAGTCCCTGAGCATTTTGAAACATGGTTAGACTGCCCTTTGCCAAGTAACACATAAAAGTGAGTCACGAGATTTTTAAACATTTTTCCCACACGGCATCCAGCTTTCTGTGGCTAAAACTGGATTACAGATGCATGATTATGGCCTGTAGAGCTGCTTTCCAAGCGTAGTTTAATTTTTCCATGTAATTGTACTTGAAACTTTCTAGATAAACTATCCTATGTAAATCTATATAAAAATGTGTATATTTTCCCCTGAGATAAGTTTATATTTTAATATAGAAAAATGTGGCTTTAGAAATTCTGCTCTGTACCTCTGTAACCATACTGATCACTGATAACTCCTTAACAACAACAACATGTGCTACTTTTTTTTTTTTTTTTACAAAGAAACTACCTTTTAAACTCATCGTGTTGTAAATACACAAGCTCTGTATGTTGTAGACTGAAACTTTAATACATGTTTATGTACCCTTTGTGGGTTTGTGTATTAAATTACATTAATGCCACAGGGATCACATCAGGTCTCTGGCCTTTTAAAGACCAGGGGCCTCATTTATAAATGTTGCCTATGCACGAAACCTGACCTAAAACTTATGTACATCATTTCTATGCAAAGGTTGTGATCTATAAAATATAGACTTGATGGAAAATGTGCGCACCCCTACGGAAACTTTGACCCATGCGTATGTGTGTTTTGGAGGAAAAGGGCAATTGGCGACCCAAGATTGAAGAAATGAAAAGTGGGAAGAACGATTATGTTTTGATTATTGCCCTTCACACATTTAATTTCAACCTGTATGATAAGTAGGAACCATGTCATCAGAATTATTTAATTCAGCTAATTTCGCATTGGACTGAGTAATTGTTTCGGAAACATCTCCTTAGAATCTAACGGGAAAGCCTAAATCAAAATCCCTTCTCTATATTTAATCACCACCCTCTCTCTGTTATATTGTCCACTCCCGGAGCCCAGGAGAAGGAGAGGACAGTGCATAAAGTGTCTGCCTAACGTGTAAATAACAATAACACTAAATAATAAATAATAATATTTTCCTGTAATACTGTGAACACATAATCAAACGCCAATGAAATCCTAAGTGTGGAAAACAAAGCCATTAACAATCATTATACTTCTGTTCTCAGTTCGTCAGCTCTACTTGATGCTTTTCATAATAAACCAGACATAAAAAAAAGGGTAATGTACACACACTTCAGTCTAAAGAATATTTTTGGTGGTGGGGTTAGCACAAAATGATTAAACCTATAAATACAGTGGTGAGCCCTGTGTGTAATGCTGCATTATGGCACTCTTATGCCAATGGCAGAATTAGGAGGGAGAAGGTCTTCAGAGACCATAATGACTTATTGGCCCATGATGATGACTGTCTTATAAGCCATTTTAGATTCCCTAGAACTATGCTCTTGGATCTATGTGCTGATCGTGTGCTCCGTCTGTCTGACGGTGTTCACAGCTGCAGCAAGCTGTTGCCACTCACTTTGCTTCCTTTGGTTTGTAATTCCAGTGCTGTGACCTCCAAATAGGATGGTTCTTCGGGCCTCCATCTCACTGACAAGCATCTCCGCTTCTACCTCAGAAAATTATCTTTTTTTTTATTTTTTTTACCTTTTCTTCCTGCATCCACCATCGTTTCCAACAAGACATAGCACTTGTATCTGGGTCTTATTTTATATATACAGGCCACATTCATGAGGTGCTTTGCATTGATCATTTATGGTTAAAAATGGGCGTGTACAGGGCATGGCATGAAGCTAACACACACACTTTTTTTGCTTTAAGTGTGCATATGCAGGGTTTTATAAATCTGAATACGCAAACTTTGGCTTTTGGGTGTAGTACACTTTTCGTAAAGATCCTAAGCAGTTTTATAAATTAGGCCCCTGGGGCTTCATGCTGCGCCATCCTCTCCTCCTCCTGCACCGCAGTGGTGGGTGATTAAATACAGAGAAGGGATTTTGATTTAGAATTTTCACTTGGATTCTAAGGAAATGTTTCTGAAACAATTACTGGTATCAACATTAGTCTTAGGTGTGCCCATGTCAACTGGACAGCACGTTCAGCAGTGACTGTCTCCAAGATTACATTGAGGATGCATTCGAGTTTAGCTCACTCAAGACCATATTTTTAGGTGATCTGGGCCAGATGTTACTGCAAGACTGGTATGTAACACTGGCTATGTAGCACTAGCAAAAGCTAAAGTGTTGCCTCTTCCATCTCTTTTTTCTGTTTAATGAAATTCAGTGTAATTAACTAATGTATTAGTTGAATCACAGTGTAAGCTATCTCAGGGCATCTTTCATATAGAAGAAACTTGAACCCTCTTTGGATATGTAGTCCTTAAAGGCCTCTTGTTTTTACTCTTGATAAAAAGGCCCAACATGAACCCATGACCAAGCACAACACAACAAATGGCAACAAAAGGCAGGAAGAAACCATATATATATATATATAGAACTGCTCTCTCCTGTAATTCATGGTTCATGGTCTTTCAAGTCGCTGACCTGCTTTGAAGGCCATGATGTTATTTTACAGGTTGTGGCTTGGAGCTGCAGCTCTTTTGTATAGTGAGCTTGTGTTCGTATAAGTGTTTTTGCTTCCTTTTTTTTTTTATCAGTTAATCAATATGACTTAAATGCAAAGCATTGAACACCAAGCAGGATAGTTTTCTTTAGTGTAACTGTTTTGGACACCATCTAGCACAGTCAAATGCATGTGTGAATCAATAGCCAAGTACCAACCCAGAAATTAAATGTGTGTGTTTTGTAGCTGAATTGCAACAAGGGTCATGGTAACCTGTAGAAATTCCTAACTCATCCATTGACTGTATATATGGAAGCCAGTCTGAAGGTCCTCACTGATGGATTGTCTGTGATGGGTCAGTAAAATGTCATAGTACAAACAGGACCTTCTTAAAGGTATCTTAAATCATACGCAGCACCATTTAGCCTCAGCCACGAGTGAAGTCCTCAATTTTCTACTTGCCTCTGCTGACCTCTGTCACGCTGTCATGCTGCTGTTAGGCCAAGAGCTTACCAACGAAGGAAAAGAAAACATTAGAAGTTTCCATCTGCTTTCCCTGAACAGCAGAATCAATTCCTTATAATTTTGACATATAATCATTGCACTAGACTGGAAGGCAGTCATCTATCATTTCAAGTCTTATACAATATTTCAGTCAATGCTCAAGGCTGCTGATTAAAATCTAGACTGTGAAAGGTCAATATGTTATTTCTGAGGATTACATGGTTGCCTTTTACATGTTCCTGCAATTTGCTGAAAGAAAGCAAATGTTTAGCAAGACTTCAGAAATATTTACAAAGTGAGACATTTATCCATCATCAGTGATGTTTTTATATATAACATTAATTCATGATGTAAATAAATTCATATGATATGCACAGGTTCCATCTGGCATATATTTAATTTTTGATTAGGTCTTATTTTAACAATGAGGGAATGACTCAGTCTTGTTGTGTCCTCTAGCTCTTACGAGAACTGAAACACCCAAACGTGATTGCCCTGCAGAAAGTCTTCTTGTCGCACAGTGACAGAAAGGTGTGGCTTCTCTTCGACTATGCTGAACATGATCTCTGGGTGAGTCCCTCTCTACCTTTGCATGTTCAAAATGCAAATGTGTGTGCCATAGAAAACCTTTTTTCCTTTACTATGACTGGCAGGAAAAGTATGTAAATAACAGGTTTCCTGATAGTAGCATAAAGAAATAAACACAGTATATATATTGATTTCATAATGTATTTGTGGATTTATGTGGCTAACACTCTTTAATTTATGAACGTATTAACATTCTCTGTACTGTGCACCTTATTCAGTGGCTCTAAGATGGAGCGAAGGAATGCTTGGCTAGCTACCAAAATTATTTCCTGGTTATTTGATTAGCTATAATACATTTTTTAGTAACTTCAGAGGAAGTATGCTCATATTATTACCATCATATATAACCTCACAAATTCATTTACTTGCAGATAAGAAAATAAAAAGTATCATATTAATAAAAGATTAATTCATATTATGTGAAGGAAAGAGGGGAGGAAAGACAATCTCAACATATTAGGATTACATGGTCATGGTGGTAGCTACCATGTTGTGGCCGTTAGCCACCAAGATTCTCCCCCAGCAATGACCACCCTCCCACTGATCGCCTGCAAGACCTTTTATTTATTTGTCTTTTCACACACCATCATATACATATGTTTTGCCGTCTTCTTTTTCCTGCTCCCTCCGGTGAGCATCCTCCCTGTCCTCCTTGTCCAGCCACTACTGCAGGTAGAAAGAGACCATTAGTACTCTCAGTACAGCTGGGCTTAATCACTTTCACCTGGCGCTGGTGCTGCAGAACCGGTCCTGCCCTGTCTCCCCCTCCTACAGTTGGAGCCCAAACCACGCCCACCTCCACACATGTCTTCAGCAAGGACCACAGAGGATCTTCTGGTGGATCCTCTTATGATAAATATGAACAGTTCCAGGTCGGGATGGAAAATATGGGAAGGGGAACCCTCTGGGCCTTCAAGGTATTCTGTGAAGGCCTAAGAAAAAATATTGAAAGAATTTTTGTACTACTAATGATATATATACAGTACAGACCAAAAGTTTGGACACACTTTCCTATTCATTTGAATGAGAAGGTGTGTCCAAACTTTTGGCCTGTACTGTGTGTGTGTGTGTGTGTGTGTGTGTGTGTGTGTGTGTGTGTGTATATATATATATATATATATATATATATATATATATATATATACACACATATATACAATAGCATATAGCTTTATAGCCATTAAGGACAGTGAGAAATGGCTGAGCATAACTTACGAAGACCTTTTTCCTTTTCCCAATTCACCTCAGAAGGTGTTTGTGTCTTTTGGGAGGAGAAATATTAAATCTACATTGAAATTCAATTGCGTCTAAGCTGAAACAAACACATAAAACATTGGATCAGCATTGGATCCATCTTTGATTGTTGGACACTAGCTAATGATTATTCTAGACGTTATTTTCATTTTATCTAAACAAATATGTGAGGTAAGTGAATGTGTGATTTGCTTGTTTCATTTACTTTTTGTAATTAAATGATGTTATGATAGCCATCTTTGAATGTCTGTTTTTCCAGAATCACCTTGGTGGGTTGTGAGGCCAGTTTGGCCAAATACACTTTTAATATGCTGAACATCCATGTGACAGGGCTCTGGCTATTATTTGTATTGCTATGTTTAATCTTTTATTGCTACATGTGGTCATATTGAAGGCCCAGGGTCGGTTTGCCACTGTTTTACAGTTTACCACAGTGCCTACATGATCCACACCTGTCACCTCTACCACACCTGTCACATCAATTTCATCACATCATTTCACACAACCCTTGCACGTAGAAATACACACTTTGGGACTCTTTGAATCTCTCCAGTTCCCTCTATTACCCACAGTTCTCCTCACCCATCTCAAGCTCACAGGTAGCATTGCTAACATGGGATTGATAGACCCTCCCCAACAATCAGGACACCAAAGGTTAGTTCTGCAGATTGCTTTTCCTCAGTCTCCCTTTATTCTCTGAAAATTGTTTCTTCTAAGATGGTTGACGCTGAAATTACAGAGTGGGGGCTACGAAATGCCAGCTCACAGTCCGATTGGTGGATCACAGCGGGCCAAAATTCAGCTGCAAGACACTTTTATTTGTTGCTTCCCACCACCATTTCTAGGAGGACATGACACCTCTCTATTGCCTATTGCTAATATTGCTATTATATTGATATCACTTCCAGCCTGGAGATGCAGCTCGGTGCTAGAGCATGCGGATGCCAGTGGTTAAAACCCCATCCACAACCCGTGCTTGTGCCAGCCCGGTAAAATGGGGAGGGTTGTGACAGGAAGGGCATCTGGCATAAACACTATATCCTAATCAACCATGCAAGTCATGGAGTTTGTCTTGCTTTGGCAACCCCCCGAACAGGGAAAACTGGAAAGAGGAAGAAAAACACAAAATATCAACCCCTCCAAAAAAACATTTCAGTTCCAATAAAAGGAGAGAAATTCACAGAGACACACAGGAAGAGAACCACAGTCTGCCTAAAGCCCTAAGTGCATTAATGTTGACAGCTTGATGGCTTGCTCATCCCCTTTGTATTCATGCTGTGAAAATTAATCCCATAACATTGTGGATCAGCGAATGTGGCTATGTGCACTATCTCTGATTGAGTTTCTTTTGAATCCTTTTTGAGGTCTGTTTCCTCTCACTCCTTGCCAAAGGTTCCTTCTTGATGATTCTGAGAACTATGAGCAGAGATGATGGGATTACATAATTCCCCCCTGAAGGAATGCCAGTCACAGACTGGCATCGGGGCTTCATTGATAGTGTTAGAATGTAATATGTTGGGTTCGTAAGTTAGTAAGTAAGTAAGAGAGCCATAGGGGTCAGCATTCGGAATCCAGATTGAGCCTAAAGGAGATTTGAAATCAGGTTGGGTAATAACAACAAACCATCATTTAGGTCACATTTTCCCCGCTCTTTCCATTTCTCCAGGGATCTACTCATAAATTCTGTGGACTCTCATAATTCCAAGGGGGTGGCAGCAAATAACTCCAATATATCCTACCAGCACCATCTCCTTCCAAACCCCCTGTTTATCCTCCCTTGTCTGTCCTTTGTTACTCCTGAGATTCCCTGTGGTGTAACACTGCCCTCCCTGCCTAATAATGGTCAGATCACTTGATAAAGATCAACAAACTAGCTACCAGGGGAGAGCTGGTGATGGTCACAGACACGCACTGAAATAATAAAAACATTAAACTGCAAAACTAAAAGTGCATTGATATCATAAAAAGTCGAATCACTTTGTGGTAATAAAGTATGAGGACAAGAAAATGCAGATAAAAAAATTATTACAATTCAATACATTTTCACACAAGGTTTTGTTTAAAAAAACATACGTCCCTTAACACATCCCCTCAGTATTTAAAAGGTCATATTTGTCTTTGATATGCGTAGGTTTTGTTATACATTGTAAACAACAGTCTGCCTCCTTGTGCTGATCACCCAGAATGTTTGGTGGCAGATTGTATAATGTTTGTTTGTTTGGTTTTTTTTTATCTAATTATTCAGTTTTGCTCTACTGCACATCAATGACTGAGGTGAATCCTTTCTCTCCCTCTAGCACATCATCAAATTCCACCGTGCCTCCAAGGCCAATAAGAAGCCCATGCAGCTGCCCAGAGGGATGGTGAAGTCTCTCCTGTATCAGATTCTGGATGGGATCCATTACCTCCATGCAAACTGGGTACTCCACAGGGATCTGGTGAGTGGCTATATTAGCCCTACTGCTCCACTTTCCCTTTACAGACACACACTAATTTAGGCACACACCTCATCTCGTCGCTGTTTCCAAAAGTGACAGCATTCACATCACAGAAACTCTTTTACCCAGGAGCGGCAGAAGATTACTTTTAGCTGCCCTGTGTTATAGCATGACACAGGTTTTGGTCATTTTTGTTTGCTGTTCTAAATGTCTTTTTCACAAGCAACCAGACACTGCGCAGATTGTTTATTCCAGGGCTCAACTAATTGCACAGAAGCCGGTCAGTTTGGTAAAAAGACCAAATGAAACCCCCACAGAGGCCTTGAGAAAAATGCACCAAGGGTAAAGAGGAGGAACACAGCAGCCTGGGAAGAGAATAGAATTGACACAGCAACAATTTATGCAGAAGAGGTGATATAATCCATGTCTTCTCTTTTCATTGGTATTATGAGATCTCTCGCAAAGATGGAGACGTTAACAGTGCTAACGGGTCAGGATTTCAGCATCATGCACTTCAAAGAGACATGGCTGCACTACGACATACCACAATTTGATTGTTTCCTTTGAGAGATTTGTGATTGTTTTGGAACGTTCAGGAGATTTTCACAGGAGGCATATAAGGCACTTCAGGGCTGCTTTGAGGTGACAGACTATCTGGTGTTCAGTGAACCATATGGACAGACATGAGTGAATCGTGGACTACATCAACTTCTGTGTGGACTGGACTGTGCCAAAGAGGACTATCCTTTGTTATTCAAACAACAAGCCATAGGTAACAAAGGACATCAAAGCCATTCCGAATGCTGCTATGAGAACAACACAGGGGGAACTGAGGGTGAAGACCAAGGAGGCCAAAGAGTAGTTTGGGAGGAGTAGTGGAGTAGAATTAAGACCATTGCTGGGTGTAGGCAGACCAGTAACAGGAAGTTGAAGGCAGTTTAGATAGGTAATTTTTCAACAGCTTTGACACTGTGGGCTCTGCCAATCCGTCATAGGACTCCTCTGTCTTTCCCCAGACATCAGCCACTCCATCCCTCCCTCCACCGTCTCCTTACTGACCCCATGTGGGCCTCCAACAACCAGTAATTTCATGGCCATCTCCTTGCCCTTCTCACTGCACCACATCACGCCCCCCTCAGTCAATGATTTCAATCCTCCCTTTTTTTCACCTCTACAGTGTCCTTCTCTCCTGACCAGATGAGAGGACAACTGAACAGACTCTACTCCAAGAAATTTGTGGGCCCTGGTGTTTGCCATGGGGTGCTTAACCCTATTAAACCGAGCGTGCCACCAGCGACACATTCGCACAACGGCATGTTGAATTACCGTAAGTTCAAGAATGTTTGCTCTATCGGAAAAATGCCAGCGGTTTTTGAAAGCTGAGAAGTTATGCTTCACAGCCACTATAGGGTCATTACGGTAATTCCCTTCACGCTGTTGCTGGAAGTCAGCGAAATCATTCCTTTGTTGTTAATCGTTAATACAGTCTTTCGACATACTGCTGGATATTGAAGTGTTCTGGAAAAATGGGTCAAAGCACTTACTCACAGGACACTTTCTGGCGCTTTTATGGTTAAAATAAGTAAAATGTCCAGGTGGAAAATAGGAATATTCAATGTTAAAGGGTTAAAGCCTGTGCCCTTTAGCTGTGTGGAGTATTTCGTTGTGTCTTCTGCCTGAGTCTAAGCCTTCAGAGCATCAATGTGCTGTCGAAAATGACCTTTGTTGTTCCTGTTCCTCTTTCTCAGACATAGCACCCAAGTAGCTCCAAAGACCAGGGCCTGTTGGCACTGACATCCCATATCATGAAAACGATAGAGAACTTCCTTCTGAAGCAACTCAGACCCATGGTCATGACACTCATGGATGCCCATTAGTTCTCCTACCACCCCCACAATTTGGCCCCTGTCCTCTCTCCCTTTCTTTCCAACACGGACTTAAACAACTACACAGAATCCTACAATGTTAAGCAGTTTTCTGTGGACTCACTGCACTGGTTGGGTGTATCAGTGATGGCAATGAGTGCTGTGGTGAATAATTTTGTGATGTGGGGTTACGAACCAGCTACAGATCAACATGACAAAGGCAAAGGAGCTGGTTGTGGAGAGGAAGAGGACCGAGGTAGCAGTGGCTCCTGCCTTCGTTGACTCCTGGACATTGTGAAGGAGTACAAATACTTATGAGTCTCCACAGACAATAAACTGGACTGGATGAAGAATACTGAAGCCAGAGATGGTTGAGGACCTAAGCCTCCTTGAATAATAAAATCGCCTCTGCCTTTAACATCTGCTTGATGTTCTTTGAGTCTGTGGTGCCCAGTACTTTCTTTTTCCTGTTGTGTGCTTGGGCAGCAGGTTGAAGGTAGCAGACCCCTTCAGAATCAACAAATTCAATCCGCAAGGCCAGTGGTGTTGCATGGGTGGAGCTAGACTTTCTGGCAGCACTGTCAGAGAGGAGGATTCTAGCTAAGTTACAGACTATGCAGGACAATGTCTCCCACCCACTCCTTGACTCACTAGTCAAACCACTGAGCGTCACAGGAAAGAAATTCAGCTGTTTGGTATTTTTTATAGTTAAGGAGTTGTAAAGACTGATGGCAGTGGGAATTAATGATTTTCATTAGCTCTCTGTTCTACACCATAGATGGATTCACCATCCACTGCTGTGGTTTCTCTGATCTGCTAGGGTGGTATGAAGTGAATGGTCAGAGTATTTTAAGATGGTTTCTTTTGCTCCACCACAGCCCTCAGAGAGTGTAATCTGGTTCCAACCACAGAGTCAGACTCTTTCTACCAGTTTGTCCAGCTGCCTTGTAACCTTTATTTTATTCTGCCTCCCCTGCAGACTGCAACATAGAACATTATGTCTTCCAACACCGACATGTAAAACATCTGAAGCATCTTTCTGTAGATGTCTAAGGAGTCTTCTCACGCTGTGATGTAAATTTCTATTTCACTGTAGTCCACCTTTTCTTTTATTAATGACATCTTCAACTCACATTGCACCTGTTTGAATTGTTAGCTGTCACTACCTCTATATAAGTAGAGTAGTAGAGTACATAAGATTGCACCCAGTGCTTTGCGGCTCTTCATCAAAATCTCCAGTTCACTCATTTTTTTTTTAAGCAAGGAGCTGGCATTTCTCATAGTAACTAATGGATGGAAAGGCTTTCATCACCATCTCCTAGCCTTGGTCTGTTTACCAGCATGGCAAAATCAAAATGCTTCTTTATCTTGGATGGGATGGAGTGATTTATTCCATATTTACTCAGTTTTAGAGGAAGAAGCTCCCTCCTTCTCTCCACATAAGTATGAGTCAGGTATTATTTTTTGAAAATAAAAAAACAGCAAAAATAGAATGAAAATAGTCACTTGATCTCAAGCGTTACCGGACTTGCAGCCTAGCAACCTAGTGCAACCTTGCAACCTAGTGGAAGCACATCTTGAGAAAGTTTCCTGAAGTCACAACAGAATTAACTGGAGATCTTGAGACTAAAATATAAATATGTATTTCTCTAAAGAATGCAAATTGAATTTACAAAAGCTGAGCAGGGATTTCACTTGGATAAAAATTTACGGATGAAAGGGTTAGGGTTAGGGTTAGGTAAAGAAAAAGATAGAAATGGATAAGTTATTTTTTAAGGCTTGTAGCTTTATGTTTTTTAGAGTTATTACAGAAATTAGTTATTAATGAAGAAGTTGTAATATTGTTGATGTCTTGACAAAAATGACAACACTGGATAAAGATTTTCATTCATTCATTCATCTTCTACCGCTTATCCATTTCTGGGTTGAATAAGGTGCTGGAGCCAATTCTGGCTCACATTGGGTGAAGGTGGGGTACACCCCGGACAGGTAGCCAGTCCATTGTGGGGCAAACATACAGAGACAGACAAAGACGAAAAACCACTCACACTCACACCTACGGTCAGTCTGGAGTCACCAATTGGTGGGAGGAAATGGGAGTACCCGGAGGAAACCCATGGAAGCACTGGGAGAAAATGCAAACACTGTACAGAAAGGCCCCAGGCTGCGGAACTGAACCTACCTAGCTATTAACCTCTGTCTACAGATAGATATTACTCTGCTCAGATGCAATAAATCTTTTTGACTTACCAAAAAACACAGCCATGTTATCTCAGGGCAGGTATTATTATGTCTCCAAGGCGTTTGCTGTCATGGTATAGATTGTCTGGAGGTGTGTGATTGTGATGCATTATGACCAGAATCTACTCAACCCTATATGTTGTTTGAATTTTGCGTAACCTATAACCTGGCTTCCACACATTGCTGGTTTCTGTGAGATTCTCTCCTTCTATGTTTTCCCACAGTGCTATGGGTAGAAGGAGATTTTGTTCTGTGTAGCTGAGTGGCTTTGTTCTCTGTGTCTCAAACTTACAGGGCAAATAGCAGAATGGCAGGGATGACATTTAAATAGTGTGCACAGAAGAAGACCGTGTGTGGATGAAATTTTGCATTAACGTCTAGCTTCAGACAACCTCTAGACAACATTTTAACAAGGGCGAGCTCACAGATATTCTTCTCTTTCTTGGTTTGGTTTTATTTGTGTATTGTGCAACATTCTTCTGCAACTATCCAGATTCGTCCTTGATGGAAATGCCATTGTAAAGACACTAAGAATGGGGTGTGGTGTATTCTTTTGTTCGGTGTATTGAGAAATGTTGCTTTCAAATGCTGGACTAGATTCACCCTGTCAGTGGATGAGCCTGGACCGGAAATAACTTGATCCCTCGCTGATTTTGTTCAGTTTGCCTACTGACAAAGAAATGAATGGTCTATGATTTTAATGATAGGTTTATTTTAACAGTGAGAGACAGAATATCAAAAAGAAAACCTAGAAAATCACATTAAATAAAAGAAACTGATAAACTGGTTTGCATTTCATTGAGTGAAATAAGTATTTGATCCCTGACGAATCATAACTGGTTAGACTGGTACAGACTAACCAGACTAACAGACTGGTTAGATTATTTCTTTTGCTTTAAGAAAGTAGCTCTTTCAACTCATTACATGTATAAAAGACAACTGTCCACAGAATTAAGCAATCAGACTCAAACCTCTCCACTATGGGCAAGCACATCAGGGACAAAACTGTAGACCTGCACAAGGCTGGAATAGGCTACAAGACCATTGGCAAAAAGGTGGGTGAGAATGAGACAACTGTTGAAGCGATTATTTGAAAATGGAAGAAACACAAAATGATCATCAATCTCCCTCTGTCTGGGGCTCCACGCAAGATCTCACTTCTTGAAAAGTGAGGGATCAGCCTAGAATTACATAGGAGGAGCTTGTTAATGATCTTAAGGCAGCTGGGACCACAGTCACCAAGAAAACCACTGATAACACACTACACCGCAATGGATTAAAATCCTGCAGTCCGTGCAAGGCTTTGGGGGTATTTATCTGTTGAGGGGACAGGACGACTTCACTGTACCGAAGGGAGGATGGACGTGGCCATGTACTGTGAAATTAACAACCTCCTTCCCTCAGTCAGGACACTGAAAATGGGCCGTGGATGGGTCTTCCAACATGACAATGGCCCAAAACATACAGCCAAGGCAGCAAGTGGCTCAAGTAGAAACACATTGAGGTCATGGAGTAGCCTAGCCAGTCTCCAGACCTTCAGTTCGGTTCTGGTTGTGGAGAGGACAGTTTAGTCAACCAAATGTAGTTCAGTAAATTATGTTGCAAAACATTGATTTAATCACCACAATCACTGCTTTGACGTCAGATGAGGCTGGTCCCAGATACTTATCATTCCACAGCCTGTGCGAAACTTAGTGAAGCTTTCATTTAAGTTTTCTGAACCCATGTCTTAGAGGATAAGTTCGGTTCAGAAGTCAGAGGGTAGAGATGTTGTTGAACAAAGTTCTTTCATCTCCCACTCTTGTGTAATCCCCTGCAACAGTGTTTCAGTGGTCGTGTGGTGGCCAGATATCACATTATGTTAAACAGCAGGGATCAGGGAGCGTGCTCTGTCTGTCACGCTCTTGTCTCTCTCTGGGGATTTGGAACAATCCACAGATTTATTACAAAACATGGCTGTCTACCTCAAGGAATTCAGTTAATTCTGGATGTGAGTTTAGCATATCATCCCTAAAATATAAATCCAATAAACACTGATATTGAGAGTATAGTCCTTCTGTAATTCATCTGAAACTGCTTCTATTATATTCTATTGTCAACAGACTAATGTTAACATTAGTTATATATTAAACTGACCTTTTGGGATTTTTTCTTTCATTAAGACAAAAGCTACAGATATAGTAGCAGTTGTTTGAGGTTTTGCACAGCATAACTTTGAGGTAAATGTAATGTTATTGTAGCCACCATAATTAGAAACTACTTAAAAACAGAATATCAGAAAATAGCACAGATGTAGTCAAACCACAAAATGTATCATAAAAAGGGAACATTTATCTTACTTGATCTTTATCAAAAATTGGCGATATCAAATAGTCAGCTGACTAATGTTGATCATATTTTTCCTTCTGGCTTTCTATCCTTGATGAAAATTGCTTGAACTACTATATAGTGCACAGAGGAGTTGTGAAGCAGAGTGAACTACAGTGGACAGAGGAAGTCTCCAGTGTGAAATCTGTACGAATCAGAATGTTTCCAGCACTTTGTTTAGATGAACACCTCCTTTACCTTGATGACCTGTTGACTGTTCTGTGCATCGGAAAGCCATGTACCAACTTCTGGCATGGTGTATAATGTTATTAGAAATAGCAGCTGAAATGAGGCCCGTTAAGAAATATTAACCAGGAGCTGCTTTAAACCGCTGCTTTTGAAGATGTCGCTTTTCTAACCAGGATGTTGTGTGACAACCTCATTAAACAAGTTTAAGTCATTCTGGATGATACTGGTGGTTCTGCAGTCAAGAAAGTCCTTCTATTTGCTACTAAGTGCTTCAAGTCACTGAATGGATCTGACAAGAATTTGTACCGTATTTTCCGCACTATAAGGCGCACCTTCAATGAATGACATATTTTAAAACTTTTTCCATATATAAGGCGCACCGCATTATAAGGCGCTACAGTAGAGACTGGGATTACGTTACGTTACGTTACATTATGCGTTAATGTCCATATTCACAATATGACCAACCTTGTTCAACTGTAAACACACAAAGAAACACGTAAAGCTCACTTTATCAGTTCATTCCTCATCTACCAATCCCTCGAATTCTTGGGCTCCGTCCCATCAAAGTCGTCATTAATCGAGTCAGTGTCGCTGTTGTTGTCTGGCAGTTCAGTGACAATTCCTGCCTTCCTGAAAGCTCGGACCACAGTTGAGACTGATATATCAGCCCAGGCATTTACGATCCACTGGCAGATATATATATGGATCAATAGCAATGTTGATCCATATAAAGGCGCACCGGATTATAAGGTGCATGGTCAGCTTTTGAAAAAATTGAAGGCTCTTATGTGCGCCTTATAGTGCGGAAAATACGGTAAACGCAAACACTCTACCAGCTAGCTAGTGTATAAATTTGTGGCACTCAGTCTGTCAGCTGGGCCCACCACTCTGGTGCAACCAGAATGAGCGACGGCTCCAACTGGCAGCATAGTTCTGTGTGGCCATCATTCATCTCATGTTTTTCCTGCAGTTACATGTCAAAACATGTTCTGTGGAAACAAGGCTTATAAATAAGTGCAACGATATGCCATTAAATAGTTTCTTTGTAAGACAAACATTTATGTTGTAGACTTTGTGCGCAATGTTTCAAGGGAAACGTAACCATAGTAATAATATGAATGTAGCACCTGCCTTCCTTGCATTATCAACGCTGTCACAGGAGCTGGGAAGTTGTTTTGTAACCTGAAACCACTCTTATCTGGGCACCAACTCTTTCTGATAGACGTCACCTTTGAAAATGTTCTCTCCGCTGCAGGATAAAATTCCATTGTCAAACTGATGTATAACAGTGCCGTTACATAGTTGCATTGCTGCATTGCTGCAGAGCTTCCTGCCATTGTGATCACACCACAGTGTGTGTCTGTCTATATTCCACTTTTTTATTCTGGTTGTTGATTGGATTGTACAGACGTCATGGCTTTTTGCCAGTTCTCTGAGTCAGGGGAAGTGACAAGGAGTTCAAGACTGGTTTTTGTCCTCAAAGTGCAGGGCTGCTTTGATGAGACGAAGTGGGAACTTTTTCAACGTGCTAACATTGCCTGCTACACATTCACTACGCTATTCTACATCAACTTCTGAGAGAAGCAGACCAAGGTGTGGCCCAACCAGAAACCATGGTTTAGTAATCATTTGTGAACACTGCTAAAAACCTGAGATGCTACTGTTAGATCAAGAGACAGGGAAGTGTACAGCAGTTGTTCACGAACCCAAATGTAGCACAAAGAGCAAGGAACAGTTGGTAATGACCTTTATTGGTGACTGCAGCAGAAGATTGAGTTCATGGATGAGTTCAGGGGTCCGTTGTGCAGAGGTGTAACCCGGGCAGGGGAGCAGACTAGAGCAAGAGGTGCTGCCTTGAACTCAGTGGAGAGTAGGAGAAGGCAAAATATCCTCAAGGGTAGCTCACCAAGCAATTGTGGGAAGGCAAATTCCAGAGACACAGAGACACAGAGGCTGAAAACGTGGTCAGAGACAGGCAGGGTCAGCAACAGGGAGTCAGTTCAGAAATGAATGTTGGAGAGTTTTGCATGAGGGCTAAGAACAATCTGGCAACTCAGTGAGTGTGAGGCTGGAGTCTAAATACAGGGCTTGATTGGTTGATTGGAGATGAGCTGCAGGTGGATGATCAAGTGAATGAAGACAGATCCCAGCTCATACTGGATGAAGGCGGAGTATACCCTGGACAGGTCGGAAACCGGAGTACCCAGAGGAAACACACACAGCCACAGGGAGCCCATGCAAACTCCAGGCTGGGAACCAAAGCCACGACCTTCTTATTGTAGGGTAACAGCGCTAACCACTATGCTACCAATATGTGGCAAGACATCACCACAGAATATGAGCAGAAAAACAACATTCCCCCTCTGACAATTGATCCAGGTCGGCTAAACTCGTTCCTTGCATCATTCAGAAACCAGTGCCAGAAGACGAGCAGCCAGAACAACCATCACAGCATAGAGCAACCACCCACTCTTGCTACAGCCATACCAAGTCCAGCAGGTCCTTTAGAACATTAACATCAACAACACAGTTACAAATCACGCTTTTCTGGGCCGAGTACTGAATATTTGTCCTGCCCAGCTGGCTGCTGTTTTCAGAAGAATCTTCAATGATTCACTGGATAAGCTCACAATTCCAAACTGCCGAAACACCCCCACCAATATCCCTATTCTCAAGACCACTGCGTTCATCATTACGCATGTAATTGTGAAATACTTCAAGGGTTGTGCTAAAGTTTACATCCCTCTCACCCATGACCACCACCAGGTTAAACAGATCCACTGACGAAACTCCTAAAACACCTTTAAACACAGCTCTCTCCCACCTGGGAAACCCTAACTCCTACTTTAGGATTCTTTTGTCTTGTTGTTGACTTCAACTCAACATTCAATTCCAACAGCCAAATCAGATTAGTTCACAAACCTTAAACCCTGGGAATAGAATCCTCCCTCTGTCTCTGGATCTTGCTCTTTCTGACAAACAGGCCACAGTAGGTCAAATTCAGTCATCCCACATCCACCGTAGTCACTGGTTGAGGGTTAGGGCTTAGATCCGGTGGATCTGTGACATCTACCTCAGCAGTCTCCACAGACGGGCCTCTATAATTCGGAAGGACCTCTCGCACTCCGGACATTGCCTGTTCAGGTGGCTCTCGTCTGACACACTTAGAATAATTAAGACAAAAAAACAGAGACAAAAGCACTGGTTTTACCCCATATCTGTGGACAGGAAGGGTACTACAAGGAAACATGAGAGGACAGGAGTTCGAGGACAGACATGTAATCGGCTCTGATCTCTTTAGCTGCAGGGGAAGGTGCCACCACCAGCAGATCTTTAACAGCTTCAGTGAATCTGCTGTTACATAACCGTCTGTTTGTGTTGCTGTATAGCATGTTCTGCGTCGTTCTGTTGCAACACTTTATAGCGCTCATCCCCCACTCATCCCACTACCACCTCACTCCTCACCTACTCCTTCTAACCCAACCGCCATGTACACAGCAGAGAGGCTTGGCGTGCTTTCTCCACCCTCTTCCCCTACACCCCTGATATTGTTATGTCACACACGCTTAATGAGTTGAGGCAAATGCCCTGCATTTCTCACTGTGACAAGATGCTGATGCAGCTCTCCAGCCAAAGCTGAAAGCAAGCACCTCAGTGGACTATATCGAGAAACACTGTTGCAAAGGGGAACAGGGATTTGCTGTTGCAGAAAATCCAGACAGACTTACTGTTTATGTACTGTACTGTACTGTATACACACATTGGTGCCTGCACTGCTTTGTCACTGCTGTTCAATAAATGCTGCTCTTCTCTACTGCATGTCATTCCCCTTTCTCTCCCCCAGTCCCATTTCCTGTCTCCCAATCACCAATCAAATTGTCATTTGCATGTTGGCACACAAAACTAAATTTGCAGTCAGGCCAGGAAGCATACAAAATTATAAATCAATTAATTATCGTGCTAAGTGAAAGTGCAAAGTTCAGTCAGGCACCCCAAAATTTAAATATGTTGAGTGCAATCAACTGTGGGCATGGATTTCATTAGCTTTCAGAGTTTTCATAAGCTTCCAAAGCTGATTGCAGGCCACAACTCACCAGAGTAGCAGGTCTAGATATTGTTTGTAAAAAGATATCTTGAGTGAATTTAGTTCACTCAAGATATAGACTTAGACAGTCTTTAGCTGTCAATGATAGCATCAGTGCATCATCTTTTAAAATTGCATATTTAAACTGCATGGTAATATACTGTATGTAAGGAGACAGTCTGACTTTTGCTTCAGAAAATCTGATTATACTAACTCTACATGAAGCTCAGATGGGTGTTCATCATCTTGACTCTTGAACTGATGTTGGGGCAGTCTTGTTCATTTCTGGTTTTAGGTTAGAAGTCTGCCTCTGACTTTTGAAGTAGTTTGTTCGACAGAACTGTAGCTGGTTTTAATAAAGAAGGAAATGGCTTTTAGGACTGGGTGTTCTGGTCCACAGTTTATCTGTCTAAGCTTCTAGTCCTTCAGAGAAGTCTGACCTCGGTTAGGATCTTAAACAGAACAGCAACAGAAATATTTTGGCTGTTATCTGTTGTATCTTGTTGTCCAGTTTAATTTAAATTTTTTTGTGTCATTAATTTCTCCAGAAATATGTTGCTTACTCATTTAGCATTTTTTGAGGTAACACATTGCAGTATTTCACAGAACAGTGAAGTTAAGTTAGTTAATAACAACCAAGATTAATATATTCGGGCTGTGCATTTTAATTCAGTTAGGCATGTTTACAGTTTGAGTGGGAGCCTGAATTTGCTGGGTCTCTTAAGAGATTCTTGCCTTTGTGTTTGTTGATCACTGCATGTCTTATTGCGGATGGGAATAATAGACCTCATTAGCACTGCTGTTTCTATAGCAACAAGACATGTTTGCCAGCCAAACCTGAGTCCACTGAGCCAGAGGGTTCAAATTCACTGAGATACCAAGGGAGAATCGACAGGCGGGAGGTAGTAGATATTGCACCCTGCCATTAGAGGGACCGACTGTAAACTTAAAACACACAAGACTGATGGAATGAGCAGCATCTGAGCCTGATGTCATGGTGTGATGAACACAGTGTGCACAACCTAACATTATGTGGAAGAAATGTAATTATTGACTTGACTTTGCCCTTCTCTGACCCCTTTGGTCAAAATCAGACTCTGTCATGTAGCTCATTTTTTCATGATAATAAACACTCTATACGGCGAACTATATATTTAAAGCTGACCAGTCCATGTGTTTTGTGTTAGCAATGGATCAAATTAATATGGGGATGGAATGCCTTTTTATTTATTTTCACAGCCCGGTTTCAAATCTGGGTCAATTTGACTTCATGCCCCACTGCGTCCTGCTCTAGCCACTACAAAAACATGAAACTCTTTTTTGGGAAGTAGTCTCAGACCTTTACAACCCTCTCTCTTGAAAATTAAAGAAAACTGAGCCCCTTGCTCAAAATTGACATGTATGAACGAAAAGCATTACATAAATACAGTATGTATCATGCCCAGACACGTAAGGAAGTCTCACTGACCCATACCCTAGCTCTAATGAGAAGTCAGCTATTTTGTTTTAAAGTTAAAAAGTTTGCCTGACTTTGCAGATTTCCATGCCTTGTAATTTTACAAACTCCTCCTAAACATTTGATCAAAATAATGTAACATTCACTCAGTACCATCTCAAGACCATAAAAATAAGGTAATATAATTTCTTTTCTGTCTTTCACCTAGAATGGCAGTGGCACTATTTTCAACGGGTCCTTATAACTCCAACATACACTACCAGTAAAAAGTCATTTGAATGAGAAAGTGTTTCCAAACTTTAGACTGTAAGTGTACATTGTCCAAATAGCCACTAATTTTGACACATACTGCAGGTCCCACCATCTTTGATATTTTATGTGCACATAAATGTACATCACAAAATTGCACCATGGTGTCACCTTCAGAATTGAAAACTGACCACCTACGCTCCAGATTGATGTAGATTAAATTGGAACTCACATGGTATCTAGATAAAAAACTTTCATGGATTTATACCATAATTCCAACAGGGGATCAGCCCTTTTAATTTGAAATTTTGTTTTCCGTCCGATTTTGAACTTAAGCAAACTCATCCTACAGTTTTAATTCAAATCACTTCACATTCCCTAACATCTCAAGACCTTGAAGATGAATCATTTGAGCATTGTTCAATTAGTCCAAAATTGCAAACACATGATCAGACCCCCGCCTTGAACAACAATATATACTCGGGTTCCGAGCATCACCCACTGGATACAGGAAGTCAGCCTAAGAACACAAACATCATTTGATTTACATATATAAATGTTGTGCTCCACATACAGTCCCCTCCAAAAGTATTGGAAAAGCAAGTTCAATTCCTTCGTTTTTGTTGTATACTGAAGACGTAAAAACCATGAAATAAAAGCTGGAATTCTGAACTTTTGTGTCATATTCATCATTTTATCTGAAACCCAAATGTCTTCAGTATACAACAAAAACAAAGGAATTGAACTTGCTGTTCCAATACTTTTGGAGAGGACTGTATCATACACTACAGTGTGAGAAAGAATTGGAAGGTTTGCGCTCGCACTACAAAGGGGACACTCATAACAGGAAGTCATACATTGTGCAATCTGCCCCAAATTTTGCAAACATGACAAGACTCCAGCCCTGAACATATCTATGTGTCACTATTCAGAATGCTGCCCAGTCAGATACAGGAACTCAGCTTCATATTCTACACCATATCTTTTACTCCCACAAGCTTATGTTTGTTTTGTTTAGAAGCGGACAAACAGGGCCAGTTGTTTGAACTTGTGACTGGCATGGCCATTTGTTGGTGTGATTCAGTAACTGAAAGGGCCATCAGTGTAGATGACTGAGCACATGCAGAGCTTAGTACGCATCATTCATTAATGGGGATGAGTAGTTTTCGGAAGTTGTCACTCAAGTTACATTTATAAAGACTGTGAGGAATAAAGCAGATTAGGAGTTTATCTAGATGTTTTTATATCTGTAAGGTAATGCATACATTTATTGTAAAACATAATCCTTACAGCACCCAGCCTTTTTAATTCATAAATCATGGGGAAATAGATAGTTGAAAAGGAAAAAAAATGAAGGAATAAAGTAATTGGAAAAAAGAAGCAGAAAATTACAACAAAGGCATAAAGTGATAGTGAAACCATTTTTATTGAGAATGAGTATTGTTTATTTGCGGTAAAGTGTGAGATAACCATTAAAAACAAAGATGACAGCAACAGCATCAGGATTGTAATACGAAAACCAGTTGGAAATGTGACTATTTGGTTTACCATTTATTAGAAAGAGACTTGCTGGGTTCATTCATTCATCTTCAACCGCTTATTCGTTTCTGGGTCGTGGGCACTGAGTGGATACTTTGCTAAAATGATGCCCTGTGTAATTGTTTTGACACTCATGGAACTTCTCAGCTTGAAATTATTTTAATTAACCTCCTGATCTAATACCTATCTTGTACAGAAACCAGCAAACATCCTGGTGATGGGGGAAGGTCCCGAAAGAGGGCGCGTGAAAATTGGTAAGGCAGAGTGAAAGAATATTTCTGTAAACTGTTTGATTCACATTTGTAAATAAATAATGCTATAGGTAATATAATTATGGCTGTGGCTCAATGAGGCTGTTAACTTGTGTCAGTGTCCGATGGTAGTAGCGCTTAACCTCCTCTCCAGGAGGTCGACAAGGGGCACAGATCAGTACTATTGCATAAGCCAGCTGACCATGGGACTGCTGAAGGGTAATGCTGAAATATTGGAGTCTATTTTAAAATCTGTACCTAGTAATAGAATGAGCTGCAATTAGACCACCTTCCACTGGACTGAGTGTTACTATACAGGGTAGGAGAAATTTTGACAGCAGATTTTTGATGGTTGCAGTTCAGAAATATATCTATGGACAGGGTGAATACACAGGAGTTATACATTTCAGGAATGAAGGACATAATAATATTGTCTATTTGGTTTTTTTTTTTTTCTTATTTATGGGGTGTTGTGCAGTGACTCTTATTCACAATAAGGTCAAATTTATCTGATAAAGATAGAGATAAGGTTCGGTATTCAGTTTTACTATTTGCAGTGATTACAGCCATCTACGTTTAAAGTTTAGGTGTCAGGTGAATCTGAGTCTAATGGTGTCTTCTCTCACTCCATATATCCTCTCTTCATACTCAATGCAGCTGATATGGGTTTTGCCAGACTCTTCAACTCTCCCCTAAAGCCCCTGGCAGACCTTGACCCTGTGGTGGTGACATTCTGGTACAGGGCCCCCGAGCTTCTCCTAGGGGCCCGGCATTACACCAAAGCTATTGGTGAGTACAGGGCCACATATGCAAAGGAAACCCTCCTGTATATGAAACTAGAATTTTCTACAGGAACATAGGACTTTGACCCCTGAATATTTGCTTGACAGGATCAGGTATGTGGTATGGTGGGTATGTGCAGGTCTGTACAGGTGTTAATTTACGGATTGAGGCCCGAAGTAGATGACTAGCTGTCACTTTAGCAGCAGCATCAGTTTCTTGGTATGAATAGGGAGAATGCAGCAATGCCGATTGCCAATTTGAGCCCCAACATGAACTATCTACATCTGAAAGAAAGACAAAAGGCTCTCTTTAGAATAAAGCAAGGAAATTAATATCTTATATTTCTGCTAAATATAAGATTACAATCAGGAGGCGGTTTGCATAACAAAAACTGGAAATGAGGACCTAGCTTTTTTCTGTCTGGCATTAACAGTAGCTTGATATTAAATGGACAAAGTGGCTTCAATCTTTTCATGCAACTCTCTTCCACAAAGTCCAAAATGTCTGAGTTTTGTTGTTAATGTTCCTCAATCAGTTGACATGTAACCCTATTCCATGTAATAAAATTCTAGTTTATCATAGCTCATCTCAGCAAAATGTTTTTTTTGTGTGTGTATGCACCAGATATTTGGGCAATTGGCTGTATCTTTGCTGAGCTGCTAACTTCGGAGCCCATCTTTCACTGTCGCCAAGAAGACATCAAGACTAGTAACCCCTTTCATCACGACCAGCTGGACAGGATATTCAGCGTCATGGGTTTCCCTGCAGGTCTGCACAAAATACATAAAACTATATCTGCACTCAGATAAGGCCACAGCCCACAGTAGTCTTTTTTTTATTAAGTGGAGTGAGAGACGTGCTGATTTTACGGAAAAATAGCAATATACAAAGCAAACAGTTCAAATGACATAGAGAATGATGTGAAGCTCGAGTAAATAGCACAATAAATTATGATAAACAAACACAGGCACTTTGTCATCAAACCAACATAATTTGGTCTGGTGGATCTTGTGGACATGTCTCACAGGTCCTGAATAAAGAAAAATAATAATAAATGTGAATTATTTCATAATGTTTTAGAGGCTCAGTGTTGACTTTGAAATTGGCCTGTGAAATTTCCAAATGTCCAAATTTGACAAATGTTAGCTTTACATTCACTGTGTGCACATTTGTGTTTTTCTGCAGACTTAACAAACATGTTGAGTACATTACTCTATTTGAAAAATACTACATTGTTTGCATACATACACAGTGGTCTGTTTTCTTGCATTGTCTCTTGCTGCATAACCTTAGCTGTAGAACAGTGAAACTGTATGAGACTAGGGTAGACCAATGACACATGTAACATGGTACTGTTGTAACACCTTGAATTTCTCAGAAACAAGCAAGAGTAATATTATTTACTGCACACAGTCCCAGTTAGTTTGCCCTCTTGCTAACAAAAACAAAGCACATTTGAAACTACCAGAAAAAGGTATTGGCAAAGGGATTTTTGAAATAGAGATGTAGCTTTTCCTTTAGATTCAATTTTTGGATACTGTCCTGTCCTGGGATCACATGTTTAGGAATCCAAAAAAATATTATCAGCCACTTCCAGGCTAAAAATAGAAAAGACTAGGATGTGTCAAGCTATCACTTAGGCTAGGTATCATGAGGTGAAAACGTGACTGGTGATACAGTGACGATTGTAGCAATGCCATCCCTGAACCAACTAGTCAGTGACTTTAATTTGAATTCTTTCTTTCATTCTTTCTCTCTCTCTCACTTAATGTAACTACTTTTCTACCACTTATCCATAATGGTCTTGAGGGGTGCTGGAGCCAGTCTATTGCAGGTCCAATGCATAGAGACATACAAAGACAAACAACGACTCACACTCTGACCTACAGGCATATTGGAGTCACCGTTAACCTAGGAATTGGTGCATGTCTTTGGACTTTGGGGGGGTCCTCCAGAGTGCCCGGAGTAAAACCAGGCAGGCATTGGGAGAACATGCAAATTCCACATAGAAAGGGCCTGGGAATTGGAATCACGGCAAGCACGCTAAGCATTATGCCACTGTCTTGCCTTATCTCACTCTTTCACTTCATAAACATAGATCATTAACATTGTTGACATAAATCATTAAATTTTTTCCCTTCCTTTGCTGGCTTAAAAAAATATCCCCTCCTAACTTTTAAGAGCTCATTGTTTACTCTACCAGCTGCTTACCAAATTTGCAGGGCTTTTTCTTCTGACTGTGCTGCACAAGAAGAATAGTAGATATTAAAAGATAGATATTAAAATGCTCATCGCAGTTCCATCTCATGTCACTTCTTGTTCATTATTATAGAAAACAGAATAAGCCCTATGTTAGATAAATTCAACCCTAACAATATACAATAAGATTAGGTTTTTAAGTCTACATGGACTAGATTTGGTGTTAACAATAATGAGTTGCATGTTAATAGTCAGTGGAAACGCAGGTGTGTGAAATATTATAAAGAGGAAGACCAACAATAGTAGAGTACTACTTTGCTGGAGAGGGTTTCAGATTAAATAAAACAGGGAAAAAACAGTCAGAGGAGTGGGCAAATAATTTCACAATTCACAGTAATGTGAATGATCTATAACATGTTCATTTGAAAGATGTGATTTCTTAATTATATATATTTTAGACATGTTACAACTGTCTCTGGTTTCCCTTACTTGCACAAATCACCCCAAAGCACACTCAAACATTACAAGTCAGTTAATAGTCAAAAACTCCACTGGGAATCTTTAAAGTGCACCACTAAATATGTTAAACTGAATCAAGTGTGGGCAGCATGGTGGCATACTGGTTAGTGCTGTCGCCCCACAATGAGGCGGGGGGTTTCAGTTACCAGCCTGGGGCTTTTCTATGTGGAGTTTGCATGTTCTCCCTGTGTCTGTGTGGGTTTTCTCCGGGTACTCCGGTTTCCTCTCACCGTCCAAAGACATGCATGTGTGAGTGGTTGTTTGTCTCTGTTTGTCTTTGTGTGTTGGCCCTGTGATGGATTGGCCAAGGTGTACCCTGCCCTCGCCTAGAACATTGGCTGGAATTGGCTCCAGCACCACCGCAACCCGGAAATGGAAAAGCGGTAGAAGATGAATAGATTAATCAAGTGCCGTGTCTGTCCTGCTATTTCCCTTACTCACAGCATAGAGGAACTATATTCTTAGTTAGGTTTTGCTCATGACTCTGTTGATGTGTGTGTTTCATAGTGAGGGAACATGTCATTCTCTGTCCCACATTTCCTTTCAAAAAGCCACAATGTCTGAAGGCATGTAGTCCTTCCAGTCAAACTTGCTCTCTTCTTTACTTCTGTTGCATTTTCTACACCCCCAACAGTTCAAGAGGGCCTGGTTTACTTCTACATAAAGTGACGTGTCTGTGCAGCAACAGGAGACAAAATGGAGTTGATATTTTTTAAACCATAAGCTTGATTGTGTGCTTTTTTTGTTCCACAGATAAGGACTGGGAGGACATTAGGAAGATGCCAGAATACCCTACTCTGCAGAAGGATTTCAGGAGGACAACGTGAGGAGCAGCTGTGATAAGTTGACACTGTCAGAAACTCATAAAACTATGTAACAGCTTTTTATGTGTATAACTGTGTTCTCTAACCTGACAGGTATGCAAACAGCAGCTTAATTAAATATATGGAGAAGCATAAAGTCAAACCAGATAGCAAAGTTTTCCTGTTGGTAGGTACACACACACAACCACACACACACCTCCCTGACCTAGAAATCATAAAATGAAATCTTGTGGCTGATGGTGTTAACACTTTTAAAATATATTTTACAACCCACCCCACCCATGTCACTCGTTGTTCAGCTAACTATATTAGCATGGTTGGTTTGAAATTATGAAAAAATTAAAAAATACATCATATTTTGCAGAGAAGCTACAATTTGATCTACTGTAAGTACCAACTTTATCTGCAATGGTGTAAGTACTAAACAAAAGACTTGACAACCACCATGCAAAATTTGCGATCAAGTGCACAAATAATGAATATTATTATTATACTATTATTATTATAATTATAATATTATGATATATTCCCGATCTATTTCTTACTCGATTAATGGAATTGGTGGTGTTACAACTCTCCACATGCTACAACCCAGGCTCCCCTATATATGATAAATGAGCGCTGCCACTCTGTGGTTTTGTAGCAGTGGCACTGGAGCAACTACAACAGCGCCACTCATGGAGCCAGACGGTGCAAGGTGGATTTCAGCCTGCTCAAACGAGTACAGAGACACGCTACTCCTCCCAACATTAAAATCTTTTCAACGTCCAATCTCTCACAAACAAATCATGCCTCATACATGATCACATACGGGACAATTGCATGGATATAATGTGTCTCACAGAAACCTGGCAACAACCAGATGATTTTTCTGTCCTCCCAGCTACTGTTACCTCCAACAAGCCCGCAGCTCTGAATGTGGTGGTGGACTGGCTGTAATGTACCGCAGTCACTTGGCCCTGTCTCCCCTGCCTCCCCCTGAGCTGTTGTCTTTTGAATGTCTAGCATTCATCAGCAAGCATCCTCTCACCATGACAGTCCTTTTAATCTATCAGCCACCTAAACAAAACCCACGCTTTATCCAAGAGATGTACAATCTTCTTTCAACGTTCTGTTCCACCCTAACCTAACCCTAACCCTCTAACATCATAATCCTTGGAGACTTTAATATCCATGTCAACACCCCATCCTGCCATCTTGCTTCCGAGTTTCTGCAGTTACTGGACTGCTTAATCCTCAGGCAACATGTTGACATCCCCACACACACCAAGGGGAACACTTTGGATCTGGGTATCACTGTATCTGTATTTGACATGGGTATGTCTGACCATAAAGTAATCTCCATGGAGCTACATTTTCCGTCCCCACATATCAAGCACAAGCGTGAAACATGTTTCAGAAATCTGAAAAATATTTACACAAAAAATATGGCTGCCAACAATTTCACCCTGTGCACACATCAACCGTCACTGATTCTGTGGACTACTACAACACAACACTGAGTAACATCCTGGATCTCCATGCACCCATCAAAGTCAGGACAGCAACATTTCCCTGCTCTGCTCCTTGGTATACAAGTGAACTCCAGAAAATGAAGGCAACTGGACGTGCCCTTGAGCGACGATACAAGGCTTCTGGATTTACTGTCCACAAACTGCCATATCGGGACTACCAAAAGACTTATTCTAAATCCCTCAAAGCTGCTCAATCACAGTTCTACTCTAACATCATTCAAGGCAGTCCTGGAAACTCCAAACAGTCTCCTTCAACCTCAAACCCCTCCACTCACAGAAATTACAGAAGATTGCTTGAATAATTTCATGGACTTTTTCACAACCAAAATTCACTCCTTCCTCCTCATCTGTCTCAACCCCCAACCCCCAACCCCCAGATTGATATTGTGACGTCCCTCTGCTGCTTTCCTGACATCACTCAGCCAGAAGTGCAAGATATCATCAAGGGGATGAAGCCCTCCACTTGTGCCCTTGACCCTTTTCCTACCGCCCTGGTGAAAGCACACAGCTCCGCTCTTAGTACCCTGATTAGCACGATCATAAACCAATCTCTTCAGACTGGCCATGTTCCATCAGCACTAAAAACAGCCATTATCAGACCACTTCTCAAGAAACCCACCTTTGACCCTCAGATTCTTGCTAATTACAGGCCCATATCCAATTTGCCATTTCTTTCCAAAGTTCTTCATAAAGCCATTGCCGGCCACCTTCAGGATCACCTTCATCACAATAAATCTTTGAAAAGTTTCAATATGGCTTCCGTTCTGCCCACAGCACGGAAACAGCCTTGGTGAGAGTCACAAACGACCTGTTGATGACAGCTGACTCCGGTTCACCATCCCTCCTCATCCTCCTCGACCCTTTGACAGAGTTGACCATCACATACTCTTCCAACGTCTGCACGACTCTGTTGGACTAAACAGATCAGTACTGAGCTGGATTAAGTCCTACCTCACTGACAGGTCTGAATATGTTGCCATGGGGGTGTCAAGGTCTTACTCACATACCGTCACCTGCGGGGTTCCTCAAGGGTCGGTGCTTGGACCCATTGTTTTTATGCTTTAATTGCTTCCCCTAGGCAAAGTCATCAGCCGCTTCAGGATAGCTTTTCACTGCTACACAGATGACACGCAGTTATACATTAGGACAGACACTAACTCATCACCATCAGCAGCACCACCTCACTCCATACTCACTGCATGTCTGGAGGAGATAAAGGAGTGGATGAAGCATAACTTTCTCCAGCTAAACAGTTCTAAAACTGAAGCCATCCTCATTGGTTCCCTTCATCAGATACGGAACTCCACCATAACCTGCACTACTTTTTCTAGCAAGGACATCCCACTATCATCAACAGTCACCAACCTTGGCGTCAGGCTTGACCTGCACATCAATCACCTCTGTAAAGTATCATTTCATCATCTCAGGAACATAGCCAGACTCCATTCCACACTCACCCTAAGAGATGCTGAGAAGCTCGTCCATGCCTTTGTCTCCTCCAGACTTGATTACTGTAACACACTTCTCTGTGGAATCCCCAACAAGAGCATCCAGAAATTACAACACATTCAAAACAGTGCCGCTAGGATCCTGCAGAGAATACGTAAATATGAACTCATCTCACCCATCTTTCACTCACTGCACTGGCGCCCCATCTCCGCCCGGGTCGAATACAAAATCTCCCTTCTCACATTCCAGTGCATCCATGGCAATGCTCCCCAGTACCTTAAAGAACTTCTCACCCCCCAGACCTCAGCATGCTCTCTCTGCTCCACCAACAGCTACAGACTTCTTCCTCCAAGGACCAAGTCTCACACTCTCGGAGACCAAGCTTACTGTTCCTTTGCTCTGTGACTGTGGAACACCCTCCCAGAACATCTGAGGGCTCCACAAACTATAAACTGTTTTAAAAAAATGTACCTTCTTAAAAAAAATCTTTTAATCTGTAATTTGTTTCCTGTGTGACTTTTGTTTTATTTTTTTTAAATAGTTTTTGACTCACTTTTATTGCTTTTGTAGCACTTTGAGATTTTTTTGTAAAATATAAAGTGCATTATAAATAAAATGTATTATTATTTATTATTATTATAAATGTGACAAATACTTTTCAGCGCAGCCACTGATGTTTTTGTTTGGGCTGGTATAGATGTAACTATAACAGTGCAATTGTACTTCATTGTCCTTTAGTTTTAGTTTTAGAGATTGCAAACATCAGGTACCTGTCAGATAGATATGTGTACAGGTGCAAAGCACTCAATCAGCACAGATATTTTTAAATCCTAATTGAATTCATACATGTCATTGACCTAACACTATCTTTGTTGTATGTGTTCTCTGCTCTCAGCTCCAGAAACTCCTCACCATGGACCCCACCAAAAGAATCACTTCAGAGCAGGCACTTCAGGACCCGTACTTCCTAGAGGACCCATTACCAACCACAGAGTGAGCCTTAAATTATTGCAATGGGTGTTCCTTGGTTTTGGTTTGGAACAAAATAACTGGTCAACGTGATTGTGTGGAATTTGTTTTATACATTATAAGCTTCCCCCCTGCTTGTCCTTTGTTTAGGTGCAGGTATTGTGTTTTGTTTTGTACAATGTATAGAGTTTGATATGTTTTTTCCTCTAGTGTGTTTGCTGGGTGTCAGATTCCCTACCCAAAGCGAGAGTTTCTCAATGAAGATGAGCCAGAGGAGAAAACAGAGAAGGTAATAAAATTCAGATTAATTGTCTGAGTGAAAAAAATGAAAGTAGCCTTAAATGAATAATGTTAAGATAAATTAATTCATACCTCCCTGAAACCTTTACATTCCATACCTTCTGTATCAGCTTTCAGAGGACAGAGACTCCACCACTTATTTCCTCCAACCATTTAGAGATTAGGCTTCTTTTGTGAGTGAGCTCTGATTGGCCAGACGGTCTTAAGTATTTTGACCAAACCACACAGCACTATTAGATTAAAGGTCATGATTAAAATAGCATAGGTTTCAACTCTTTAAATGCTCAAAGTTGTTATCTTTTGAACATAAAGAGTGCATGGAGATTCTGAATCTGTAAAGTGAAGCTAATACTATTAGTTCATTCATTCAATCATTCATCTTCTAACGCTTGTCTGTTTCCTGGGGTTCTGGAGCCAATTGCACCTCACATTGGGTGAGGGCAGGGTAAGCAAATACTGAAGACCTCTAAATCCAAATCTATCTAATGACCATCAAGGGGCAATTCCACTGTTTGTGAGAAGAAATCAGACTGTATTGAAGTCTATAGGAAAATGTCATTACTTCTCACTTGACCTGTTATCTAAGTAACAGGTTTCCTAAATCTAACTAAGGATTCCTAAATTTCTATTTCTGAGTTGCGTTGGGTGCTGGAGCCAATCACAGCTCACACTGGGCGAGGGCGGGGTAGGGTTACCCTGGACAGGTTGCCAGTCCATCATAGGGCCAACATACAAACAACCACTCACACTCACACTCCACATCATCATGCATGTCTTTGGACAGTGGGAGGAAACTGGAGCACCCGAACCAAACCCATGACCTTCTTATTGTGGGGCAACAGTGCTAACCACTATGCCACCATGCTGCCTTCTTTAATACAACATGATGATAATATTCAAATGAGGGAAACAAACCATAGAGCAGCACATTCGCATGGCTACTGCATGATTAACAGACTGTACCTCACAATCAGGATATAGTCCAGACCTGAGGCCTGTACGATGAAGCAGGATTTGTAGTTAGAAAGGTAAATTCAGGTTAAATCACTGAGAATAAAAGCCACTCCCTCTCACCAATCAAGTCTTTTACAGTCCCTGGATAATCCTAACAAGCTGAGAGCAGATTGTCAGAGGAGATCGGCAAAACCTGTTAAGTTGTTCAGGAGAATTTCTGTATGAGAAATATAGATTGATGAGATGGATTGAGATCCTTCTGTCAGCTTTTATAGTTGTATGAGTCCATACATATATACATACTCTAAGGATATTACACACAGGAGTGGCACATTAGTTCACAATCACAGTGGTGATGATCAAAGAGCAGATTTATTAATAACCCAACTTGTGGTAGACACCTGGTTAGATCCAGCCCTCATTCCTCCTCAGCTCCACCCTGTATTCAAATACGGTTTCTGCTGTGTTTCAGAAAACCAAGATTGCTGGTAGATCTTTTAGGGGTTTAGGGAAAATTAGTCTGGTTAGTCCAGCATGGCTTTAATGTAAAGCTGTAGTTCAAGCATTAACATTCTACTGACTTAATGACCTAAATGGTAAATGATTTTCTGTAGATAAACCCGACATGTTTAATCAAGTTACATTTTGTTATGTACACTCATACAGTGTTAATCCATTACAATGCATGTGAAAGTTGTGTGTGTGAGAAACGTCATTTTAGCAGCACCTACCTTTACCTTATTCCTGACTAATCTGAGGTGGGGTATGTATCGAGACAGTTTGTACAAGTTTATTTTTAAAATTAATATTTTGGGGGGCTTTTTATGCCTTAATTCAGCTTAGTAAGTGGTAGGGAAGCAAGGAGAGAGAAAGGGGAATGATCTCCAGAATTGGTCCAGGGCCCTAATTGAGCCTAATTGAGCCCTCTACTGTGCCAATTTTTTAAATGTAGCATTAGAATTGTCATCATGAACATAGATGGATGCTTGGGTGCCTTGTTCAAAGGCTATCACATAAAAGACTTGTTCACATAAAATAATTGCACAGCAAGTCGGATGTTCTTTTTAATATCTGAATGAAAAACCAAACTGTTGTCAACTACATTTTTTGGTTTCAAATTAGATTACTTCTCCCACAGCCTCCCAGTCACTTTTGGTGACCATCTGTTGGTTGTGTCTCTCACTGTCTGCAGAACCAGACTCAGCAGCACCAGCAGACAACAGGCCAAACTCAGCCCCAGAACCAGCAGCAGACCACAGCCCAGCAGGCACCCTCTCAGCAGAGCTCAGCCCAAACAAATGGCACGACTGGTACCACAGGAGTCACTACTGGTGGGGGTATACAACATGGTCAAGATCAGGGACCGCCCAACAAGAAACCTCGAATTGGACCTTCTGGGGTCTCCTCCGGCACCGGGGTGCTACAGTCAGACTACCAGGTCAGTTGATTCGCTATAACTGCATCTTAAAGGGGAATAAGTGGTTAACTATTATTTTTTACTGTTGACAAAAATCATAAAAATATGTCAAGCTAAAGAAATATATATCCAGATATATCAAAAATTACATACCTTTCAGGTAACAGTAAGTTAAAAACTTTGGCATTTGGTGCTATTGAAGTGTAAATTTGTCCTATAATACAGTCAGCTCCTCATCCAAGTTAGAAGTAAAACTAAATTAGAAATATTTTCCTCTTCCTGGGGGGGGGGAGCATAACAGAAAATAATTGGGAAGAACTGAATTAGCATGAATCTGAAAGGCTGAACTCCACAGACTGTTTACCTATGTGGCTGCTCTACCCAGAGGTTGACCTTTAATTAATCTCACTCTTAAGCCTCAACACAGAGTCATCATCTGTTATCCAAAAAAGAACCTCAGATCAAGGCACAGTCACACACAGATCAATAGGCATGATTGGGACAAAATGAAGAAAGCTGCTGCAAGAACAGAAGAGCAGCTTCTACTCTCACTCAATCAATGAGTATATTAAATATACTATTAACAGTCAAACCACTACAGAATGATTAGAGAAAAGGAATGGCCTAGTCAGAGCAAATATCTTAAAGGAGAGATGCTAGAATGATCTTAAGGGAGTGGCCGCCATCAGAAATCTCAAGAGAGAGTTTTAAGTTGTTAAGATGTCTGATCAGCAACTATTGGAAGCGCTGGTTTATTGGGGGGAGCGATTCACTTTAACAATGATTCGATTCAAATCACACTTCATGGTTGCCAATTTGATTCAAGGACGATCTTGGTTCATTTAGAATGAATTGATTTTCATTCTACACAGTGACTTGAAATTGATTCAGTAAATTTTTTGCCAAAAATTCAACCAGTGTTACTCTGAAATAAATACCTGGATACTGGACAGTGCAAGCGAAGTCCTTTTTGTATTTGTAAGAAAATCAGGTTTAAATTAATTATGGATATTCTAAACAAGCAAACAAAAATTTATGGTAAATACATTAACCTTTTATTTGAATGAAGTCCAACCGGAAGGTTAACCTTCTGCTCTCATTTTCAATATAAGCAGTACACAATAAAGTGTAACCAACGTTTCTCCAGGAGAGGTACCTGGACTGTCGGCATTTTGTTTAATCCCATGGCCCCGTAGATGGTTGGAAAGATTTGTTGCATTTCCATGGTTTACAGCGAGCGACTTATTTAGAACACCCCCTTTGCAAAAGCCAAAATATTTCCACACACAGGATCAAAAAAGTGGCTTGTAAATTTCTTTCTCAGTCTCCTCCGTCATGTTGTGTTTTGTTGTCGTTCTGAGTTTCATGCTGCTGTTGGCGCGTGTTGATGACGTCACAGGCAGGCAGACTGAATCAAGTAACATTTAATGTGACTAAAGTGTTAAAAACAAAAAAACAAACACACAGCCATACAATTTTTATGCTTAAATTTAATGTGGAGAAAATCTATTCTTTATTCAAAGTTTTTATTATTTTCATTATTGTAACAGACAAATGAACATCAAACAACAGACAAAATGGAGGTTAAAAATAGTAATAATGGTAAAAAAGAATAAATAAATTAATTAATTAATTAAATTAAAACGTAAAAAAAATGAAATAAAAATTCTGATAATACAGGCAGGTACGTAGGTAGGCAGGGCAGGCAAATTAACATATTTGTCTACCAAAACTATCCCATTTTTCTTTTATCATATCATTTTCACAGTTTAATCTCCCCAACATCTTCTCGCATGCGATACTCCCCATCATCTGTGTCTTCCACATATTTAATGTGGGAGCTTGGGGTTCCCTCCAACACGTCAGAATAGTTTCTTTCTCCCATATCATCTTGAGATTTTTACAACCATTATAATTTTTGTCCAAGGACACATCTCACACCATCTTGAAGCCTTATGATGTATTTTGGGTAATTATAAGTAGCATTCAATCGGACTTCTGTCCTGACCAATATTAACCACCTTGTTAATACAGTGTCTAATTTGTAAGTACTTCCAAAAATGGCCTCTACCCTCTAATTTAAATGTTTCTTTAAGTCTAATCTATTTTTCTGATGTCTTTTCTTGACCATTGAACCCAATAGATAGGCTGTCTTTCTATCTTTTTTTTGGATTGTGCCATATGGGTGCATATTTTTGAGTATACTGAGAGATTTTAAATCTCTTATGTACCTCCTGCCAAACCATTTTCAGATGTCCTAGAATGGGGTTATTAACATTATTTTTCTCATTTTTAATTGTTTGTGCTAGAGCCTCCGTAGGTTTAAAGGGGGAAGTGAGTTCCCGCTCAATCAAAACCCAGTCCAGATCAGCACCAGCTTCATCCCAATATCCTGTAAGCTTGGACATCTCAAGACAACACTATAGTATTTTATGTTCGGCAATGATAAACCCCTCTCTTCTTGGACTCAAATAATTTATCCAACCAAATTTGCGGCTTTTTTCCTTCCCAAATAAATTGTTTTATCATTTTGTCAAATCTAACTAATAGTTGTTCTGAAATGCATATGGGTATCATCCCAGTTAGGTAAGGTTAGGTATTTGTGGTGCCACAACCATTTTTGCTGCATTTACTTTACCCCATACCATCAGGTGTAATTTACTCCAATTATCCAAATTAGCTTTAATTTTGTTTAACACTTTTTCCATATACGTTGTCATAATTTCCCTTATATCTGGATCTAATTCTATACCTAAATATTTCATCCCCTTTGGTAACCATTTGAAATTAAAGGCTGTGAGCTGATTATGAGAACAGGTTTGAGACATTCCAAAAAAATTGTGAACAATAGTGGACTTGGACTGCACCCCTGTCTAGTTGACCTGGTTATATTGAAAAACTGAGATATTATGCCATTAGTAAAGACTGCAGCTTTAGGGCTGGAATATAAGACTTTTATCCATCTGTAGAAACTATCGCCAAACCCAAATTCTGAAAGAGTTGCAAATAAAAAAGCCCTATCTAATGCTTTTTGAGCATCAAGTGATATGGCTGAAAAAGGGTGAGGGTTAATTCTGTTCTTCCAAATTAAATGCAACAGTCTCCTCATGTTATCAGATGAAGATCAATGCTTTATAAATCTAACTTGGCCTTTGTGAATAATTTTAGGTAGAACCTAATCTAATCTTAATGCTAATGTCTTAGACAGTATTTTACAATCATCTATCAATCAACATTTATTAAGCTTATAGGTCTGTAATTGGCTGGGTCCGTTGAATCCTTATCTTTCTTTGGTATTAGTGATATAATAGCCTGGTTAAGACTTTCTGGGAGTGAGCCATATTGAAACGCTTCATGGAAAACCTCTGGGAAATTTTTATTTTCATAAAAATTTGTTTTGAGCCTACATAGTGACTACTCTGCCTTTTTATTGTATAGTTCATGTAGTTAAACTTTTAGTTTACAGATTTTTCTGAAATATTCTTCATTGTATTGTTCAGCAAGTTGCTTCTCCCATTTACCTATTTCTTTTTCCGATTGTTGTACTTTCCCTTTATTGTCCTTTTTCTTCCATGAACTATAAGCTATACATTTTCCTCTGATTAATGCCTTAAGTGCATCCCAAACAGTATTCTCTATTGATATCCAAAAATACCCTAATATCCTCACCAAGTTTTGTAGCAAACTGTTCATCCTGCAATAAACGTGTGTTTAGTCTCCACCTCCTAACATTACCTTTAGTAGAGTGTAAATATACATGTAATTCGACCACTGCATGGTCTGTTATTGATATTCCTCCTATTTTGCAGTCTATTACCAGGTCTACATGTGAGCTGGCAACCAAAAAAAATCTATTCGTGAGTAGGATCTGTGAGAGTGAGAATAAAATATATATTCCTGTTCTTTCGGATTTACTAGTCTCCAAATATCTGTCAGACCTTGTTCTTCCTGTGAAGTATCTAAAGCTGCTCCATCTCTGGGGGATGTTCTGTTCTGACATAACTGCGATCCAAATGATCATCTAATGTTTGATTGAAATCTCCCCCTAAAATGAGAGTCCTTAAATTGGTTTACTATAGCAAAATTCCGTTTTTTGTTGATGATAACAATAACCCCACAGTTTCGTTGAAACTGAATTATGAAAAACATGACCGACCTAATCACGTTTTATTTTTAAAATCTTGGTCCCTGAAGTTTGCTTCCTGAATATATGCAATATCTGTACCTTTAGATTTAAGATAAGTGAATATTTTTTGCGTTTAATTGGTTTGCTACAGCCATTAATATTCCTTGTCACCATATTTATATGTCCACTACTCATTACTTCCAAGGAGCATAAACCTTAGTCTCCTTTTACCCTCTACCATATTACTGTCCCTCGTTACTTCCACACGTATTAATGCCTTACTCCTGCCATCATGAAAATGTAAATGAAAATGCGTCCAGAACCAGTGTCCCAGAACAGGGACAGCAATTCTGTTAAAATGAACATGATAGTGTAGTAAGCCTTGGGCTCCACATGATTCCGGTCCCTGTAGGTCCCATCTACCTTATTTTTCACACGGAGGCAAGACAGAACGCAGCCAACTTCCGGTTTTTTGTGTAACACTTCCGGTCCAGCACTCTTCACCACTGTGTAGCTATGTAGCTATTAGCTAACTTGTGTCTACCGCAGCTACAGAGAGATATTTGTGTTTTGTTTTTTTTGGGGGGGGGGTTAAGTAATGGCTTCAAGGAAAACCGGGGTCTCTTGTGTGGTTAGTTTACCTAGAGGGGGAGTGTTTTGAAAATTGGCCGCGTAAGAGAGCTGAATGTGGATGTAAGACGTGATATGATCTGCACCCTCCGCCGAAAGACAATAAATCCCTTGCCTGTGGTTCATCCATGAGGATGCCGAGTAAAAATGGCAACCTAATTTTAGGCAAAAACGTCATGTCCACTTGTTTTTTTAAATCTGGTTACAGACCATTGTGCCTTGATTGTGCTATCATTTTTACATATGATATACATAAATATATAATGTGTATGTTTACTTTAACTAAACAATTACAATTTGTGAGAAAAAGGGTGTTTGAGCTCGCTTTATTCTAAACAGTATGTTTTTGTCACCTCTATTTTTCATTAATTCTTAAATTTTTGTGATTATGTTTTGTGATGATTTTCAGACTATACAATTACACATACAAATAAAATGTTAAATAAAATATCTTCTCATTTTCAAGTGTCAATTGTGATTTTATATCATGCGTGACTGCAGGAACAACCGGCCGATGTATTAACTACCCAGGCAGAGTGGAGGTCGGCTTTGCTTGGACTGAGCAATACATCAGCTTTATACTGGAACTGGTACTGTCAGTCGGTAAGCGTCTGAGGATGTGGTACCAGCCTCCCATCTTTTTTTTTTTTTTTTTACGGTTTCTTTATAGTGTACCCACGACACTATTGATCAACTTGCACCGCTAGCTCCGGTAAGGGAAAGCGGCTGACCGGAAGCGCCTCACAAAAACACGGAAGTTTGTTACTGTTTACTTCCGTGTTTGAAAGTAAGGTTGATAGATGGTACCTTCTCCTCCTCTCACCAACCGTCCGGTAACAGCGGCGCCCCAGAGTCTCCGTCGTGCCTTCAGAATAAAGTTCCCCTCTCCTCGTATTCACGTCATACAGTCAGTCTTTATCCGTGCTTTGAATGTTTTCCCGAACAAAGATTTCAGCTTCCTTTGGGTCAGTAAAGCGCAGTCTCTTCCCCTTACATGTAAACCTCAGAATTGCCGGGTGTGCCAGCGTGTGTCTCACCTGATGATCCCACAGAGCTTTCGTTATTGGGGAGAACCGCCTTCGCAGGTCGGAGCGCTCCTCGATCATATATTCGTAGATTGAGAGAGCAGTCCTCTCACCGTATCCCCTGTCTCTTTTTAGCAGCTGCCGAGCCGTGTAGCGTAGAAATTTCACCAGTATCGCCCGAGGTGGCTGGTTGTCACCTGGCCTGGGTCCTTCACTTCTGTGACTCCTCTTTATCTCGTACTCTTCCCCCAGTAGCCCAAGTCCTTCGTTCAATATTTTCTTGATTTAGTCATTCATTGCTTTCCCAGTTTCTTTTCCTTCTTTCAGTCCAATCAGTTTAATGTTTTTACGTCTCCCTGGTTTTCTTGGTCATCGACACGGCTCCAAAGTTGCTCCACTCTTTGTCTTAGCACTTTGTTTTCATTAATCATGCTAGCGGGGTTAGAAATACGACTTTCCGCCTCTTTGAGCCGTGTTTGCAGAGCACTTACTGTGTTTTTTGAGTTATGCTGTGTCCGATTTAATCGTCGACACATCACTCGCCACTTTATCCAGGGTCGAACTCATCTTTGACCCTTCTGCGAGGATATTCTCCGTAAGGTATCGATTACTTACAACATTAATTAAACTTCCACGGAGAGTGTTGTTAGCGGGAGCTTATCTAAGATGCGGCCATTTCCCAGGTCTTCCTCACATGACTCTCGATGAAAATAGATTCTTTACCATTTCTAACGATTTTAATCGATATATGTTGTCCGGAATCACAATTCGCCTATCACTGATCGATGCAGTTGGATCGCAAGACTATAAATCGATTAATCATTACACTTCTACTGGTTTCAGGTTGATACCAAATTGTCGGTCCAAGGGTTCAGTTGCCTTTTCCCCCTGTAATAAGTGTGTTTAGATTAGAATGATGTGATATTAGTTGAGGCTTAGATGAAAATTTGATCACCAATCAATTCAGGAAAATGGCCAATTAGGCAATCATGTAGCAAAACATAAAATACTGCAGATACAGGACAAATGGGACCTCGGGGACTCTGACAATGACATGACTGGTAACCTGAGTATTCCTAAATCCACTCACTCAGTCTATAGTTTTGAACCAGAACAAAGCCTGAGATGAAACTAAAGAAGGTTAGAGGTGATCAGAGAGACTGAATAGATAGATGATAGTCACTGAGATTAGCAGCCTTTGAAGCTATGCTGAGCAGAAAATGCAGAATGTGGCAGAAGGGGAAATATGCAGCATGAGTATGGAGATGGTACAATGTGTTTGTGTGTGTGTATTGAGGAGGACTTATACACACATTCCCACACAGTAACAGCCTGTTGGCTAACTGATAAGGATTGTCCATTCCACAGAGTCCTGATAGCAAATAACTGCAATGTCTAGTCAAGTTTTTTTTACAACTAAGGTATCTGTTTTTCCTTTGGGTGGAGTCTTACAGTATCACAGAGTGTAGAGAAATTTCATTTGATCACATTAGGGTAGAGACATGTAATAGATGTCTCTGACATATCAGCAAGGTCACACGTAGCGACACACACATAAGCCCATCACATATGGACATGTAAAGTACAAGGACCCTCTGTGAAAACTGATCATTGTAGTGAAGATTTATTACAAGGCCGATATGTTAGTCTGCAGTGGTTTTAGCTATATTCTACAAAGAAACTGCCAGATGTTTATGTAAGTATCAGTTTTATGCATAGTTGGAATTTATTGGTCTGCCTTCACTGCAGTTAACCTTAGAACAGTATATACTATCAGCCTAAATATGTTATTTTGTTTGATAGTTTGATCATATCTTCATCATTGTCACCATAGACAATTTACTGAGAGCTGCTACATAAATTTGTTTAATCCACACACTAGTAGACTTGTAAGAAGAGTATGGCTTCTTGAACTCAGGATCAATTGAATCAAACTCATTAATATAGCCCCTAATCATACATAGTGCCAAATCTTACTTTAGAGCACTTTACAGATAGAGCAGCTCCATTCCAAACTCTTCCTAGAATTATTTTGAAATTATTTGTTAGGGGCATCACATCTTTGATGTCAGCCAAGGTTTAACTCAACTCTGTGATCCTGTTCACATGGTGAATTTTTAGATGCTGCTCACTGCTGTGTTTTCTCTTCACTCTCTTTCTGTCAGCACTCTGGCTCACGCCTTGGTTACCAAAGCAGCGTCCAAGGTTCAACTCAGCCCCAGAGCACCATGGGATACTCATCATCATCCCAGCAGAGCTCCCAGTACACCCACCAGAGTCACCGTTACTGAGGCTCATAGTCACTCCTGAACCAGCAGAGGAGTCAGCTCCTCCACCCTTAAATGACCTCAGAAGAACTTAACAGGCACACTGAGCTCCCACATCGTGGGACCTCCCTCTGAGCATCACGTCATTCCAAGTCACCCATCCTCACACCTCCCTCAGTCCTGTCTCTCTACCCGACGGCCTTCTCTGGCACTATAACATGAAGGCAAACACACATAGGAACCAAAAAAACTAACAAGAAGTTCATTGGACTGGTGAACTGCTGTTTAAAGTATTGAAAGATAGATGTGAGATCATCACAGCCGGACTCACCCATGGCACTTACAAACGCAGCTTTCCTCACAAGGAGGAGTTGCAACTCTTTTTATACATGTACATTATATAGCACCTTTTTATTTGAATTTTTTTTCTTGCTTGTATGCTAGACTTTTCAAGCTTACCTTGATAGCTGATGTCATTGTAAATATTGATACATATGGAAACTATCAGATGAGACAGAGGAGGGAAGGGCCTCATGCTGTCATCTTTAGTGTACTATTACCTTGAATAGTCAAAAGAAATGTCAGAGCTAGCCCTGTCCTTTTAAGAAGGAAATAAAACTCAGAGTCAGTGTTTCTACACAGAGAAAATCAGCTCTGAAGTTATTGCAGGGAAATATTAAATGCGCAACTTAACTCAGTCTTCTTCTGGTGGGATCTCTGTATTTAGAGCTCTCTATATCTAGATTTGGAAAGTAAGAAAATTACTTGTCTTTTTACAGCTTGAAGTTCGATACATTTTGATTCCCTCCACTACCCTTGGAGGAAAGATTTGGCAGATTCATTCAGCAGCCAAGGCTCAGTTGTTCTGGCACCATGGTGTCTTCAGGAGGTTGGATGTCCCCTCATTCACTCCAGTGTTCACTCCTTCAGCAGCTGTTGATGGGCTCTTTGCTCTGACATCCATTTTATTGCGGACCTTCAAGACTTTCGAAGTTCCTGAACATGAGCATGCGCATAAACATACAGGGCAGCCAACATAAAGGCACCGCCCCACACACCATATGCTCATTGTGACTGTTACTGCCTGATGTTAGATTGTTTTTTTTTTTTTGTTTTTTGTTTTTTGTTTCTTTTTAAGGTTTTATTGGTGTCACTGATGCCCTGTGAGTATGTGGAAGTGCGTGACTGCACTGGTGTGTGTGTGTACAGTATTTTTTTATGCATGTTGTGTATTCTTATACATACTAGAACTGCACTGACCGCTGAACCAATCTGCAAAGAGCTGGAACAAATGTGGGGTGAGTTTTGTGACCCAGACACCCTCCTCTAGACTGATCTGAGCACTGACAGTCGCACTCATTTAATAGAGACTGGAGCTCATTCAAAGACAATGGTTACATTTTTTAATATATGCCGGGAGTGATGCAAATGTGCATTGGCCTTATAGCAAGTATTGATTTTTTTTAATATGAAGCATTAACACTCACCTGAATGTTAACTGAATCAGCGAGGAAATGGATTAGTAAACAGCCAGTGCCAGACTATAAGGTAAAGTGATTGAATATACTCACCTACTGCATTCAAAAGATACTACTTATCTTTAGAGAGCATATGTCATGTCTGTATCCTGAGTGTGACACCTGGCTCTTTCTGAAAGTGACCAGATCAACTTCTCATAGATTTTAATGTGTTTTTTCCAATTATTTATTTAATAGGGCCAGTTGCCGAGCCACCAGCAGAAGCATCAGGAAGTTCCTGGTTATCTGACACATAATCTGCTAAATAGCTAATTTTGCGGGAACAAAAGCATACATTTCTCAACATGTCAAAGTGTCTTTAAGTATACATGTGAGGTACTTACACTGCTTGACTATTTCATTTTCTTTCCACTTTTATTTATCTGCAATTCAGAGGGAAATATCAATTTGCCGCCACTCAACTTAGCTAGAGGTTCAAAGGTTTACTGTCACTGCACTGCAGGAAAAATGTTTTTTTTTTTTTTTAGGACTTAACAGACACAGAATGGTATTTTAAGATGACAGTTTTTGTTCTATTAGAGACTGTCTAGTATTGCATGAAGTACAGCTGTTACAGCACAGCATCAGCAGCTGCAGCAGTAAAATGCAGCTTAAATTATAAAAGACCAGTAATAAAATAATCCAAACCATAACCTCTACATACTCTATAACTGTGAAATGGTGGGTGATATTTCCAGTCTCAAGCTTCATCCATCCTCTCTTGCTCTGTGTGGTTATGTGCCCACCCATGGTGTGGTTTATTAAAGAACATGCCCAATGACTCCAACCATAAGTGCACCCTGGACACAAATAGATTGGTGGGGGTTGGGCTGGTATGTGGCTTATGGAGAAACACTGACACCCTATGGCTGAAAAGAAAAATTAAACTCTTTGTTAAACTATAATTACATGTTGACGTGCTGTTGCAGGAGGTAAAGCAGTTTTAATCAGAAAAAGCTGTTTACTATAAAATTTGCATGATGTTGTCTCGAGAATCCTACCTATGTATCAGTGATGCTGCAGAAACCACTGCTCAGTGAGACAATAATTGTACCTGAACACTAATGCTATCTCATGAAGTATTTATGTTTCATGCATTGATGATAATGAGTTTGTTGCCTATCCACGTGAGACTTTCTCTGGTGAGTCTTCCAGTGCTGGTTTATTCCAGGTGATGTTGCAGGTTGGTGTTAGTTCCATCCAATTCCACTTAATTTTCACTTTTCACTGTCAAATGGTATTGGAAGTATCATGTGAACATTCAGTCTAAAATTTAATCAGAAAAAAAATCAGTATTGAAAACTGTTCATCCATATAGAAAAAAAACTGGGGTGAACTGAAGTGTTTGGATGACAAAAACATTCGACCTATTCATATATTCAAGACCAATTTAAAGCTGGGGCAGCATGGTGACATAGTGGTTATCGATGTTGTCTTACAGCAAGAAGGTCGTGAGTTTGGTTTCCAGGCCTGGGTCTTTTCTGTGTGGAGTTTGCATGTTCTCCCTGCACCTCCTTGGGTTTCCTTCGGATACTCCAGTTTCCTCCCACCGTCAGCTTCTACACGAATGGAGTTCTGATCTCTCCTCTAGCTTCTGTAACTCAATATGATAGTCCAGAAAATGAATTATGGTGGTGAGTTTATTCTCCATGTTATAAGATGAATGCGTATCCACCACAGCACCTAGAAGCTGTTAGAATTTATCTTAACAGTTAAAAGATGATCTTTTGCACCATCTTAAATTGGACCATAGCAACACATTGGGTATTCATATAAGCTTCATCTTGGCTGTTACATTCTTTTTTACTGACCACATTTGCAACAGTTCCCTGTCAGGTCATCTGAATCCAATATTCGGTGTTCTTTCAGCTCTGCAAAGTCCTGAGGAAAGTGTCTGTTTCGTTAGCGTTCGATATTTTTGTGTTTAGATGCCAACTGCTTTCTCTCTCTGTCTCATGTTCAGTGCCAGGCAATTAGCTTACAGGAGGTGCTTTTTAACTGAAAATTGCTGCAGGCTGGAGAACCAAATAGTGAGCTAAAAGAGGCTAAAGTGCATGTGATGGAGGAGTGAAGTTGGGGCTAACACTGTCAGCAGCACCTTTGACCTTACACACCAGTCATTTGATCTGTTGTTAATCTAAATATGTTGTGGACCATTAAAGACAAACTTCAGCAATGACTTTGCATCTGACATGAGCATGTAAAGATTCCACTCCTCCAGTCCTCTGACATTTTGGCACATAGACCCAGATCTAGAGGAAGCTTGTACTCTTCTGTTTGACCAGGATCAAAACCAGCAGCTATTCATAGGTTTTCTCCTCCCATGAGTGTGTTTATCTTAAGTCAGGCTGAGCAATGAGGAAACATTCAGACACTTTGTTGTAAATTTCCCTCTACGCAAACAGTGTCACAAGTATTATTGAGCATGAGTTATTCAAATTACTCAAACAACTCCTATGCAAAAAAAAAAAAAAAAAAAAGCCAATCTAAAGCTTTTACTTGTGCTTGGGTTATGCAGTTGACAGGTTTTATCATATTTTGATGGGTTATGTGTATTCACTCTTTGTGTCATATTGAGTACAACAGTACATCATTTTTTTGTGTCCTTTTTTCAAAGCATTTTTAAGTATACTCTAATTCAACTATTATAAAGAAAAGCATATATATGGATCATATACAATCATACTTATTATTATGTATAATACCCATGTTCTGAAATTTCCTTTGCCTTAACTATAGTAGCTATAGAAAGGGACCTCTATCAGACAAACCAGGCCTCGCTACTCTTTCATCACTGTCTGCTTCTGCATGTTTAGTTACTGAATGTTAATGCCACCTTAATGTACAGTTGAATTAAGGTGACACCATTGTTTGGGATTATTCACTGGCCTAGAGTGGTTTGTTTGTTTGCAGTTGCAGTTTTTCCACAGTTACTGTCTTTACTGGAATGATCAGAATGGTGCCTTTTTTATTTGTGTGTGTGTGTGTGTCCTCTTCTTTTCCTCATTACTATGTAGCATATTGTTATTCACACAATGTGGAAGCCTGCAGCTAAATATGTATATATCTCACCTGGAAAGACTGCTAACAATCCCGAAGGAGAATTTTTATTTTTTCTTCTAATGATTTTGTGTTCACATATTACATGAACGCAGTATGTATTGAAATGTACATAAATTTTTCTCTTAAATATTGAGAATTTTCTTTAAATCCACAGCTGTTGCTCAAATATTTAGTGGAAAATAAAAAGAATTTGATGGGGGTTTTTTTATGTCTTGCCTTTGACAGTAAGGTTTTGACAGAGCCAATGAAAGTGAGGCAGATGATGCTCCATCTTTGTGTATTGTAGACAGACACACAGTAATACTATATCTAGTGCAACGCAAGGCCACGTTCCCTTCTCACATTGCCTACATTTTGATAGTATTGCATGTACCTGTCTTTTTCCAATAGAGAACAAAAGCACTTATTGTCAACCACTCCACAGACTGACACTCAATCTCTTTCTTTGATGTCTGTATTGACCAATATATTACGTTTGGCTTGTGACACAAAAATGTAGTGAAGGTGACCTTCTGTCTTGTCACAGGATATTTTCTTGAGAAGGTGTCTAGGGAAATGTTGACAGAGAGAAAACAAATGTAATTAATCTGCATCACTTAATTCCCAAAACCTGAGGGCGATACATCAACAGAATGCTCTGCAGACAAGGGTGTCTGCCCAAACCTGTACATTCTCTCTGTAGTGTGCACATGCATTTGTGTGGGTGTGTGTACACAGTTATCAGATTTACATGCTGCTTAAATGCACTGTCTTTTCGTCGTATTTATAGAGAAGACAGCAATAGCTAAATGCAGGAAAATAAAAAAGCAAAACAAATTAAACCAACAAAAAAATAACCCATTGATGGAAAATTCAATTGTACAAATGACTATTGATAAAAAAAAGGTCATGTATATTTATTTTAGAATCTTATGAGAATCAAAACCCTAACCCCCCCAACCCTTTTATGTTGGTTACATTTATCCAATAGTTATTGGGAATGATGCTGCTCTGTGCCATCTACAGTAAAACACTGCACCTGTCTCTGTTATCCACTTGATGTCACCAAAGTGTGACAGTGAAGAGTAACAGTGAGTTCCTGACTTGAGCCATCAACACTGAGGAAATAGACTGATGCAGAAACTGTGATGTCGAAAATGTCTTCTTATCATTTTTGAAGGACCATCAAAGGTTAATCAATGCATTAACTAAAACGGACAGTTGAAGACAATTTACAGTATAGATGTATGTTATTGTGCTTGTATGTAGATTTCTCATGTAAAAGCCCTGAAAGGCAAGTAATTTTCACAATGATTATCGTCATAACTTTTTATTTTCATTCAATTGGTTAGTAATAAATTGAGGTACTGCAGTCATATGTTATTCAAACTGAAAGAGTATGACATTTAATACTGATGAGTTCATAATTTACCATAAGGATTGTGAAGACATTGACAGTGAAACCTTTTCATCAAACACTGCAGTTGAACTTGTTCAACCACAGCTTGATAACTACACTCAATAGACCTTGACATTTCAATTACCTTTCAGTAATTAACTCTCCGCTTAGCTAAAAACAACTCAACTATGCTGTCATTTTGTTGATTTACAGTAATATCTTTTTACACAGTGCTGTCTTTTATCCTCCAAGTTTTTATGAGACTTTTCTCAGAGGCCTACAGAAGAGAAAACCAGGCCCAGTGGCCCCCCATTCATACTATTCATAGCTTTAACCTCCCATAAGTCCACCATACAATGAGCTGCTGCTTCCCTAAAAAAAAAAAAAAACAGTTGAGGAGGGCCCTGATGATGTTTGTGCATCTCCATCACATTTCTCTTCCTAGCCTTGGAAGTCTGAGCTGGGAATAATATGCCACAGGTGTGATGAGCTAACACTATAATTAGCCATTCAGCAAAATTATTAAAACTGGCATCAACAAAATTAAACAAACACAATAAAACTCTAAACACATCAATTCACAACACTGCCACTCAAAATTACATACCCATGGACCAGTGAGTCATGTGACAGTACATGCCACCTGACCAAATGCCTAAACTCTTGACCTCATGCTTCAGCTTCAACACCATAAAAAGTCAAATGTTTATAATTGCAATGGAAGAGGCAGCAAAGGGAAGAAAATGAAGATTGCCGAGAATGAGAGTTGGAGGAAGAGAGGCTGAGGAAGGTAGGAGGGCAATTTGGAGCTGGAGGGGGAGGAAAATTTGTATCGTGTATTGTATCGTTTGTATTGACAGATATATTTTTTGTTGTTCCTGTAGCAATTGTGGAAGATGTACTGTGAATCTCATTGATTGACTGAACTGATTGGGGATAAAAATAAAAGGCTTTTCTTTGACAATATTTGTGTTTCTATAGACTTGAATAGTTTCTCTGTTCTTACAGAACTATGGTGACAAGACCAAAGTTGAAATTGTTTTTGCATGAACACAATAGTGTATAGTTGCTTGAATAACTATATTCATTATATTAAGTGTTGATAATTATGGGTGGATGTGTGACTTGGATGAAAATTGGAGTGGTTTTGAATGCAGCACTTTATTATAAAGGACATATGAGGTGAAGTGGGGTTTTGAGATCTCTGTTAAGAAGCACGTTAAACTCTCTTCTATGCCCTACTAGGCCTTTCTGTATAGCGCCACCAACTTTAGAAGAAGAAGCTGTCTGTGAGGGCATCAACATATCTGACCCATCCACCCTCTGTCTCCATGTGTGAGTATATAGACATTGCAGTCCTGTGTTATTTACTCCAGGCTGACTTTGCACCATTTTGACAGATGAGTGTCGACATGTATTACAGAGTTCCGGACTTTGATACAACCATAATTTTTTATTTTCTACAAAAACTTACAACAACAAAATAAGCTAAATATTTTCTGTGTGTGAAGCTTCTATAGAGCATTTAAAAGATAGGCAAACTTTTAGACAATAGTATCTGTGTTAAATTCATCAGTGTGTTGCTGCTGTGGAAGCGCATCCCAAATGGTGCACATATTGTAGAATGCAAACATTTCTGATGAGAAGTGAGATGTTTTGCTCTGAGTTCTGTCTCATTTGTCTTATGTGTTGAGTTTATCTCAATGAACTAAATTGTTCAATAAGTATATAACACTTCAATTTAACAGATTTGAGAGCACTGGAATGGCTGCAAAACCTGCTCTTCCTGTCAACAAGCACAGAATAATGACTGGGCCCCCATTGCAGAGCTAAAGCCAAAGTGCTGACCCATGGAAAGCTGTCCTCAAACTATGAGAAATGGGCTCTTTTCCATGCCAAGAATGTGGGTGGCCTACTTTGTTCCTCCAAAAAGACTATCCGAGGAGTGTGGCTGTTTACAGCAGAAGGTTTCATCTCTTATTCCTCTGTCTACTGATTTTTTTTTTTTTTTTGCTGTAATATATGTAATCTGTGTCAGTACAGTATGCACTCAGGGAAGCGTATAGAGTGTGTGTGAGGAGGTGGTTGATTGTGGAGAGGGGGCTCTATTTCCAAACTGCACACAGCAGTCCATTTGTTGGGCAATTTGTGAAATGGGACCAAATCTAAAGAACCACAAATGTGCTTCACTTACAAAGGTCGGGAAATTCTAGAGGATTTTGATTTGGCTGCTTGATTTATTTATTTATTTTTTTTAGTTTTGCTTATTCCTTGACTTGTGACATAACCATTCCCCCACCTCCGCAGCCTCCACCCACCCGTTGCCACTGGCACATCACAGTGTGTAAGGCTTTGTGTGAAGTGACAAATACTTAGTGAGAGAATGGGCCAGACGGGATAAGAGGCTGCACTGTGTGGTCACTTTGCTGCTCACACTGAAGGGGATTTCAGCTCCCCAGGATCAAACCCAGAGTCAGGAGGTCACAGTCTGTGTGAGATAGCAATTTCTGTGTGACTGCGTGTGTGAGTCACTGCATTATGCTGACACACGAGACGCCATATGTTTCCACCCAGTTCAGTGAAGAACAAATGTGGCATCCTTTTTCATTAGAGTTCCCACAAGCATCTGTTTTCTCACTCTTGCCTCCTGCTTAAGTTCACGCAGCAAGAAGAAACAAAAGAAAAAGTGGCCTGCATCAACAATGTCATGAGAGAAAAAATAAATGGGACATCTGTTTACAGTGTCCACCCTGAGAGAAAAAAAAGTGTCTCATTTAGAAAGTGGGTCCAACATTGACAGAGGAAATTTAAGTGTTCATTCTGCACATGATGCTTCTTGATGGGTAAAAGCAATTAAATCCTGCCCTGAGGATATTGGGATTTCTATTCCTCACCATCTTGCCAACCAACCTGTTGTTATTAAATACATGATTTATATTTGTATTCTTAATGATACAACAATGTTTAGCAATTCCTTTTGAAAATAAAGTGTAAAGCATTGTAAAACAATGTGTAAAGCAATTGGTAAGTTAATTGTAAAAAGTTCTTTCTGACCTTCTACTATGGTACAAGGAAACTGCATTGTGTTACAATGGTTAGCACTACCATCACAGAAGGTTCTGGGTTTGAACTTGAGCCTGGGGCTTTTCTGTGTGGCATCAGGGAAACCGTGTAAACTCTCACTGTGGCAGAAAATTAAAAAAAAAAAACATTGAACATGAAAGCAACTAAACATAAGGAGCTGTTGCTATAAAAGCATCCAATTGTACTTCCAGTTGGTGCTTGGCAGCCTAACTTGCCAAGTGGTTGAGAAAGGTGTGTTAACTGGAACCATGATGTATGGTCTTTGGTTGCCAGATGTCCCCACTGAGCTTCCCAAGCATTCATTCCAGCTCTTGACCTACAGGGCATGCAGGAAGCATTAGATGTCCACATCTAATTGGATCCACTGTTTTGATTCAGGATATATGCCTCATATCATTTGAGCCATTCCTTCTAGATCTGATTAATTCAACCTTATCTTTGGGTTATGTGCCTCAGACTCTTAAGACCACAGTCATCAAACCCCAGCTTAAAAAGCCTAATCTTGATCCAGATGTTTTGGCAAACTATAGACCCATATCGAACCTTCCATTAATTTCTAAAATCATTGAGAAAGCTGTAGCAAAACAACTATACGAGCATCTGGATGGGAACAGTTTGCTTGAAGAGTTTCAGTCAGGATTTAGAGCCCATCACAGCACAGAAACAACACTGGTTAAAGTCTCCAATGATATTCTAATGGCTTCAGACAATGGATCAGCCTCCATACTTCTCCTTCTAGATCTCAGTGCTGCATTCAACACCATAGATCATAATATTTTACGACAGAGACTGGAACAGAAAATTGGAATTAAAGGAACTGCACTAAGGTGGTTCAAATCCTATTTATCAGATAGGCATCATTTTTTTCATGCTAACAACAGCTCCTCCTCATGTACTGTAGTCAGTTATGGAGTCCTACAGGGTTCAGTACTTGGACCAATTTCCTTACGCTTTATCTGCTTCCTCTAGGCAACATTATCAGGAAACACAGCATCAACTTCCACTGTTATGCAGACGACACTCAGCTGTATTTATCAATGAAGCCAAATGAAGTCAGCCAGATAGTCAAACTGCAGACATGTCTTGAAGACATAAAAATCTGGATGACCCAAATTGTTTTACTCCTCAACTCTAGAAGTTATTGTACTTGGCCCTAAGCACCTCAGAAAAATGCTATCTAATCATCTAATCAGTCTGGACGGCATCACTTTGGCTTCCAGCTCCACTGTAAGAAACCTTGGAGTAACTTTTTACCAGGACATGTCCTTTGTCCCTCTCTTAAAACAAGTTAGTTGGGCAGCTTTCGTCCACCTGAGAAAAATTAGGAAAATCAGAATCTCTCTGGATGATACAGAAAAACTAGTCCATGCATTTGTAACTTCTACGCTGGACTACTGTAACTCATTACTATCTGGATGTCCAAACAAATCTCTAAAAGGCCTTCAGTTAATCCAGAACGCTGCTGCACAAATATTAACAGGAACTAGGAAAAGAGATCACATCTCTCCTATGCTGCTCTTCATTGGCTGCAAGTAAAATATAGAGTAGAATTCAAAATCCTTCTGTTAACATATAAAGCTCTTAATGGCCAAGCTCCATCATATCTCAGAGAGCTCATAGTTCATTATTGTCCTAGTAGGCCACTCTGCTCTCTAGATGGAGGTTTATTAGGTTCCTAGAGTCTCCAAGAGTAAATCTGGAGGCAGATCGTTCAGTTATCAGGCTCCTCTTCTATGGAACCAACTTCCAGCATCGGTCCGGGGGGGTGGACTCTTTAGTAATTTTCAAGACCTGGTTTAAAACTTTCCTGTAAAACAGAGCTTATAGTTAAAAAGTTCGAGTCCTCTACTCTTTAGCTATGCTGCTGTAGGCCTAGACTGCTGGGGGAAGGACTGAGCTTCTCTCTCTGTCCCTCCCCCTTGAATGCACTGACAATAACCATGCTTCTTAAAAATCCCTGTTTCTCCCAGTTCTAAGCATGTGTACTGCATTTACTAACCATGTTCTCCCGAAGTATCTGTCTCTCGCAGTTCCTCTCCTCTCTCTCCCTGTCCTCATCCTGCAGGTGGTGACTCATTGCCATCCCATGTTCCTGCAATGGCTGCTGCTCCCTATCCTCATGAATTCCATACAGCATCATTTCTATGAACTTCATGCAGCATCATGTTCCTGCCTGCACTTGTTTTGAATATTCCCCTCTCCTGCTCTCATTCTCACCCTACACTACAACCCCCCCAGCCCGTGCCTCTCTCGCTCTCGTTCTCTCTCTCACCCACTCTCAACCCAACCGGTCGAGGCAGATGGCCCCCCCGAGCCTGGTTCTGCCCAAGGTTTCTGCCTTTTAAAGAAAGTTTTTCCTTGCCACTGTCGCCAAGTGCTTCCTCATCAGGAGATCTGTTGGGTCTCTTTAAATCATTTTATAGAGTTTGGTCTAGACCTGCTCTATATGTGCAGTTATGTAACTTTGTTATGTTTTGGCGCTATACAAATAAATCTGATTTGATTTGATATTTCCAAATCATAAAAAGTTTCATAATGTCTCTAACACCCTCTTGACAGAAATGATCAACCAACCACAGAGACCTGAGATGGAGGACTCTCTGATTTCATTTCCACAGTAGGAATTCATTGATCCTCTCTCACTGGCAGTCACGTTACCCTGACTGATCTGCAGAGTAAGTCGGGCAGAAGAGGAACAACTGCGGAATGAACTGATAATTTTTCTGTTGGACTAAACATTAATTTGTAGCTGTAGCTTTCTATTTCATGCATGAGACGAAATGTGTTGTGTGATGATCCCACCTCTCTGACTAATGGGCTGGCTGTCTGTCTTTGTCTTGTGTTTTGTGTTACAGATGCCCAGTAGGTGTCTGGTTGTCAAATGGGAAAAGGGGAAACTCTACTCCCTACCCTCCACGCTCCGGTTGTTTTGTTTTTCCATCTTCCACGTAACACCACACACAAGACTCCATCACTCACCCATACATACTGACACTAATGACTTACTCATGGCCACACCTCATAGTTTTTCTTCCTTTTTGGTTGTTGAAAATAAATTAATGCTTTTGCTTTAACTTCTTGTGTCACCTCCCGTTATTTGTCAGAAGCTGGTCATGACATGTTTTTTCCTTTGTAAGGGAAAGTGTCATTATCTGCCATCAAAATTTTTATTACCTAAATATAGTAATTGCAGAAGAATTTCCAATAAGTAATAGAAAGTGCTTCTTTCAACAGCCCAAAAGACATGCACCACAATGACTGGCCTGTGGAGATGAACCAAACTGAAGTGAAGCAGAAAGAGATTTAAAATTGATGTGTCAGGCCTTAAATTGACTGAAAATGTGAGTCAATCATCCACACTCAACAGCAGTAGAATTAAAAGGAAAATGAGTCACAAACACAGTAGGGTTCAAATTGTTTATTGTATGCAGGCGAAGCTTTTTGTAGGCTTCATATATTATCACTTTTTTAAAGATGTGCAAATTGAAACTGAGACATGTAAAAGAGGTTCTTTATATATTTGGACTGGCTATTTAATGAACAGAATGTGATGAACAAACGTTGCTGTGCAAAAGAGTTCAGTAAAAGTAAATTAAGTTTCAAAAACTTCACTTTGACTCCAATGAGGTTTTATTTCCTTTTTCCTCGTTGCATCTTCGGCATCTCGCTTCTTTAACAATCTGCTTTCTCCTTCCTCCCTTAGAACAACTTTGGGAAACCCCCCAAAAAAAGGAAAAACAACTCTCGCGATAATACCGTGGTTATACAGCCGCCATATTCTGTGACAGTATTTTGATTCGTATCTGCTGGAAGTGAAGAAAAAGAGAAAAGTGAAGTGCTGTTAAGGGGAGGGGGGGGGGGCTGAAAAAGAGGAGCTGTCAAAAAGATATTACCGAGTCTCTGTCAAACGGCAGAGAGCCGAGGCTCGGTATCCCTCCTCTAATGCTACTTTGAGGACACACAAGGCCCGGATCCTCGGTGCAGTTGGTTCTTCGTCTCCCGGGTAGTAGCTGGACCTCTCTCGGCTTCTCATCTCCGAGCTCTGCGGCCCTCCGGAGGTCCAGTCACGGTCTTGGGTGTTGAAGGCGGCCCGGGGAGAAGCGGCAGCAGCCGAGTCGGGAAAGTGAGGTACATTAAGGTAGGCTTTTGTCAGTTAGCAACAGTTGTGAGAAACCTAATTTAATAGCGATACAACAAAATGTAACAGCGTCGCAGTGTTTGTGATAAGTGCTGTGGTAAACGGCCTCACGCTGTATGAAAGAAGAACTTTTCAGATGTGAAAAAAGTTTTTGTCTTCAGCCAGCAGCTAGCTAAGTTAGCTAACCAGCTGTTTGGGGGCTGTTCGCGTCTCCTTACAAATCGCTGTCTTAAGTTTAAAACCCGTCATTTAACTCACTTACGCCTTCCTAATACGTATGCCCCCAAACAAACATGTTTGGTCCTTTCAACCCTTTTCAATTTAGTACATCATTAACTGACGCCTCATGTTGTGTAGCCCATGTAGGGCTACTTTTTCCACTGAGCTCTTAAACGTCGCAGGGCTTGTCGTGGATGGAAACGTTAAATCATAAAATTCTAGCTTAACGTCACATAACGTCTGACACGAAGCTTGCTGTTTGTAATGGATTAAAGTAAAGGCGGCGCACCTCAGTCAGTGCTTTATTTTTTGCTATAGCCCCAAGAGTACTGTGTAATATGCCTCATATATAGTGTTGTATATTCACTATTCAGTTTGACGGAGTCTTAGACTTAAGTCTTACACAACTGCAGGTGATTTTAACTACACGGGACACAACATTGAACTGCCTGGTGATTATTTCTTTTTTAATACCAGATGTGATAAGGTTATCACTCGTTCTCCGTGATCACTTCATATCTCTGACAATCCTACATAGCTAATACGTTGCCGATTTGAGGCAGTTGTGAGCAAAACTGCCTTTGCATTCCAAAATGACACCTAAGATGTGGTTGGTAGACTTGGTACTTGGAACTTGGTAGAGATAAATGAGCAATATCCTAATCTGACATGAAACTGTCTTTTTTTTCCTGTGAAGCCACTATGTGTTGTATGATGAAGTGGGAACCAAATGGTGCAGCTACTTCTATTATTATTAATGTTAAATGACTGGAGATGTGGAAGGCTTTGTAATGTCTTGCCAAATTAAGTTTGATCATTGTGATTGGAACTCAATCAATAGTAAATACAATCATTACTGGGTAATGACAGGTCAGTTTTTCAAATGTAGTGTGTTGTTGTTAAACTTTAAATTTATTTTTGGCCTCTGGGTGTGCACAGTGTGTTTCTCTTTAATGCATCACATTGGTTAGTCTTCATGTCAGTACCAGCTACCAGTCAAGTGATGTGAAGTGTTCATAGCACAGCCCTCCTGACTGTGGTTTTTATAATCCAGGCTTCTTGTTTTACCCTGTAGCCTCAGAATCACACTTCTGTTGGCCTTTTAAACACCTCCAGTCTAAACTGTACCGGAGCTAGTTTGCAGGATTGTATATCATTCATGAGCAGTTTGTGCCTTTCTTGACTTGCAGTCAAGATTGTACTTCCTGACCAATAAGTTGCCATGGCCAACTGTTTATAGGTGCAGACCCCTAACTGAAACCATGTGTGCCTGTAGCTGGGCAAATTTGTTGTTAGAAGGCCTTGCTGATTTGTCACTCTTTGGGAACTCTGCTTCAAATACTCTGAGCCTGTATAGTAATTGCTAAATCAAGATTTTGGTAAGGATTATGTGCTTGTATTGACTAACAGGCTGCTAATTGCAATGTTTAGACATTAAGTTTATAGTAGCAGGCTAAATCAACATTACTAATGCACAGATTTCAAATTTAACATTAGAGTTCAGTACATAAGTTTGTTTGGTGTTTGTTGATATAGAATGAAGAATTTGGCTTACTTGTTGAGTTTGATTTCATTCAATAAACAGCACTTGTGTTTGAGAGCTTTTACAACAAGCTGAGTTTGTGGCATGTTGGCATGAGTTCTGTGCCAATACTTAAATCATCTTTCCTGAAAAACCTGTTTCCTGATTTATCATTTGCAGTTTGTGCAACTTATCACTAGAGAGCAAAGGGTGGTGTAGAGTGTTCCCTATTCACAAGCTGAAAGATAAAAGTTTTGTTGGCGCCTAAATGCTTGTTTGTTGGAATCAACAGATCAGAGCCATTTTAACCCATGAAAAATTTTTCTTTTCTGTGGCAGAGCAGATTCCCTAACCCTAACCCTAACCCTAACACTAACCCTTTGAGGCAGAAAACTCTAAATTTGTGTAGTTAAAATTTGGTCCATGTTCTCTGGGGCAGGTCTGTGCTCAAGTAACCTGTTCACAAATGTTAATATTCAGTGTACGTCTTTTACTCCAAGTAAAAGTGTCAGTTTTAAGTCATACACTGGGGAATGGTAATCAAGTTGGTGGAGAGGAAGGATCCATCACATTATGTCCATAGCTGCAGACTCAGGAAGAGGGCTTGGTGTTTTTAACCCTCCCCCACAATAGTGTGTGGTTGTTTGGAAGAGCTCTTATTGGAGACCCCTCCCCCTGTTGAGGTCTCCTGACGTCTCTTTAAATGGAGTCCTCCATTACACATGCTGCCCATGCTCCTTTCCAGTTTAAGGGTTAAATTGTATGCAGCGAAGCTAACTTCAAAAACCAATACAACTGTAGTTGTTGCTTAATCACTGCATATACATTTTGCAGTGCATATTATTCACAGTTGTGATAGCACTTACACCAAAACATTTGTTGGTAAAGGGGTATTGGTGTACAGTAACCCTCAAAATCCTTTGAGGTTTGTGTATCTGTAACACTTCTCAGTTTGTATATTTTGTATAATTTGTATAATTTGGCTTCTGAGATGCAGAAGAACTGCTTCCTGAGCTGCCAAACTGGTGATTTGGGCGAGTTGTGACTTTATAATTACCTGTTTTTACATTTATTGGAGACGGCTTAGTTTCTCAAATGGAATTGTATTTTGGGACATTTGATATTTGCAATTCAACTCCAGAGAACAATTTTTGGTCTTTAGTTGCTACATACTTGACATTGGGACTGTCAACACCAGTGTCTTAACTATATAACTACATACAAACCAGAAAGTTGTTTTTATGTATTTATTTATGTAATGAATTTTTTTTTTTTTTTTTTTTTTGTGGGGCCGGGGGTTTTGCCTTTGTTTTGAGATAAAAAGAGAAAAGTGGCAGGCAGTGGGAATGCCACAAATTGGACTTAAACCTAGATTAGGACAAAGCCTTTTGTGCTTTGTGCTGTAACAGGTGAGCCATTGTGGGGCCAACAAACAAGCTTGATAAACACTGACCATAACAGAAAAGAAAATCAAGTCTGCTCACTACATTCATCTGTATGTTGACATCATATCAGCCTGACAGTTGTTACCTCGTATCTACCGCGCAAGGACAGATTGAACTACATAGAATCCACAATAAAGTTAGTTAATCAGGAAACAAATTAGAAATATATTATATATTATATATTATATATATATAATATAATATATATATATACATATTTATTTTTTTATTTGTTTGTTTTTTTAAATTTTATTTTATTTTTTTAATACCTTTTACATTTGGAGGAAATTAGATGTAGGCCAGAGCAACTCCATAGCACCATAACAATGGTGTACAATGCACAATAAATTTTGCCTTTGTCAAAAAATAGCAGCTTCTGTGATTTTGCATGTTTGATATTGCATTTGACCACTGTATTTTTTTGTATTTTTAGGTAATAAGAATAAGTAATATCATCCAAACAATATCTTGCAATAAAATATTTCTGTATTTTTTTTCTGCAGTGTGACTGTACAGGACTGTCGAGGGCAGTATAATACATCCACAAGCATCCTAGTCAGAGGTCAAACTTGGTAACACATGGAATGGCAGCAAAAGGTGAGGGATGGGCGCGAGTGTTGGTTTTGGTTTGTGTGTGAGTGCATGCATGTGGAATTTCATTGGTCTCATTATAGATTACCAAAATCCTGGAGTTATAACACCCCTAATGAAGCTATATGAAATTAGGTAATGTCTGGGCAAAAAAAAAGTAAAGTATAAAATGCTAAAGAAATGGTTCCTTGGTGGTGATTGTTGTTGGAGGCCATGGCTATTTACCTAGGTCTGACTTATTTCCATATATATTTACATTCTTCCATTTACTTTATCAGTGAAATAGAAGTGCCACTAATAGCAAAATAGTTACTGTGGCACTGAGGTCTTATTGCCTTGGTTGAGTTTCTAATATAGATTTACATTTAAATGTGGTCTCTTCTGATGAGATATATTGACTATGACTATATTACTATACTATATACTATGAGTATATTTAGTAGGGGTGAGAATCTTTTACTATCTCACGATTCAATTCAGATTTTTGGGGCTACAATTTGATATAAAATCCGTTTTCGATTCAAAATTATTTATATTCGTAATGATATCTGTTTTAATCTGTAGGTGTGCAAAGAATCCTCATGAGTTACTCCCATCTTCTTTGCAAGACAGAATGACAAATTGAGACATGAAAGTGTCTTCTTCACATTTGTTAAGTTTTAAACATCTATCCATGCTTAGATGGAATTGTTGCAACTGTTGCAACACATATCACTTAGGTAACAAAAATAAAAGTGTCCCCAATGTGCTAAATCTTCATTTTGCAGACCTTGAAACTCATGTCAAGCTCGGTCTTCCTGGGCATTCGCTAAAAACCAAAATGAGTCAAAATCTTTGCCTTCAACGAGGAAGGGCCCGGTTGAATCTCTCTTTCCTCCATTATTGTAGTTTCCTCCTTGTTTTGGTGCTTACCACGCATGCATATGTTCCAGACCTGGCTGCGTGGTGATGTCAGGAGGTCTCGTGCACAAAATGGAAGCAGACAGGCTGCGGATTTGTTTTATTTTTTAAAATAAATTTTGGGACATTTTAAATCAAATCTGAATCGTGCTTAATGAGAATTGCGATTCTTATAAGAATCAATTTTATTTTTTTGGCACACCCCTGATATTTAGACACTTGAAGCTCTAAAAATTATCCCAATAAATAATCTGATTGCAGCCTAGTGCATATTAGATGCAGGTCTTTGTTGGCACTCTTTAGTCATGTCTTTGAATGCACCTTGCACTCAGCAGTAAAAGGCATTACTTAAGCTTACCTTGTCAATGTCTATGTAATTACATGCACTAGTAAACAGCAGAATGGTGAACCACATGCTACACACACTATGTTTACATGACACCTAAAAAAAAAAAAAAAATGAATTGCATTACTCCAACTAAAGTATATGTGAACATATTAGCTTGACTGAAATCGAATTTATAATAGTTGAACTAACACACCCAGATAACGAGATTGAAAGTCGAGCAACTGCTGCATGTCGGACTGGAGCTGGAGGAGGTGATCTGCGCAGGTGTTCAAGTTTTGCACCAAGCTATGAGCCGGAAGTCGAACAGCATTTAAAACATCAACATAAATGTAGGAGGTCAGACAAAAGAAGCTGGCTAACGTGTCAAACATGGCAAAGTCTGCAGCAAAAGCTCATTTTTGGACAGATACAAATTTGCTAACTTGCTAGCTTACCTGTCTTTTTTTCTTTCCACCTCTGTTGTGGTGTTTGACATCATAGATCAATTAGTAGTGGTCCATTACCCATAAGCCAAAAGAGTGCATATAGAGTGCAAATACTTAGTTTGCAATACTTTATTGTAAATACTGTGGAATTTTCTTTCTTTTTACCAATATTTATAGTTTGTCTTGTTACTTCAATTTTGTAGTACTTGCTACAATGACAGTAAAGAGATTCTGATTCGGATTCTGAACATGCCAGTCAAAAAGTCAGGCCGAACCAAATTAGTCTACTCTGGAGCAGAAACACAAATCAGGGCTTCTCAGAAAGAGGCAATTCTCTATGTTAAGAAGAAAAAGACACGCAAAACAAAAAACAGACAGCTTTGCTCCACAATGATTCTGTGTGAGCTTAATTATATTTGGATGTTTGTGAATTTACTGGTAATCATTAAAAGTCAATGTGTGCCTGGTGTTAGTATGGAGGATCAAAAGGGATAGAATGAAATATATAAATAAATCTTTAAATAATGATTAATAGTGTCATTAATTCATTAAAATACCAGTTCATTTAATGTAAAAATATATTATTTCACTTGTTCATTAATTATTTCATGGTCCTGTTGCAGTGCTTCATGAATTTATTTTATCAGTCAAACATACCCATCAAAGCCAGTGGGCGGGGCTAACACAAATCAAATCTAATCAGTGGCTTTGGTCTGAAGCCTGGAAGTCTTTCAAAACATATTGCAGCTATGCAGGATGTGCTTCAACTTTCTCAGAAGTAGATCATGTAGAGTATGTGGAGGTGGGACCTGCAGACCCAGAGCATTTAGCGTGTAAAGCAGAGGAATTTATTGAAGTTGATGGCGATAACGTGGTTGGGCATTTTATCAAAGAAGCCATCTATTATGTTCTTGTTTTATTAATCGACAGACATCAGGGGCAGATAGTAAATTTTAAAGCAAATATGGGCTGATACTAATAATGTTGTGAATCCTTAACCAACACACAATCATTGATGTGTTACTGGTGGGTAATAACAAAAATGAACTAAAGTTAGAGAATAACCCACTAATATGGAGAAAATGTCAGATTAACCCCAGTTTTAAAAGACTCCTTAATTGTTTAGCTGAATAAATTTACTGAAAATGGAAGTCCTTTGTCATGCTCTTGTAAATCAGACTCAAGCATGGTGCTATAATTACAGAGGTTTTCATGCTAAGTGTGTTTCACGTTTAGAAACTCAGCTATGAAATAGGATAATAGCACAACCAGCAATTTAAGGAGCATAGTAAAGTTGTTCCTTCTAGTCTCTTTGGAAGTAGCCTTTGAGAATTAGAACCATAGACGCTAGTATAATATGCAGGCATGTTCGTAAAAACAGGAGTGCAGTTCACTGTTAGTGTGATCAGTTTTTTGCTTCAAGTGTTCCTTACCACCCTTTTTTCTCTTGATTTATTGATCAATAGAAGCAACAGATCAGTATGATTAAGTTTCTCTCTTTTCTGTATACCACAGTGCTGTCACAACAGCATCACTTGCCAGTCTTCAGTGTGATTTACTTATCTACAAATTCAGGTGCAAGACTCAAGAGATTTTAGGAGTGATCAAAGAATCATAACAATTATAAACAAGAATCTGTTGAATTAAGTTTTACAGTCAGTATTTATACTTGTTAGTCATTCATCTGTCAAAGATGTAAGCTGCGCGCTTGTAAAGGCTGCAGTGCAGCCTGTGGCTTTGAACCAAGAAAGTGCCAAAGCGCTGCATCATTAAACACAAGGGGGCCTCTTTTAGAAAAAGTAACTCTAAAAGATATCAATATGAAATGACAACATGGTAATAAAAATACATTATTTAGGATTGAGTTTGAGCTGATGGTAGGTTGAGACTGAGAGGACTCGGAGGATTCGTTAAGCTCAGTCGGATGTATGTGGTTCAAGTGGTACATCATAGGGGCATCACAGTGTTTGCAGCAAACTTTGTCATTTTGCCACTCGAAATGGTCCCACACCACACTTCGTCATGCTTTCTTTATGGTTCTTTTCCGACTTTTACGGAAGCCTGCTGACACTGTATTGCTCCGCTTGTAAAATGTCCAATTTCCTCTGTGAAGTGATAATCACTGCATTGCTTCAACACACACACACACACACGCTGACTGGACTACACAGCCTGTTTTAATAACGTTAGATTGATCGAAATTTTGCGTGCTTGGCATAATTCTTAACAATCAATTATTCAATCATTGATTAATTGGGCCCATCGCTAGTTGGGGGGGGGGGGGCGGCAACAATATTTTAATAGATTCTTAACACTGCAAATGCCTGCCGTCGTGTGCATGTTCAACCACAATATAGTACTGAGTCATATAATGCTCGTTTGAATTCTTCATATTGCACATCACTTGACTCAGTGAATTTGGCAATATAGAAGGTTTTGAGCTGAAATGGGAGGATAACCACTAGGATTAATATTTTAAAGAAATCTAGTTCTTATCCTGGTTTCAATGAAGAAACAAATGATGAAATGACTGACTTATGTGTCAACACCAAAAGCAAAATGTACATTGTTTCTGAAGAGTTTATTTCTTTCAGCTTGTCAAACTAGGCACCATAGTGTAAAGATTGAAATTTAAATCTAATACTACAAGCTGTTGACAAGCAAGTCGCACAAGTTTCTTGTGCTTCTCTAAATTCACAGACCCCGCATCATAGGCTTTCCTTGGTTTGCGATATTTGTGAATGCCATACACCGAGTGCTTTGCCTTTTTCTGTCTCTCTTCCTCAGTCCGTTGATGGTCATTTCGTCTTTCAAGTTTTTTTGGAAAGGGCTTTGATCTACTGTTCTCTGGACCTTAGTCTCTTATATTCCCTTGCTACATTGCAACCTTTTTCCTAAAACATATTGTCAGGCTGTGGTGAATATAGACTGGTACTCAACACCCTGATGAGGACCAGTTTTCTTTTTTTTCAGTTTCATTGATGCTTTGCCAAAGCTAACATGAAATCTGGTCATGCGCTATCAAATTTGAACCTACATGCACCAATATTTTTGCACTATCCAAGTCTTGGAGGAAAACGAAACTTAGTTCCCGCAACAGATTTGCCAGGGAGATTTTTCCTCGCCGATTGTGGAGCCCTCACACTCTCATCAGCAAAAACAGTTTGCTCCCTTTTTTTGGGTTAGGGTTTTTAATAGTTCTCCTGTGATCAGTTTGTTATCAATGTACACAGCTTCTCAGTGTGAGGCCCGAGTTATACTTGCAGGTGTGTACTGGGGCAGTTGCAGATGTATAGTTATTTTTGCTTATATTCCTACTGGACAGGGTAAATGTGCCTCTGATTGTCTCGTATGTGTTCCACACATGCATTCTATGATTTCAGTTAGAGCAGTTGAGTCCCTTGTAGCATATAGCCATGGTGGGTAAATGTTCCTGCCTATACCCTCCCCCCCAATGCCTCTCTCTCTCTCTCTCTCTCTCTCTCTCTCTCTCTCTCCCACTCTCAACCCAACCGGTCGAGGCAGATGGCCGCCCCCCCTGAGCCTGGTTCTGCTCGGGGTTTCTGCCTCTTAAAGGAAGTTTTTCCTTGCCACTGTCGCCAAGTGCTTGCTCATCGGGGGATCTGTTGGGTCTCTTTAAATAATTTTATAAAGAGTTTGGTCTAGACCTGCTCTATATTTTAAAGTGCCTTGATGTAACTTTGTTATGATTTGGCGCTATACAAATAAATCTGATTTGATTTAAATGACTTTTTGCACCAGTGCCTCGCATAACTGTGTGCTGATGAAATTTACATCACACTGACCCTTGTGTATTGGGAAAATAAAACTTTTACCTAAAGCAGGGAAGTGGATAACTTAGTAGAGGTATATTGACCACCCATCCCCACAGCATCCTATTGTTCCCTCTTCTCCATGCTGCCCTTAGGATTCTTTAACCCACTAGTTTGCCCCTGCTCCTGGTTAGCAATGTCATAATGGAGCCACTTTGCTGTGGTATTCCAGAGGAATGTCCTGTCTTGGGTTCTGGAGTTTATGTATGTATCTTTATAGCTGCTTTTTATGTAATGGATCAGACAAAGCCTGTGCTGGCATCCTCCATAGGACAGCTTCTAAAATCATATAATTAAAATCATAAATTAAGACTTTATTCATTCATCTTATACCATATCTGGCCAACATTTGAGTTGAACCCAAGTTCAAGTCTGACAAAACAGTGTGGTTGGGCTCAAGTATTTAACCTCTGTGGGAGTGTTCACAAAGCTCCTTGTGACAATAGCCTGTTAGTGGAGTTTCACTCACCGTTGTTAGTCATGTGAGCCCACTGATGAACAGCAGTCGTTATGGTCGTTGGACTTGCATGAGGTCAGTTTTGGGCAACCATTGTTGGAGGCTTAGTTGTTAACTCTCCTGGGTATGGTTGATTAGGCAGCATTGTAGATGGGAAATAGGTGGTGTCGCAGACCCCCTCCCCTGTTAAGAGAAGGGTTCTCCAATTTTACATAGATGGCTTCTTTTACTGCTCTTTCAAACCACCTGTCCTCTCTGTCCAGAACTTTAACATTGCTGTCCTCAAAGGAGCACGGACTGCATATACCAGGTTGCTTTTGTGAGTGTGCGGTACCCTGTCTTTGGGGTGTACCAGTTTTGAAACATGCATGGATTTTATGTTTGGTATGTTACAAACTGATGAAGCCCCTTGCATAGGAGGTGAAACGTCTTCTTTGACATACTAAGTCCTAAGTGCAGTTGCGTTCAATTCTTGGCTGGCTATGACTATGAATGGGGTGAATAAGAATATACACAGACTTCATCTTAGACCACTTTTAAATTTTTTGCGAGTGGTTGACCCAATCCCAGCTGTTATGGCACCCTGGACAGGTTTTCAATCCATACAGAGAGAGATAAAGATGAACTACTACTCACACACACACACACACACCTACGGGCAATTTGTCACCAATTAACCTAAACTTGTATGTCCGACAACTGGAGCACCCAGAGGAAACCCATGCAAGTACGAGGAGAACATTCAAACTCTGCACAGAAATGCCCCAGGCCTGGGAGCTGAACCTACAACCTTTTTGTCATGGGGCAACAGCGTAAACCACTATGCTGCCCTGAGATTTGATTGCTTAGCCATATTTCCCAGCTCTAGGTCAGAAACATGTCTAAAAGATTGCATGTGGATGTAGAGGGAAATGATCTCTGATCCATTTAATACAGACCATGAAAATTGATCAGCAAGAGCATGAAGTTTTGATGGCTGTGAAAAACTAGACAGGGTTAAATCAAAATTCAGTTACCTTGATGAAGAAGAAGAGGCCCTGCTTACTGAGGATGATAAGCATGACCTGAATGTTTTGAGTGGGCTGGACTAAGACTGAATGGTATCTTAGCAGCAGTGGAGTCATGTGACTTGGCTTCTGTTTGTCTTTTCGTTGGCCTCAAGGTGGGGAATGATACTCCTAACAGCTGCAGAAAGCATTTCCGGCTGAGGGTTCTCTCTTCTGCCAAGCACATGGAGGTCCCACATTACACTGAAGTAGAGATGGATCGATAGCAGCCACTACTACACCACTAATACTGGGTGCCATTCAACAAATTTTTGTCAGCCACATCCAAACTGCTACAACAAGGAGCATGGTTAGACATGTTGTGTACGCTTTTTTCCTGTCTGGAAGGAGCGAATACCACCTCATGTGGATGAGTGAACCAATGGAGTGAGCTGAGCAAAGAGGGAAGTGCTGCTAATGTCCCACTGTCTGTATGCTTCAAAGAGCATGATGACATACAGTAAGTGCATTTTGTAAGGCAATAAAGCATGGAGATTTGGCTGGTGGATTCTTTGCTATCAGTGTTCAGTGCCAGAGTGCAAGCAGCCTCTTTATGTTCAGTTGCTTCACAATGAATGTTGACAGACAGCACTGCCACCCAAGCTCTTGCTAAGGCAGGCCTGAATCATTTGTTTGAGTCCTGGGCCAGCTGATTCTCAGAGGGGAATTGGAGGGATTTTTTTTCCCCCATTCCTCACTTTCTAATGTGGAACAGCCTTTTTGCAAGGCACTTGAAGCTAGTTAAGCAGCTACATACAACTACAAGCAATATAGACAGTAAAGCAGGATTAATGTCTTATTGAAGTGATTAATATGTATAAAATGTGATGTGACACACAATGGTTAAATATTAGTATTGCACTTTTTTTAATCAGTTAAATTGGTAAATATGTTACTTGGTGAAATGATTATGTATTGGGTTTGTTGAATATCCTAAAGAATTCTCTGAAGTATCTAAATACTTGTGGATTCATTTTCTTCTTTGTTTAAAATTGTTTTAGCTTTTACAAATAATAGTGATTTTTCAGTTTTTCTAATTAAGTTGCGATAAATCAGTCCAGGCAGCATGGTGGAGTAGTTGTTAGTGCTGTTGCCCCAAAACAAGAAGTTTGCAGGTTCAGTTTCTGGGCCTGAGGCCTTTCTCAGTGGAGTTTGCATGTTTTCCCTGTGTTTGTGTGGGTTTCTTCCAGGTACTCCAGTTCCCTCCCACAGTCCAAAGACATGTATGTTTAGGTTAATTGGTGACTGACTCTAAATTGCCTGTAGGTATGAGTGTGTGTTAGTGTTACAGTGCTTGTTGCCTCTGTCTGTCTATGTGTTGGCTATGTGTTGGCTTTGAGTGACTGGCGACCTCTCCCCAGTGTATCCCTCCCTCACCCAATGTGAGCTGGGATTGGCCCCAGCACTCCCCATGACCCAGAAACAGATAAATGGTTGTAGATGAATGAATGAATGAATAAATAAACCCAACTATAAATAAAAGAAATCTATTTAATATTGTATCCAGTTTTTTGTTTCGTAGGAAATATAAAGTATTTGTTTCCTTTGGGTAGCATTGCATTCCACCACCTTCTGTGTTTGTATTATTGTGAGACTGTATAAGGTGTGTGTGTGTCTTTGTGAGTTCCTCTTGAAGGTAACGCTGTAGAATGGGATTGACGTGGAAGTTATGTCTGGTATTTATGGTGTTTTTTTTTTTTTTTGCAGCTTTGTTATCTCAAGAACAGGGCATGGATGTGAAGGTATTGAACTACAAACCAGGAATTAGTCCACTTCTTTACTGGTGGTATGATGTGACCCACCATTTGCATTTGTCTTTCAGATGTCTCTGCAAGATTTCCTCTGATAGTGTCAGAAAGATATTCTATCACTTAGCTGGATGCAGGGGTGCTGGAGACAATCCCAGCCCACTTTGGGCCAGGGCGGGGTACACCCTGGACAGATTGCCAGTTCATCGCAGGGCCAATACATAGAGACAAAGACAAAAAAAAAGTCACACTCAGACCTATGGGAAATTTGGATTCACCAGTTAACCTAAACATGCATGTCTTTGGATTTGGATATTGGGAGGAAACATGCAAACTCTGCGCAGAAAGGCTGCTGGCCAGGGAACCGAACAACTGGGCTGACAGCATAGTTGTAAACACTGTTGCCCCATAGCAAGAAGGGGTGCTAACCACTATGCTGCCAGCCCAGTTGTGACATTATGCAAAAAAAAAAAAAAATGAATATGGATTATAGGCTTTTATGATAAATTCTTTATCTATAAAGCACATTTAAAAACAGTGCTTTACAAATGTACGATAAACCACAGCATACAGATATACAGAAAAAGTAACAACAAACAACAAAAAAGTGATGGCAAGATATCTAAACATAACTTGGATTGACTATAAATAGGGCTTAAGTAAGAATTAGAAATTTTCAAATGTTCAGGCAGTTTCTATTTGAATGGATAGACAATTCCACAAATTAGGAGCAGCTACTGAAAAAGCCCATATACCCCTATTCATAAGGCCTCTTTGGCACTCTGATAATCCAAAACCAATCTCTATTATTTTTGCAAGACTAGTCATCCTGCTAAATGTCATATTCCTCTGAGGAGCCTTACCTTGACATGACCCTGCATAACTGGGTTTGAGTCTGCTGGTCATCCTCAGTCATTCACTAAAAGCAATAATTTTTGTAGTTTTTTAGGTTTTGAGCACGTTTTAAGCTGGGTATTCATGTTTCCACAATTGAATTGAATTTGAAACACTGCTCTGCACCCTGTGGAGACTGACAGTGCTTCAAGATTATTTTATTTATTTATTTATTTATTTATTTTATTTTTGATAGACTGAGACCTCATTTTCAATTCATTTTCAGATCAGACAGATCAAAACTTTAGGATCTTTTTGACAATACATCCTGATAATGAGCCTGAATATGAAGTTTTAATCATACTGTAATTTTAGTTGCTTTCTTGCTAATTTTCAGTCAACTCTGACTAGAATTTGCCCGCTACCAAAAATGAAAGCAACATGTTGTAAACTAACTAGTATTACTATCAACCACCACCACTTAATTGATCAGAATATTAGACCAGTTTACATTCTGTTATTAATCTTGTCAGCATCTGACCACTTTCTCTCTTACTTTGCCATTTATCCATCATGTTGCCATCCCTTCTGTGACTGTTTGTCTCCAACAGACAGACAAGTGACTGAAGTGCCCCCATCCCCACCCCTCTCTTTTTGTGTGTGTGGTTGCTACCTGTTGTTCTTCTTTAAGGTAAAATGGCTAATTTGACTGTTGTCCTAACAATATTACCGAGGACCAGGTGCAACAGCTATAGCTGAATAACTTTCCATCCATTATTGCTATGTTTCCAACCAAGCCACCCAAAATTTTCTGATGCTTAGACACTGTATGCCAACTACTTGGAATACACTGGTGGAAACCCTAAACAAATGTTTAATCGATATCTAACTGTATCATAGCAAATTGAATTTACAATCAGCTTGTGAAAAGGTGCCAGGGATAACAGCTTCACATGTATCCTAAACAATTTTTTTCTATTACAGCCAGTATGACCATGTATTTCTGATCTTGTTCATACCAAGTGAAACAACCCAAGATGAATTTGTTCATGTAATGATGGACACTTGACCCTCTGGTCATGTGTTTCCATGTGGAGTTGGAAGATAGTTCATGGTAGTATGTCATGAATCCATAACAAAAAAGATGAGAAAACCTTGTCAGGAAATTTTTTATTATGCTCCAAGTCTTAAATTTTAAAGGCAGTGATGAAAAATGTTGTGAAGCTGAGTAAAATTTTTACAAGCTTTTGAAACATGCCTATTATTTGGGGGGATATATAATCTCTGTGATCACTAAAGGGAACCTTTTAGGCGTCATCAGTTTGTTAAATTTTTTCTATTCTGCGACTCCCAAAGGGAAGATTAGTTTGCTTATTTCAAAAGAAGATTGACGCAACGAACAATGGTTCAGAGCTTTTTCCTGAACTTTTGGTGACCTGCTGATGGGCTTTTAAGGACCACCTCTTCCTCTTACCAGTATTGAAGAACTGAAGCAAACCAAAGCAGCTTTCAACAAAAAAGAGTGACAATTCTGAATTCCCCGGAAAAACTAACTTCTCAGATTCATTCATACAACTTTGGGTCCGATCTGATAATCCTCAAATAGTGGTAGATCATCTCTGCTTGTTAAATGTTAGGTTCAGCTGTTAGCTGTTTATTGTGTGATCGATGATCGATTAATTGCATTATTGCCAAAAACCTTGCTGTCTGATTTACCTGGATACACTGGGAATTTGCATTTACAATGGGGAAAAATGCATGCCAATTTAGTTGTAGGGTGGGCTTTATTTCACTGTGCTACACAGTGACATAGTTAAGTCATAGAAGAAAAGGAAAACACACTGTTGGTTTGTTGCCAACACAAAGTTTGTGTTGAATAGCTGGAAAGAGGAGGTGAGGTGAAAAAAAAGTAGGGGGTGCTTGTAATCAACTGCTGTGTCCACATAGACACTGAAGCATGTTGTAGCAAGTGCATGTTCACTTGCTCACATGTCCTAATGCCACTTGCTCCCATGCCTTATCCAGCCAGGTTCCTACTTAAGCCATTACATGTGTTTACAGGGTAAAATAGAAAGTTGTAAAAAATAAATAAATAAATAAATAAAAAAGTATCAGTCCATTTACTTTAGATAACTATTACATGTTTCTTTCCGACCTCCCTTTGCCACAGTATCTTGTGAGTGGTGTGTCAATCTGGGGAGCTGGTGCTCTCGCCTGCCTCCAATCAACCACCAGCTGCAAGTGGTATTGAAGAATTTTTCACTTTTGCAAACAAAACTGTCATGTCCCTGTTTTCATAAGGGGGCAACTAAAAGAAGTGCATGGTGTCTTGCAGAGTTGGCCCTAGCTCTGTGTATGCTCTAAGGCCCAGGCTACATGGCACACTTGAATGCAATTTAAGGTCTGTACATAAAGTGTAGTCAGTTCATGTTCTGCAGATGAATCCTTGAACAAGAAGTTTGTATCGGGCTCAGGTACACTTTGCATTAAGTTGCCATCTATTCATGTTGTTAACACATTTGATTTAAAATTTCTTCATTCATCCATCTTCTAAATCAAATCAAATCAAATCAGATTTATTTGTATAGCGCCAAATCATAACAAAGTTACATCAAGGCACTTTACATATAGAGCAGGTCTAGACCAAACTCTTTATAAATTTATTTAAAGAGACCCAACAGATCCCCCGATGAGCAAGCACTTGGCAACAGTGGCAAGGAAAAACTTCCTTTAAGAGGCAGAAACCTCAAGCAGAACCAGGCTCGGGGGGGCGGCCATCTGCCTCGACCGGATGAGAGTGTGAGAGAGTGTGTGAGAGAGTGTGTGAGAGAGTGTGTGAGAGAGTGTGTGAGAGAGTGTGTGAGAGAGAGAGAGAGAGACAGACAGACAGACAGACAGACAGACAGACAGACACCACCTGCAGGATGAGGACAGGGAGAGAGAGGAGAGGAACTGGGAGAGACAGAGACTTTGGCAAAACATGGTTAGTAAATGCAGTATAATTGCTTAGAACTGGGTTTTTTTTTAAGAAGGATGGTTCGAGAGAGAGGGGACAGGGGACAGGGGACAGGGGACAGGAACTGGGAGAGAGAGAGGCTCAGTCCTTCCCCCAGCAGCCTAGGCCTACAGCAGCATAGCTAAAGAGTAGAGGACTTTAACTTTTTAACTATAAGCTCTGTCATACAGGAAAGTTTTAAGCCTGGTCTTGAAAATTACTGAAGAGTCCGCCCCCCAGACCGATACTGGAAGTTGGTTCCATAGAAGAGGAGCCTGATAACTGAACGATCTGCCTCCAGATTTACTCTTGGAGACTCTAGGAACCACAAGTAAACCTCCATCTAGAGAGCGGAGTGGCCTGCTAGGACAGTAAGGAACTATGAGCTCTCTGAGATATGATGGAGCTTGGCCATTAAGAGCTTTATACGTTAAAAGAAGGATTTTGAATTCTACTCTATATTTTACTGGCAGCCAATGAAGAGCAGCTAACACAGGAGAGATATGATCTCTTTTCCTAGTTCCTGTTAATATTCGTGCAGCAGCATTCTGAATTAATTGAAGGCCTTTTAGAGATTTGTTTGGACATCCAGATAGTAATGAGTTACAGTAGTCCAGCGTAGAAGTTACAAATGCATGGACTAGTTTTTCTGCATCATCCTGAGAAAGGATGTTTCTGATTTTCCTAATGTTTCTCAGGTGGAAGAAAGCTGCCCGACTAACTTGTTTTATGTGAGGGACAAAGGACATGTCCTGGTCAAAAATTACTCCAAGGTTTCTTACAGTGGAGCGGGAAGCCAAAGTAATGCCGTCCAGACTGATGAGATGATTAGATAGTATTTTTCTGAGGTGCTTAGGACCGAGTACAATAACTTCAGTTACATCAAGGCACTTTACATATAAAGCAGGTCTAGACCAAACTCTTTATAAAATGATTTAAAGAGACCCAACAGATCCCTACAACTACAGAGTTTGCATTCTAAGATGTTAACTAGCTATTGGAGTTTTTAAAGTGATGTGAAGTGTAATGTGATATTCAATACAAAAATAATGGGTGGAATCATTCATTTTGCTTCCTTTTGTGACAATAATTGATTAAGCTTGTGACTAATGTCGCCAGTAGATATTAGTAACTTGAGCAATAGCTGGCTCCATTTGCTGCTCGGCAGTAAAGTGTGCATGTGGCATTGAATACATTGCATATACTCAAGTATGTTATTCTTACGCTTATTTTCTTTGGAACTTTATTTCAATGTTACTGGACCAAGACACGACAATAAGACATCTGAGTTGTCTGCTCCTTAAAGCTGCAGTGGATGTTTCTGATTGAGGATCAGATGGAATCCTTACCTTTTACTCTCTCGCCCATTTCTGCAGGCACATTGCTAGAAGATTATGAACAGCAATGATCAGACATTCCAGGCTGATATGCATGCTGCAGATGACATTTTGTTGTGTTTTTCTGCTTCTGGTGATGTGTACCCTCTTTGATTGCATTAATACATTTTTGGGGGCTTATTTGCCGTTATTCACCATGCCTCTTACTGTACAGTGAAGAGGTGTGGGACGATTTGTTTTCGAACCTGGGGCAGATTCTAATTACACTGTTGACCTGTTACTCGGTCGGCTGTTGATTAGTTGGTGAAATAGCAACTTATCCCCATAGCTCATCACCAAACGCATTTCGCAAACCCAAAGTTAAAGGAAATGTACTTAATTTTTCTCCTATTTTTTAACAGTAGTCAAACAGCTCCTCCTTGTTATCAGCGACAGACAGATGTTTTACTAAACCGATTTATGACTTCTTAGTTATGGCATTACACATCCTCAATCCTCATGAGCCAAGATAAGACTAAGGCAAGTTTCACTTTACTTACTCTGAAGTAATAATAATACTGTCAGAGAATTCTTTTGCTCTCCACGCTGGATTAAGCCACACAGGGGAGAACAAAATGTGTTTCAATTAGAGGTCAACCAGTTGCAGATTTTGAAGTAGCGCTGTTGCTATTGAACATTTTCGTAATCGAGTATTCTACTGAAAGTTCCATCGATTACAGTAATCGGATAAAACATATTTTTGTTTAGTAAAAGAGCAATTGTAAATATACATGAGAAAATAAGACTTTTCACTTAAGAATGAACAATTGGTTTCCTTTTTTCGACAATCAACATTTGTCTTTATCATTGCTTTTGTCATCTTTCCTCCATAGAGACACAGTGCATTTAAGCCCCGCCCATACCGGAGCGGAAAACAATCAAGATCTCTCCATTGACTTTGTATTGTGTGAAGGTGTCTCTTGTCACTCGCTGTGTGTCAGCAAACAAACAAATACTCGAAAGCTGCTGTGTGCTAGGATGAGCCACTAATAGGGTAAAGAACCCTGATATAAGTTTTTAAAAGCCGAACAAAAAAAAAAAAAAAAAAGAGCCTTTAAGACGAGAGAAGTGGATACAGGCGGTAAGACAAGAAGTGTCATCTTCGGCTACACATCAGCCTCGAAGACTCTCAGTTGTCTGTCACAGAGGGTTTGGTCTCTTGCCTACTTATTTATGACGAGGGGGAGAAAGATTTCTAAAATGAATTAATTTATGGAACTTAGTTCTGAAATCTCCCATACACTCAACACACAGGAGTTGCAAGAGATCATTGTGGCTCCTTGCCCATCACTTGAGCATATTTTCTTTTACATGTGAACTTTCCCCAGGGAGTTTAGACTCGAGAAACACTGAATACTATGTGAATCTTTATTATATGAAACTTATGGAGAAAACCTTTTCTAATTGGTCGGTTTCTTTTCTTTGTTTCACTTCAGAAGATGTTCAAGATGTTGGTGATTTGCTACCACAACTGACGCTTCAGTGCCCTGAACTGAGAAAGCTGTCCTGACCTGGCAACATTCGAATGGCCCAGGGAAGCCACCAGATTGACACTCAGGTTTTTCATGACCTGCGCCAGAAGTTCCCTGAAGTCCCAGAGGGTGTTGTTTCCCAGTGTGTTCTGCAGGTAAGCAAGTTCAAAATGTTTGCAACAGATCTTACAACTGGAAGAGGCCTAAATTGCACGAAAAATTTCGTACCAAGAGTAAGTGATAAGCTTGTAAGAGTAACATTTTTAAATGCAGGATAACAAAGCCAGCTTCGGTCGAGGCAGATGGCCGCTCCCCCTGAGCCTGGTTCTGCTCGAGGTTTCTGCCTCTTAAAGGAAGTTTTTCCTTGCCACTGTTGCCAAGTGCTTGCTCATCGGGGGATCTGTTGGGTCTCTTTAAATAAATTTGTAAAGAGTTTGGTCTAGACCTGCTCTATATGTAAAGTGCCTTGATGTAACTTTGTTATGATTTGGCGCTATACAAATAAATCCGATTTGAAATCAGATTCATATCAGAATATTTGGTTTTCAGATCCAATATTGGCTAGAATGTTCAAACTGGCACCACAAATAAAAACATTTGGTCCAAAAATGTAAAAAAGTATTTTATGCATGAAGGAAGTTAATCTACATAGATAACTTAGGTAAAAATGTTACTGTAGGTGGTGTGTGTGTGTGTGTGTGTGTGTGTTTGCGTTTCCCAAAGCATGCAGTTAGACTGAACATCACTGTTTCGGGTTGTAAATTCTCAATGTAACGTGCTATTTAAGAATGTAATGGTCAAATTGCAAAGTTCAAAAACAGGTCTTTACCTTGTAGGATTCTCATCTGAATATCTAATATTGTATGATAACTTAACTTCTTCTGTCTTTTGTTTTTAATTTTAGAACAATAACAACTTGGACGCTTGTTGTGAATACCTGTCCCAAGTCAGTCCAGGGTACCTATACAGTGAGGAAGGAAACCTGAGCTTTTCAGAAGACCCCAGCTTTACCAGGCTCCAAAATCACATGACCCAGTTGCACCTGGGTTTGCAGTCTGAGAATGTACATGTGGCCCCGGTACGGGACGGCCTGAGGATGAATGGCAGCCGGACTTTGGCCCACAGCCTGAGTGACGGGCCCCTCCAGACAAGCCAGGCACCAAATAGTGACTTCTTTCAGCAGGAGCCTCAATCAGCCCCAGTGCAGGTGCCATCTAGCCTCAATGTGTTTGGTGTGATGGAACCTACGCGCAAACCACAGCCCCCTCAACACCTTGGACTTTACCCTCTGGGTGTCAAAGGAACAACTATGGGTCCCCAGCAGACACCACGTTTCAATCCCATAACAGTGACGCTGAGCCCCAATATCCAGACTGGCCGCAACACTCCCACTTCTTTGCACATACACGGTGGGCCACAGTCAGGCCTAAGCAGTCCACAGGGTAACTCTATCTACATCAGGCCCTATGTTAGCCAGCCTGGTACGACCCGGCAGAACCAGCAGCAGGGAAGCAGGGCCCAGTACAGCCCCACATCCCAGCCGCAGCAGCAGATCTACCAGATCTCACACCCCTCCTCCATGTCCGGCTCCTGGTCCGGCCCTCAGCACACCTCCTCTGCACATACCTCACAGCACCAGACCCAAGGCAACCAGACCTCTCATGTCTACATGCCAATCAGCTCCCCTACAAACTCCCAGGCCCCCTCCATTCTTCCCTCTGGGAGCCAGGTCGCTTCGTCTGGTGTGTCCTCATGTCCTTCCTCCTCTTCTTCCTCTTCAGTCATGCCCACGTCCTCTACCATCAGCCAGTACAACATACAGAACATCTCCACTGGCCCACGTAAGAACCAGATAGAGATCAAACTTGAATCTCCACAGAGGAGCAACTCCACAACTGCAACAGCAATGCTGCGGACAACTAGTGTGCCTCGTACAACCTCCACATCCTCTTCCTGCCCCTCCTCTACATCCTCTTCAACTGGCGTGGCTACTGTCCCCACCAACCCTCTGTCCATTGGATGCCCTGGTCTGAGCCGAAGCCAGCCCACTGTTTACATCTCTGCCAGCCCTCCAACTGCTGCTACCAGTTCGTCTGAGGAGGCCATCGTAGCCTCAGCCGGCTCTCGCTCCCAACCTAAGTTTTATATTTCTGCCAATGCCGCCAGTGAAGATGGTGGGAGTAGGAACCCTCCCACAGTCTACATCTCAGCCAACACCCCCTTGCAGGGGCCCCCAGTGCCCAGGAACATGGGAGGCCAAATGAGTATGGGTCCTGCCTACATCCACCATCATCCACCCAAGTCTCGTACCTCTGTGGGAGGGGGAGGCACAGCTTCTTCCCCTCGTGTGGTTGTAACTCAGCCGAACACCAAATACACTTTTAAAATCACTGTGTCACCAAATAAGCCGCCAGCTGTGTCACCCGGAGTAGTTTCTCCTACATTTGAGCCCACCAACCTCCTAAGCCTACCATCAGACCACCATTTCGTGGAGCCAGACCCCCTCCACCTCTCAGACCCGCTGTCACCACACAGGGAGAGGCCAAGTGAGCCTCGCAGACTCAGCATGAGCTCTGATGATGCAGCATACACACAAGGTAAGCTATGCTTAGTTTCATCACTGTTTTTATATCATTCTTGATTACCCAGTGAAGACAAATGCACTGTTATTTTGACACAGTAAACATAAAAAAATGCCTCGGAAGGATTGAAGGATTTAGGTGTGTACTTAACAGAATATTCTATATTCTTTGACACTGTTAATTTCTGCTTTTTTTTTTTTTTGTATTTACAACGATTGACACTTTGTGGAGTTGTTGGCATGAGCCTTGTGGCTATTTATATATACCTTTGATAATGAGTCTGTACCAAAAATTGGGTAAGCAAACCAAACTGTCCAAAAATTGTCTTAAATGTGAATCCACCTTTATATACACATCTGATGTCTAGTTTGGAGTATTTCCTTTATTATTCATTTGCTGTTTAATAAATGTCATTTGTTGTAAAGAGGGCACTGTGATGAGATGAGAAGACCAGTTTCTAGGCTTATTTTAGCAATAAATAATACCGTACAGGTTTTTTGCAACCTGTCCCTTTGGGTTTTTTTTCCTACTGCATTCTGCCAACAAAGTTTATTATGAAAGAATACTGTGTAGTTCTAAAAGACACTCCCCTCAAAATTACCTGTATTGTCATCCCTTAGCTGATCAGTGTATACCGGTTGTCACTGATATTCAGTCGGGGAAGAAATATAAGTTTTTATGTCCACCTCTATGGGCTGGATAAAAGCAGAGATGAGTTGCTGTGTGAGGGCCAGTATGATGACAATAGTGTGAGTCCTTCTTGCTTATTCTGTGTTTGTTCCATCAGCCCCAGAGACTGGTGGATTCTGTATTGTGAGTCAAACCTGTCAGAGCACACCGCTGTTGCCTTTTTTGGTCTTTTGATTCTAGTCTCTATTGTAGAGTGACTCACAGGCTGTGGCTCCTGCTCTGCTGTGACTACAACCAAAAGGGGCTTCACTGGTTATGCTGATGACCCCCATGAATCCAGTTTCTCCTCTTTTAATCAGCTTTCACTCAAAAAAAAAAAAAAGCCCTTCATTGAATCACACTAGTAGTGATTCCTGAGGCACCTGTCTCCATTTAATTTTTGAAACTAACAAACAGTCACATTTTCTGTTTGAAGTCCACAACAGCATTATTATTGTTGTTAGAAATATTAATTAATTAATTAATTTTTCAGAGATAATGCTCATCAATACTAACGTCTTCAGGTGAACATTTTCATGTTCATTGAAGAGTTAATTAGAAAGACCCCAGCAAACAAATGCACATTTGACTTTGTCACACTCACTGGGAAGCTTGTAAATAATACTACAAGTGCAAAAAATGCCAAATAAAATTGACAGTACATGCATGTAACCCGGTACAAATTGAACACCTTCATTTTTGTTTTTATTTGTGCTTTTTAAAAATCTTTTTAAAATGCATTCATCACATTTATGTCACGCTCTGTGGAAAATAAATTAAAAAGGCAGGTGGCAGTTCAGCTAGAAGCTAAATTGGTAGGAGAGAGGATGATCTTTTCTTCAGAGTCAAGTGGTTTAATTCAATAGTTCAATTTGTATTTATATATAACAAGGGAGAGTTGTTGTCTTTGGATGTCTGTACGAGGTTAGAGTTTTCAAATGCTGGAGCTCTATTGAATTAAAGGTAAGCTGCTATAGAGATTTCATTAGGCTCTGCAAACTCTGCTTTCTTCTGATGTCTTTATCTGACAACACAGGGAATTCCACTCAAACTGGTTCACCTAGTGTGAGCAAAAATCAATGTGGTGTATCTGAAATCGTGTTATATTTGTTTATTCACAACAGTCTTCCTTCAGGGGATTTTCATGAGCAATTCTTTTGTTCCCTGCTTTGAACTTTATTCTCAGATTACAAGGAGTTTGTCAACATAAAGATAATAAAATGTTAATTTATTTTCCATTTTCATCTTCCTTAATGCCGTTTCCTGCAAAATTAGCAAAATTGCTTATAGTTTCAAGAGTCTTAATTGTCATTATGAGGACATAATGAAATTTTGCACACTCCCGGCTTAAAAAAGGCACACATAAATAACATGACATAAACCTTCAAATAGAATACTTATAAGAGATAAGCGCAATATATAGCACAAAAGAAAGGTTGCTAACAGTGGTGTCTATGTGTTTCTTCTAGCATTGTTGGTCCATCAGAAGGCCCGCATGGAGAGGCTGTGGCATGAGTTGGAGCTGAAGAAGAAGAAACTGGAGAAACTAAAAGAGGAGGTCAATGAGATGGAGAATGACCTGACCAGGAGACGTCTGGAGAGATCCAACTCTGCCTCCCAAATTCCTTCTGTACGCCTCATTCAGTAATAGTTTCTGCTTTGGTTTTTGATTAGGAGGTGGCAGTTATATGGGCGTATGATTTTAAGTCAATCAATTAAAAAAAACAAGTGGATTATGGATTTGTTAGTAACGTCTCTCTTCAGCACACATTTCTATAACTGCAGAGAAATGTTGCTTTGAATACTGAAAGATAAAGAAAATCTGGGTCACACTGCCACTCTTGGTTTCTGCTCCTACACCCTGAAACTATGTTGATTACAGGGTCTGTTTATTATTTGGCTGATATCTCTCCATATTTTTAGACCAATAGAGAACAATCTGTATCAGATTCTCTTCCCAGTAAAATGCAACCGCTTCTGTTGCTGCTTCACAGAAACCATAACAACACTGAAGAGATATGTCAAAAGTGTTTTTATTTTTTGCATCATTTCTTATGAATTTAGATTTGCAGCTTTAGGATTGTTGCTCCTTTATAACTTTTTGTTGAGTCATCCATTTTCATCAGCTCTTAGTTTGTGTCAGAAGAGAGGGAAACTGGTTATAGCTGGTAATTGATTGATGTGCTGAGCTCAGTAGCTGCTTGGTTTGGTGTTGTTTACTGAGGCAAGCCAGCTCTGGTGAGAGGATCAGCTCTCCTAGTGACACAGTCACAGGTCTCCTCCACTGACTTAAAGGCAGGAAAATCTGACCCTGTCAATACCTGCAGCAAAATCACAATATGGTTAAGTGCAATATGAAGATCACAAGAGCTACAGAGTTTTGTTTTGCTTTTGTTAAGATAAAATGTGTCACAACATTGTTGTGCATTGTGTTGCTATAGAGACACCCCTTATAAATCATAATCTCCAGTGTTTGATACACAACCCACAAAAATCACAAACTGCAGTATCATATATGGCAATATCTGCCAAAGCAACGGAATTATGTATATTTTTTATTTTATTACCTGCTTATTTGCTTCTCTACTTGAGAGTCTTGAAGTGTTTTTACAATCTAATAGTAATTCTGTTAGAGGAAGGGTCTTTTGTAGAGGTCAGAGCTGAATCAATCTACAATATGAAGTTTAATGGTGGTGGTGTTTGTTTATAGCCAAGCTTTTAGCTCCTGAAATTTATATTAATGTAAGCTTTATTATAAAGTCAGTAAAGCTCTTAAAGTGAAAGTTTGGTGATCCAAACATGTCATAAACTTGTCACAGATCGTATTTTAGTTGTTTTCAATTGGCAGGAGGCAGCAGTGCGCCTCCATACCCGGTCTCCATTAAAGGAAAAAGTGAACAATAATTCACAATGAGTCTTCCTTGGGCGTGTACCAAGTTACCCAAGATGTTTGATGCACTCAAAATATCTTCATGGGCCATTTGTGAATATGCAATCTCCATACCTTTTGTTTATTTACACCTGTGTTTTCCTCCTTTGTCAGATTGAGGAAATGAAGCAGTTGAGGTGCAAAAACAGGCTGTTGCAGATTGACATTGACTGCCTCACCAAAGAAATAGATCTCCTCCAAACAAGAGGTAGGTGTGTTTCATTCTCTTTCCAGTGATCAGCATCCAATATTCTTGGGTATTTTAAATAAACACAGTCATCTCAGATATGCAGCTCTATTGTATAAGCATAATGTTATTAAGAGCGAGAGGTTGGACCTGATCTGATGCCAGCAGCTGTCGCACAGAGGTCAGACCTGCACACATCCTCTCGGCACATGCAGTCACTGTGATATTAACCACAACTCCTTCCTGAATTGCATCCCGTTGTTAGTTTTTAACAAGGGATTTATTGGCCTCCTGGCAGACCTCCACTCTGCTGAGAGAACCAGCCACTAACCGCTTCACTCAGGTGGAGGAAAGTACTGAGGCCACTCATTCAAATGTATTATTGATGATAAAATACACACACACACACACCATGGACTTGTGGTCAGGGGAGGCAGGTGAGGCTCTGCTGCTGTAATGCATCTGTTTTAATGCTGTTTTTGGTCTTTAAAAACATTACAGGGCATCTTTTAAATAATTATCCCTCTGTTACATCACCTGTTCCCCCAGAGAACTATGATGTACATATGTGCTCTATTAATATGATGATTTTATAGCTCTATGGAAAATTTAAATTGAGTTTATTGGGAAGTAACTCCTGTTTGTTTACAGGACCACATTTTAATCCTAGTGCAATCCACAATTTCTACGACAACATTGGATTCCTCGGTCCTGTCCCACCTAAACCCAAAGGTACTTTATCTATTGGTAAGTTAAGAAAATGTTCTCAACACTCCACACTCCTGATTTAACTTTAAACATACCTTTTTATTATAGTTATTATTTATCCAATTGATTAGTTTATAAATTACACATTTTAATAAAATAATTGTCATATCAATCAATCATTGTCACCCTGTATTTTGGAAATAGTATATTCTATCAATTGCATGCACCTTCATATAGGCTTCTATCACCATGTGAACATGTCAACAACAGTTGTCAATAATTAGCCTTATGTAGCAACCAGAACTGGTTAGGCAAACATTTATGAATGCACAAACTGTAGTTCGACTTGATATTTATACTTATTTGTGATATATTATAAATGCCTCATGTTTATCCAATGGGTCTGTAGTGAAAGTGGGGATGTTGTTACAAGTGCAATGTTTTGATTTAACAACTCTGTATGATAAATTCCACTCCTTTGCTCTGTGTCACTGTACTGAAGACATGAAGTTGGGTTGCTCAGCTTTTTCCTCTTGAACCTAAAGAAGGCCTCCAGGTTGTGTGTTTGCATTAGATCACTGCCAAGAGAGCAATAATAACAGGACATATGAGCATGCTGAATGTATGTACTTTACCACAGCCACAGATGTAAACAGTTTTGATGTCCATGTTTTCATCACTTCATGGATAAATGCTCTCTTCTTCTCTGGTGATATGTTCTTTGCTGACACTCTTGTTGTTCTCCATGTCCCTGTCAAAGACCCAGGTAATAAGGTTGTGAAGCCCATTGCACCCCAGGAGGAGGATGAGGGGACACAGTGGAGCTGCACAGCCTGCACCTTCCTCAACCATCCTGCCCTAAACCGCTGTGAACAGTGCGAGTTCCCACGGCACTTCTGAGCCAAAGGGGCTGTGATGCAGCGTTCCCTTCTCTGCTCGCCTGTCTTCTACCAAAGTAGAATAGAAAAGGGCCACTCTGTCCTCTTTCCCTATGTGTATGAAAAATGGGACAAGGTGTAGTCATTGTTCATCGTGCAGACAGTTTATTTTTTCCTTTGGAGAGTGGGGTTCTTTTTCTTCTTCCTCTCTAAGGTTTGTTGAATGCTGTCCACTGAAGGCTTGACTGGATAGTGTTTACAACTTGTGTTTCTTCTTCCCAAAGGCTGACAGAGTCAGATGATACCTCACCTTAGAGACTCAGATTGTGTGGGGTCACTTCCACCTTTTTCTGCTCGATGGGTGACACTTTACTCCTGGGGATACCTTGCTGCTCCCACTTACAGTATTACGAGTGTGGCCTTGCAGTGTGATGGCACACATTCACACACCTACACACATAAAACAGGTGCTGATGGGGCTTTTGCTGAATGAATTTGTTTTTCTTATGTGGTGGTGTGACTGCGGGATTGGAAGCTGTGCTCAGCCACTACTCACCATTGAAGGGAAAACTAACAGACTACTCATGGACTTAAAAGTTTGTTTGCTGTTTCTACAAGATGTTAAAAGGGGAAGTGGTAGTGTTGCTGCCACTCAAATGTGCCTCTTGTGCTCCCCCTGAGTATCCCCTTTATTTCTCTTCAATCATGAGTTGATGAAAAAAAACAAAAAAAACAAAAAAAAAAACAAGTTGCATGCTTTATGTACAGTACATGGAGGCTGACACTTCCCTTGAGCTTTTTACTGTACATAATTTTAGAATGTGCCTTAAAAGCCTTATTCCTCACACTATGAATCACTTGTATTTCCTGTAAGTATAGCTTTATAGACTTTATTAACTTTTTGTCTCATTTTGTTTCCCCTTTTTCAAACAAATAAGCACCACGCTCCCTTTTTAAGCTTTTTACTTGATATCTGTGAGAGTTGAAGCCTTGCAGAAGAAGAGGAGTAGAGCAGTCATCATGAAGCTACGTCTGCTGGGTCCGTTCATTGCTTGTGTCATTGCTGAGTTTCTTGTGTACGATCTGCAGATGCAGCAAAATGGAAGGCGATGGAGGAATCTTAGAGGGGTTTTTTTTTTTCTTCTTCTTCTTAGGACACCTAATATGTTTGGAACTGTTGGGGGAAGGGAAAGGTCAAAAAGCAAAATTATAAACTGCCATTTTATCTGACAACTGGAATGTAGGTTTAATGTATAGGGACAGCTACACCTCAATGCAAAGAGACACTCATTCTCCAGTACAATCATGATCTTGCTGCTCCTGAATCAGCTGACTGGACTAAGTCCCTATGTTTCTGAGCTCCAAAGATCAAAGTGAATGTCTCTGTTGAAAGTGTTTCTATAATGCAGAAATACACATATGGGTCCTGCCATGCCTTCAGGCAACAGGTCAGAATTTTTACAAAATCTTGGAAGCAGACAAGGCAAAAACCAAAAATGATTCTTGTAGGAAAGTGTTACACTCCAAGACATTTCCATAGCTGTAAACTGCTACTTTTATTTGGCTCATTTATTGCATCCTCCTTAGTTTTTATGAAAGAGGGTGTTTCTAAAGTTTACCTATTGTCATTAACTTACCTTAACTGTGGCGTAGTTACTTTGTTTTGTTTTTCCACATTTGTGAAACGTTGCCTTACATTAGTGCCTTAAGAACCATTGAATTTGTGTTGATAATCTATTTTTGACATCCAAGTGCCATTTCTAAAACCAACATCTTATTTTATAAACCAATTTCAAATTAAAAGATGAATTATTGTCTCTTAAGCACTTACGCCATATTTGTTTATTTTTTCCAACCCAAAAATACCCATTTCACTCGGTGTGAAGAATCATTCTTGTTTTATTAAATGGAAAAAAAGAATTTGGATATCTAAAAGATTTTTGTTTTTGTTTTTTTCTGATTTTAGCTGGGTAAACTGTCTTTGTAACAGATAAGTTATTTGTAAAAATAATAAAAAAAAAAAATCTATTCTGAATGCTGGTTTGTGATACTTCCCTGAGAACCTCCACTAGATGACAGCAGAAATTAATGAAGTTCTCAGTGTCAATACAGCTATGCTATCATGCAAGTCCAGACAAATTTATTCTTGGGGATCAATAAAGAATCTTTTTAACTGATCCTGTGGAGTTGATAAAAGACAATTTAATAAACCACTAGGGCTCTAGGGATCTATAACACAGAGCTGACATTAGCAAAGGCAGTAAGAGCATTGAACCAATCCCAGCCAACAATTCAGGCGAGCACTGACAGGTAGAGACAATGGTAATTGGAATTCTGGATCTTTAGGCTCACTCACTTAAGAGTTGGCTCTTTCAGCTCCAAAATGATTTGATGATGATGAAACTCCTTAGATTTTTTTGTTGATTAAATGTATTACAAAAAGAATGTAAAATTATGCTCAAAATGAATAATGTATATAAATCAAATCAGATTTATATATAAACACCAAATTATAGTTATGCCAAGGCCGTGGGCCTAACTAAATGAAACACCGGGGAAAGGAGGTCTTTCCCACCTGATGACCCCAAAGACCTGTTAGCTATCATCGCTCACTGGCCTAGTTAGATATTATCCCCAGGGCACATAGGGCAGAGCGAAAGTTTGTTAGGGAGTTAGACACTGAGTCTGGTCCATGTTTTTGGTCACAAGTTTGTGTTTACTCTAAATATAGCGCCAAATCAAAGTAATCAAGGCACTTTACACATCACAGGTCGAGACCAAACTCAGAGAGGAGAGAGAATGCGAGCAGGAACATATGATGCTGTATGGAGTTGATAGAAATATGGGAGCAGTAGGCATTGCAGGAACCTGGGATAGTGATTCACCACCTACGGGGAAAAGAGAGAAACTGGGAGAGACAGACTGAGGAAACATGATTAGTAGTAATCAATTTTAATAAATTATATCAAGTGAATGATTCATATGGCATTCCTATACATTTAACAAACTGAACTTTGAACATAATGCTACAAATAAACCATATAGTGCAAAAACCCAGAGATTCAACTCAATCAGAAGAAAGGCCCAATCTCTGAATGTTTATCATTTATGAACTTTTTACATTGAAACAGACATGTATAAAGAATCAGAACAAAATAGATTAAAATGGGCACAACAAAAACGCAGCATCCAGGTAACAGTTTTAATTAGTTTTTTTTATTAAGCTTGGCACTACCCTTTCTTCTATTATCCGTCCCATTTTGGAGAAGATTCTGAGGAGATGGATGTTGCTACAATACACAGTCTCAGTGCCATCAAGCGTGGCGAGGAGGCGAAAGGATATAAAGCTAAGGTTGTCAGCAACGCCACCCTTGGAATTTCACCCAGAGATTTACTTCTTCAAGCCAAGGCACAGTTTTGTTTACTTAAATTGAATATGATGTGGATCCAAGTTATGAAGATACACTTAAATAACAATTTTGTTAAAAAAAAACAAAAACAAAAAAAAAAAAAAACACAAAACAGACAGATACACACACACACACACACACACACACACACTCTAGAGTAACCCACTCCCAGGAACACAGCAGACAAGCCAGAAGGATGCCACCACTAACTAAATCACCAGCACCATCGGCCTCCTGCAACTGAAAAGGGGAGACTAGAACAAATTAGTGGGGTTGCAACAAAACAAAGTCAATAAAAATCAAACTAAGAGAAATTATAGTTAATGGGCGGGTCACAAGCTTAAACTTAAAATAAAGCGGTCAATTACTGCCCAATTAGAGCCACTCAAACACATATGAACAAAACAAAAAAGAAATAAGGCTAAAGAAAAGAAAGCAAACTCAATTACCTAATTACAGAGACGAAGCAGGAGATAAAACAGCAGCAGCCTCAATAAGCTGGCTACAGTAACACCTAACCCAGAAAATTATTAGCATGGTTAAATGCACTGAACATGGGGCGGTGCATGCTAGGATACACATACATACACACACACACTCACAAGAGAGGAGGGTGGACTCCAGCAGCCACGAACATTAGCCACCTGATAGCATCAACCTTAACGCAAAGAGAGAGGACACTTACCACTGCCAAACAAACGCAGCAGCATACAGTCACCCTACAACACAACACCAATGCTTTAAGCACATTGTCAAACGCAAACAACCAGCGAGGTGAAGCTGCGCGAGGCCATACCTTTCAAGCCGAACGACCTCTGAACCGGAAGGGATACAGAGGCCAACGACGGGAGTGCAAAGAGGAAGAACCGATGGGAGAACTGCCGCTTTTATACCGACCCACCTCTTTGGCAGCGGCTAGTAGCGCTCACTATGACCAATGGCGAATTACTTAAAGAATAAGCACCTCTATGCTGGTACAAATGTATAACATTTCCACCGGGAGCAGAAGCGCCGCGATCACCGGTGCAAACAGCCGCCATTAAAATCAATGAGATAGCCATCCAGAGCGCCGCGGAGCGGATCAGCAACGTCCCAGCCGCGGCTCTGCGAAGGCCGCTTCTTAACCGCATCAATAATTCATCGGATCGCACCAGACAGGACGTCAGATACAGTTTCAACATAAAACTTCCGTCACCTTTCAAAATAAAATAGCCTACTTACTTACCTAATGGCCTACTTCCCCGTGATGGAAGCAGAAATCCCAGGAAATATCAGAAGATGAAGCTCTTTCGCGTGGCAGAGGCAAAGTAAACTATTCTTTGTAGTTGTTTCCGTTTACAAGCCGTTATTCGCGGGATTCTCGCGAGACTGTGTAATGCCGCGCGATTACTACTGGCTCTCAAGCCTCCGCACCGCTACGCTCCCGGTGTGAACTCACGCTGGGCAGAGGATGGAGCTAAACCGTGGCACAGCCGCTTCCGGTGGAAATCCGGGGTAAGATGTGGGCAGACTGAACCCTTGGTCTCCCACCAGCTCAGTGGGTCAGCACTTCACCGGAAAAGGGGATTCTCACCTTTCCAACATGTTATCTCTCTGTGTCACGCTGACTTTCTTTCCCTCTCTGCTCTCCCTCCTGGTGTTGTGCTCACTGTGTTGTATGTGTGTCTGTAACCAATCCCTTCCCCCCTCTGCTCAACATGAACAGACCACCACCATGTCTAATCTTGCATGGCTTTAAAAGGAAAAAATAGGTGGAAAAAAAGTCAGATCCCAATCAAGAGTTGGCTCCTGTCGCTCACTTGAATCGTTAGATAGATAGATAGATAAACATCATTGTCCTTCAGGTACACAGTGAATGAAATTCCGTTGCATTGAAGCTGCGACAGCATTAAAACTGGACAAAGAAATAGATAGCAGAAAATGTAAATAGCGCAAATATTTAAAAAGAGACTATAAATAAATAAATGCATAAAGGTGATGATTGTACAGTACGAAACTGTGGTTTTAGCAGTTGTTTTATTTGGAGTTCGACAGTCTTTTGGCCTGGGGAGGAACCTGTTTCAGAGCCTGGTTGTTCTGCTCTTCACACTGCAGTACCTCCTCCCAGAGGTCAGCAATGATAACATTCCATGGTGTAAGTATGGAGTCCTTTGCTTTAGTCAGACAGCATTTGTGACTAATGACACTCACTGAAGGTCTTTCCAGACATTTCCAGTCTGCAGTCGTGCAGCTGCCACACCACACAGAGATAGATACAGGTGGTCATTATGGACTCGATCATGTCGAGTCTGTGGGCGCGTTTTGTTTACTTTATTGCCCAGGTGAGGTTCTAGCTGTTGTCAGAGCCCCCAAATTGCCAGATTTAAATGTGGCATTCCATTCACCTCTGCAGTAATTCAAGGCTTGCGATTGGCCCGGGAAGTTATGTTCCTGATGACATTGATGTTCACCATGCACTTCTGTATGTATCCTAATGTAATAAAGTGGGGAAGGTAGGTAGGTTTACTTGAGGTAAAAAAAAAAGAAAAAAATTGGGTGGTGAGCAACAGCGTGGGAATTGAGGGTTGTAGTATGAGTTGAGTTTGTTTTCTACCAGGAACGCGACCATTAAAACTATGCTAAAAATGTATCAAACTAAAATAAAAATACTAAAATTAATAAAGACTATAAAACAGAGAAGGACTGAAGCTAATAAAATGCTACAACTAAGAAAAATACTAAAACTATTATGATTCACTAGAGAGGGCCAACTTGAGGGAACGATAGTCCAATACGAGGGGGGGAGTTGCTGTCCTTCCCTCGTAGAGCCAGTTCGTCAGCCCTTCCTCGGTCTACTCCACGCCACCCTCACCTCGCGTGGGCCTTTGGTAACTGTAGTTCAGGCCCGTCGTTTAACTCATAGTAGTACGCCATTTCTGCTGCAACTCTGCTATGGCTCAGCTCCGACCCTTTCCTGTCCCGGCTTTCGCTGACACTGCTCCGGCTCTGCTCCTTCCTCTGTCTCTCCTCTCTCATGCCCCTGCCATGTCAAGTTTGTCTGCTTTTTATTTGTGCCCTGAATAGAAAAAAATCCCTCCTCCCGGTGCATCATTGGCTGAATGGGTCCGTAGTCTCTTACGGCTGCTGCCTCATCACACGTCTCTTCTCAGTATTTGAACAGTAAATGTGAAAATTCAGCGATTTTGAATAAAAAATAATCTAAAACTGGTGAAGTTAGATTAAAAATAACTTTATAGTGCAAATCACTGGATAAATATAACCATTTAATAAAGTTTTCCTTTTACATTTTTTTCTTTCCATGATGACACATGAGGCACAGCCTTTCCTGCCTCCTCTGACAGTCCTTCACTGGTCTCCTCATCATTGATCTCCACTGTTGTTTCTCAACATTATACACCCTCCTCCAGGCGGCCGCCCCATGTTGATCGCGGTGTGTGTTCAGGTGGCATTCGCTTGTCCCCATGGACTTTGTCTCCGGACCTAGAGCCATCTCAATGCTTTCTCAGCTGCCTCTGTGATGTTTTTGATAGCTCTGGTCCTTGTTCCTCCTCCTCCGAGGGCTTTGTGGAGTGCTTGCCCCATGAATCCTCTGCAGCCCACTTCGATGGGCATGCACTTCGCCTTCCAGCCCTGCTCTCGACAGCCGATGACCAAATGTTCATATTTGGTCCTCTTCCTTTCATGAGCCTGCCCCAAATGCTCTTCCCATGGCACCGTCAGCTCCATGATGAGGATGTTCTTGGTAGCCTCGGAGGCCAGAAGTATATCTGGCCTCAAAGTGGTGCTGATGATGTGCTGTGGGAATTTCTCCAGGTCCACTAAGAGCTGCCAGTCCTGGGCTGTTGACAGGATTCCTGCTCCCACAGTCTTGTGTCCTGGCCTTGGCTGCACTCCTGCCTTGACAAACGCTATTGCACCATTGGTGATGTTTCACACCCGGCTGCAGGTGCTGATACCCTCACTGATGGCCTCTATAATCAGTTTCAGCACCTGTTATGACGCCAGGTGTACCGGCCCTCGCCAAGAGCTTTTGGGCAGGAGCTCAGGATGTGCTCCAATGTTCCCCTGGCTGAGCACAGAGAGCAGTTTGGGGTCTCCACCTTTCCCCAGGTGAAGAGGTTCGCCGGGCTAGGCAGTACATCGTACACTGCCCGAATCAGGAAGGTTATGCGGTGTGGCTCTGCCTTCCATAGGTCTGACCAGGTGACTTTCCAATCCATTGCATGCTCCCTCCTCATCCAGGCCCCTTGTTGTTTCAAGCTAACTGCCCTGCTTGATCTTCCTTCCTCCACTGTAGCTCTCACCTCCTCCTGAATTTGCCTCTGCTTTTCCTTCCCCTTGTGCACCCTGTAACGAGGTGTTGGGAACAGCCCCAAGCCTGCTCTGCCATGGGCCACCATGCCCACCAACTCTTTTTGGCACAGCCACAATTCGACATCCAGCACAGCAGGTTCAGTCCTCCACTTTCTTCCCATCTTCACCTCTACTCCAGCCTGGACAACATTTGGATCTCTTGAGTACATCAGCACCTCCAAGGTCTCTACCGTGGAAATGGGGACCTCATAGACAAGTAGCAGTCAAAGTATCCTTGGCAGAAATCCGGTCGAGGCAGATGGCCGCCCCCCCTGAGCCTGGTTCTGCTCGAGGTTTCTGCCTCTTAAAGGAAGTTTTTCCTTGCTACTGTCGCCAAGTGCTTGCTCATCGGGGAATCTGTTGCGTCTCTTTAAATAATTTTAGAAAGAGTTTGGTCTAGACCTGCTCTATATGTAAAGTGCGTTGATGTAACTTTGTTATGATTTGGCGCTATACACAAATACATCTGATTTGATTTGATTTGATTTGATTTAGAATACCATGCTGGTAAATCCATGCTTTAAACTTGCCTGAGAGGCTGGATCAGTCAACTGATCTCACCCAAGTGTCTAACTCCTGGCAGGTGGACTGCACCGATGAGGAGTCCTTGAGGCTGCTGTCAAACACCTTTCCCAAGCTCTTCACTGGCTTCTCGGAAATGGTTGGAATTTGCTTCCCTTCGATGATGAATCAAAACCTGTCGGTAACCTTGCCCTTCTTCACCACTAGTGCTCTGTGCTTGGTTGGTGTGAAACTCATCCGTGCCTATTGGATAAGCTTTTCCAGCCCTTGCAGGATCCATCTGCATCCTGGTACAGACTCTGTGGTGACTGTCATGTGACTGTCACGTAAAGGCCCTGATCGGTGGCTGACGGATCCCTGATCCACCATCCACCATCATATTCATCGCTAGGGCAAATAAAGTTACTGAGAAGGTGCAGCCTGTGATTATCCCAACCTCCAGCTTATGCCCCTCCGATGTTGCAGCTCCTGCTGAGACTCAACCTGAACTGCTCATATTAGTCCAGGATCAAGTCTCCAACATGATGTGGCACATAGTGTTTTGGTCCTGGGCTAGGCAGATTATAATTGCCGTCATTGCTCACAGCCTCCAATCCACATCACCTTTCACAGATGCTTGGAGCACCTTGTTGACGTCCTCATCAATCTGTTCCCATTCTGTTGTCTCGCAGGCCTGTGACCACTTGATTCGAACCATCCCCAGGGTGAGATTTGGGAGAGCTGATTGTGCCACATGGAGGCTCTGGGCTCTATGGGGTTCTTCCTGGCCCGGCTCCTCCTGCGTCTCATCAGGTGTGGTGCCCATGTGCTGTGGTGTGTCACCCCTCTCCAAACACTTCATCCTGGCCTGGTGAAGCTTGAGGACTCGGCTGTTTTTGCAGATTTTCCCGCATCTGCATGTCGTGGTCGTAGTTGTTGATCCGTTTCCATTTATCGTTGCCATTCCGACCGTCAGATTGGGATTCTCAAATTATCCCCTGAAGTCCAAGCTGAGGGCATGCAAAATAACTGAACTGCAAGCCCAATGACAGATCTACCCGACTCATCACACATACATTTACAGCCCAGCAACATGCAAATGAATGTTCACTAAAGGTATTGTGGATTTTGGGACAATATAAAAAAAAGCTTTTAGTGATCGGACAGTTGTGAAGGAGTGCTTAAACGCTGTTGCTGAGACATTATTTGAGGGAAAACAAAAAGACGAGGTGTGGAAAAAAAAAATCAAACAAATCCCAATGTAAGTGTCAACAGCAAAGACCTACTCTGGCGCCTAGCAAGTCAAAACAAGTAGAAGACATCTGGGTGCTAAGAAAGAGAACTACACCACACATACATACACAGAGCTGCACAGTCGCTGGCTGAAGGTCAAGATAAAGTTGAAGGCTATCCACACAACACACACATATAGGTATAAGAAGCATGTCACACGTTTTGCTGGTCGTTCTGTCTCTGACTACATTGTTAGTAGGGCTGATGTGAAGAAAGAGATTCCCCATCTGACGCCTGTGTCCGGACAACCTGATTTCCTCTTTCCACCTCTTTCCGCCACAACATTATGTACTCATACAGTTTGATGCAGCTATTCAGAGTGCACCATTCATATCTTTGGCCATTGATGAGTCTACAGATACTACTGATAATGCCCAGCTTTTGGTGTATGTGAGATTTTTTTCAGAAAGATAAGGAGCTGGGGCAGTACCCTCAAAGGTACATGGATTGTACCCCTTGACAAGGGTACATATTAGTACCCTAATAGTTTGAGCTTTACAATGACATTTATGCTCAAAACAACAACAACAAAAATAGTCAAATGTGTCATCCAGTTTATTGATGTTAGAAATTATTTACATGTCTATAATGATAAGTCTGTAAAGATATTAACAGTTTATGAAATATACTCTTCGAACATTTGTGTGTGTATGCGTGCGTGAGGGTCAGGGACTCATTTTTTTACCATCCAACAGTCCTTCAGGTGAGAGTTACTGCAATGACACACTAACATAATCATAAAAAATGTTCTGGTAAATTTCCACCACAGAAATTAAACCTCTGGTAAAACATTTTTTATGAAATTCTGGTTACTGTTGTTATGACATTACTTAAAACAGCATATTGACTTATCCATTAACTCATGGTGGTGAGGAAAAAAAAAGACAAAATAATTACATTCTCCACACAAGCAACAAAAAGTTACCATACAATCTATAACTGAAAATAAAAATAAAAGAGAATATCTGGTAAATCTTCAGCCAGCAACGCTTATTTTACCAGTTCAATTTAAGATTTAAGAACACTCTTATTAATAAAAAAATCTTTCTTGGCTTGGTTTGTTTACTTCAGACGTGCATTAAAAATTGATTGGATGTACTACAATTCATATATCACTTACGCCTGACAGAAAGAGTATTTCTTCAGTACATCCTGAACTGTCATGCTATCTATGATATCTTTTTCCGCCACCATGCAAAACTTTGCTGCATGCGGTCTTTGACCATGTTTGTGTCTGGTTGCATCTTCTTATATGGCATATGCAGATCATGTGCATGCTTCTCAATAGAGGATGCATCCTCACCAATTACAGTCGGCACCTATTGGGTTTAAAAATTGAAAAGCAAAAGTTTAATGTGAGATGCAAAAACTTTTTTCCATCCAAATGTGATCTCTGCAACCATGGAAAAATTTGGTGGCAAACCACACTCAGAACAGTGCGTCTACAATAATTTTGTGAACATGTCCTTTTGCTTGGAACGCCTCAATGCATTACACTGTTTCGAATGTGCTACTTCCAGACTCTGGGCATGCTGAAAATAAGACCAAAATGCGAAGTTTTCAAAGACGCAGGTTAGCCATGACTGTTTATAATCTGTAGATCAAGGGAATATTTGTGCTTACTTTAGTTTCTGTTTTTCATTGAATTCAATTACCTTAATCACAGCACTTTTTTAACCTAAGTTCCCTAAGAATAGTACTGTCAACAAAAAAATTTTTAAAGAGCTTCCTCATTCACAGATTTCTCAAAGACATTCTTTAAAGAAAGTGATTAAGTCAAGGATATTTGTTTCACTGATCTATTTTTATTTTTTGAGCTTTTTTATTGGGGAAGTTTATGTCTATTAATATCAGAAGGCAAATAATTAAAGCTTTTAAGAATAAACAATGAAGTTATTTATTATGTTAATTCAAACTTAGGCTAACTTGCCACTCAGAAAACAATCAATCATTAATATGCCATCTTCTGATGCAGATCTGCAACATCTTGCCGCAGCCTCAGAAGGCTCTCTTGGTTGTCTCCGCCCATATTTGTCCTTACAACTTTTTACCTCATAGTCATGAATTAAAGGTACGCGCTCTGCTTTAAATTTGCATTTCAGGGACTGATGCCAGGTACGCTAATACAAAAAAGAAAAAAAGAGCATAGCTAACACGTAACCATAAATTAGAATTACATGAAGATGCCCAATTTCAGAATAAGAAAACTACCAAACTTTGTAACATACATAGCCATTTCCCTCCAAATCCCTCAGGAAAGGGTATTGCGCAATGCGGACTTGTACGTATTCTGCATTAGTGGGATATCTGTAAGAAATGGGACATGGCGGGAATAAATTTATCCGTCCAAAGTCTCTTGTTCACCTGCTCAAAGTACTTCAGGTAGAAGTAGTCCGGCGCGTCCACCAGACACTCGTGCTCCCTCTGACTGGGGTGATGCAGCCGTAGCAGATTTCCGAACAAAAAACTGAGATGACGTGATTCAGCAGGTGAGACACCATGGCTTTCACCGTGTTCAAAAGAACGGCGGACAGCCGTCCGTCGGTCACATCCTCTCTCCGGTGCACTTTCCGTTGAAGATTGGCTCGGGCTAACCTGCGGGGAAGGGTGTGGAGTTCGGTGGCGCTGCGAGATATACGCTCGACGGATAAGGAGCGATCCGGGTCAGATGTCTTTTCCTGCGAGACCGCAAAGTCAGCGGCCTTGGAGGACGAGGACTCGGCAGGCGAACCGTTGTGGGTATGAAACACATGATTTTAACTTCTTGTTCTCGTCGTTCTTTTACCTCTTGAAAGGTATAGTTGAACACGTACCCCCAGGCATTGCCGTTTCCACTCTCTGTGGAGAGCCTCGGGTGCTGGAGACTGAATCCGATACAAATATGTCACCCGCTTCTTCGGAGCTCTTCGTAATTCATGATAACTTGTTACAGGAGTCTCGCCGATCACCACACTCCGGGCAGCAGACTCTGATTTCATGTTGTTTTCAGCCATTTTTCTTACTCTCGCAAAAACAAACAAAAAAACCTCAACATTTTAAGTTTTTTCCTTTCACTACAGCAGCACATGTCCTACTTCGCCGGTCAGCCTGTAAATGAATTTGGCGCCATTCTACTAATACCCGCCCTCGAATAATCTGATTGGTTGTGACCTCATCGCTAGGGGCGTGGACACACTATGGGAGTGGTTAGGAGCGGGGAAACACTCTCATTGGTCGAGATGGGCTGAGGTCAAAAGGTCAACTAAGATCAAAGGACCTGTCAAGTTTGAGGAAAAGGTGTTCATATTACTCTCTCTGTTACATGTTACTCCCTCTAACAATTCGGGCACCTACATCCACTGGATTTTCCAAAAACGGTGATGCCATGTTCACAGAGGATGATCAGTGAAAAGGCCATGCTTTTTGTTCCGAGCATAAGTTACCATGGTGATTTAGCCAGTTTTAAAGAGCCACCTTCATGGCACAGAAAAGTCTGCCTTTATGCTCAACATACCTCGCTAACACACTAATCTCATTTCATAATACACCCCCTGTCATCGTACTTACACCAACAGCAACGATAACTACTGGAAAAATTTAATAACATTGCACTTATTATCTGGCTTACATTACTGTAAAACAAAATTAATATACCTCCCTTCTGCCAAACAGTGTATGTATGTATGTGACATATGTTAAAGTAATGTATACGTGGTATAAATTGTTTAACACTTATTTCATTTATCTTTACCTCCAGGAAGTCTTTTTATATTTTAATCAAAAAAATATTCAAAGCAACTTGGTTAGTTTTATTTCACAAGCATAGAAAATAACACTGCATTAAACAGAGGTCAATGACTTCCTTTATAGAAGTACAGAAAATATCTTTCCTCACTTTGAGGCAACATGAGAAAAACAACACATGCTGCTTTAGGACATTCAACAGTGCTACATTAAGTAGCATATATGGAAGTAGTGCATTGCACTATTAACATGGGATCAAGAAACAGCATTCTGTCTGCTACAGTTTCATGACACATGGAGTCACCTTTTAATGCTGAGCTAAAGGGAAGGTAGGAGGGAACTTCAAGGATGCGTTTAGTATAATTTATATTGTAATTCACAGTCACTTTAAGAAGATAGATCTTATTTAGAAGATTGTCTTTGCCTGTGGTGAGAACTCCAGAGTGTGCCAAGCTTCAGTCTCAGCTTCAGAAGGACAAGTGGCTGGTCCTATGGTTCTGAATTAGAGGAATCAGTTCAGACATGTCTGACACATCTGGGTACACATTCATGACTTGCTCCACTGTGCTCTGGGGATACAGGGTGCTCAGTTGGCCCCTTATTGCCTTCCTGTGCTCACTAAATGGACTGTCAGCCTGACCATTGAGTCTGGCATCGGAGAGATTGCCCTGTACCCATGGATCCCTGGGTAAGCTGTGGGTCTGTCTGGAGAGCTGCCTGAAGTAATGCTCTTTTGACCCATGGTTGGGATACTCTGTATTATGTGGAGGCAGAGCTGGGCAGGAGGCCCATGCTAGATGGCTGTGGGCTGGTGACCTGGTCTGCGTGTGAGCACAACTGCACTGGCAATTTGGATGAGGATAGTAACCTGCTCTGCTCAGACATGGCCTCTGGGTGTTTCCATTGTATGACCCTGAGAGGGGGAAGTCATCGTGGCTGTAGCTGGCCATTCCACTGCTGTAACTATGAGCAGGAGGATCCATGCTATATGGCATATCTTTGATGTAGAACCTGGGCATTGCACTCTCCATGGAGCTGAAGGCCTCGTCAATGTCAGGGCTAGGGCACTGGGGCAAGCCTGTGTTGGGGTGGTTTCTCGGGCTGCTGGTGTCTCTCTGATAGAGCAATTGCTCACTGGCTGACGTCCTGTGAATCTGGTCCTCTAAACTCAGGGGTGGAGGGGTGGATGAGGTGTGTCTGTGCTCCGGCTGGTACAAATTAGGTACGGATAAGAAGTTCTTGGCTCTGTCCCTGAGTGCCCTTAGTTCATCGGCCACAGACAACTGTGACTGATTGGCTCGCTCTGGGTGGTAAAATTTGCACTTCACTCCATATGTGCACTTCTTTCCTGAAAATAAAAAAACATTTTGACTTTTTACATTTGTGTTAAACACATACATTTCAGATGTTTATAATGTCTTAAGGACGCAAGTAAAACCCAATTGGGCTGTTAGTTTGTAATGATCCTGCTGCTCAGTCACTCCGCTGTCTCATTACTTAACACTGACTGGCAGGCAGGCCTGGCAGTATGGTTCTTAACATATGCTCTCGTAAAGTGCAGTCCAGTGCTCCCTACTGGACCCACACCTTTTTGTGTCAGTCTCCATTTGTCCCCTGAGTGTGGGACAAATGTACACACATAAACTTGTAAAAATGTTGGTCTAAACTGATTATGTTGTGTTGAAATATAGATTACAAGGAGGGAACATGTGGACAGAGATTTTGAGCACAGGTTCTACTCTCATTTTTGTAAACTTCTGGAACTTTGGCCTTTCTGAAGGATTTCTCTTTTGGAGATAAAATAAAATAAAATAAACCCTAATAGCTTGGATTGATTGTATCATGTTTCAAAAGAAGGGTTCATGCATGAACATTGTTCCCATTTCCATAGTTGACATAACTTTGACCGACTGTTTGCAAAAACATCCAACACATTATGCAGCGTCATCACCAAGGGGGTCGGCAGCACAGCGGTGGTTAACGCTGCTTCCCACCAACAAGCAGGTTGTTTCTTTCAGTGTAGAGTTTGCATGTGCTTCCTCTGAGTACTCTGGTTTCCTCCCACCAACCAGGACACTCACTCGCTCACTCACTCATCTTCTACCGCATGTCCTTTTCTGGGTCACGGGGGACGCTGGAGCCAATCCCAGCTCACATTGGGCAAGGGCAGGGTACACCCTGGACAGGTCACCAGTCCAACGCCGGGCAGAGACAGGCAGATAGCTGGGATTGGCTCTAGCAACCCCTGTGATCCAGAAACAGAAAAGCGGTAGAAGATGAATGAATTAATCACCAAGTGGAGGAGTTTGCTCATTGTGACCATCCCGCCACCTGGAGGCAATGGGGGCCACAGCTGACTTTTTTTTTTTTTTTTTTAAACCAAAGTGAGAGAGCTTGTAATGGTGAAATATTTGTTTCCACTGGTCTTTTCACACCCTTTTAATTGATTCATGTGGTTCCTATTGTGCAGCTTTCAGTTGTTATCAGAGAAAACAAGGAAATGCAACAAGAGGAGATGACAAATGTGAACCAACCATATGGACAGTGCTGCAGCTTGTTGTCTGAGGTCCATGGCTTCTTCCTAAGAAAATCATCTATGGTGGGACCGTTCCTGCCCAGAGGATCATCTGGAGGCATAAACCTGCATCAGAACAGAGACACTGTGATGTGGTGAGATGTTGAAGCAAAGATGAAGCTTTCATTTCACTGAAGAATATCTGCACTCTGCCAATCTGCTTTCTGCTGCCTGTGAACCCTAATCTGAGACCATCAGTCTTACTTGTCGCTGGCGAAGCTATACATTAGCAGCCTTTCCTCAATGAACTTCTTCCACTGGGGGTTCTCAGTCTGAAGGTCACGGTAGTTATCATTGGACACGATAATACCATCTGAGTCAAAAGCCAGCTTGACAATATAGCGGTCATCATAGCACACCACCCTCTTCCCATTGACACAGCGCGACGGTGTGTACACCAGGATCTTCCTCCTCTCCAGACCATGAAGAATATGTTGATCTATGAAACACAAGCCAATATAACTGGTTATTGTTTTAGTTTAATACAATAATTTCTCAAAAGTGTGATAGAATAGTTTTTCTGAAAGCTTGTGCAGCTAGCTATCTCACACTCACACACACACACACACATATAAGCACAGGCGAACATTTACTACAAAGTCTGCACAACATATTAGAATATTAATGGTGGAGGACAAATTCTCCCTGTTGACCTGCCCTCAGTTAGTTTCATAAAATATGATTTTTTTATGATATCTAGCTGCAAAAACGCGTGGGTTGGGATCCTCATTCATTCATTCATCTTCTACTGTTTAGGGTGAAGATGAATGTGAGCTGGTGCTAATCCCAGCTCACATTGGGTGAGGCGGTGTACATCCTGGACACATCGCAGGACCAACATACAGAGACAGACAGACAACCACTCACACTCAGACCTACGGACAATTTAGAGTCATCGGTTAACCTAAACAGAAATGCCTTAACGGTGGGAGGAAACCAGAGTACCTTGAAGAAACCCACTCAAGCACTGGGAGAACATGACCAGTATACAAAGACAAACACACAAGTATACACACATACAACTTCTTTTCTTCAACTGCGCTACTTTATCATATATCTCTATGTAAATTAAATGTAGTGCACAGGTAGAACTTACACCTAGGCTGCCGCTTAGTGGATAGAAGGAATAATGGCTCTTCTTGCCACATTATCCTTTACTTGTTTTATTATATATAAAACATGACCTGATTTCAGAATGTGCTCTGTCCATAAAGATGGGATTGTAGTTTTGTTTTATTAGATGTCTGTTAACATTTGAACAAGTGGGCTCAACCAAATAAGAAGTGTGGTATGTTGACAAGATAATATTTTAATAAAACTAAGGAGGACAAGAGAAACATTTTGTCAGGTGTGGGCCATGTAATACTATTCTTTTAAATTATTTCCTTGATTTTTTTGGGGGGCTGATACAGAAATCCGTGTTTTTTTCCATCTAATTTTGGCACTGTCTCAACGTGTTGTATGAAAGACACCCAGTGTTTTCACTTTAATGGCCTTTAATGTGATAAAGCTACAGAGGAGTTAATGCTAATGTTATTCTCTGTCAGCTACTTATTTGAAACTGTAATTGATGCAACTTTATTACACCAGTTACAACAAAAATGTTAGAGTCGCCTAGTGTTGTTAGGACCGTCAAACATCTGTTTGATTAAAAGCCTCTTATCACCCCGTTCATTTATGACTGTCTTTAAAGTACACCTGTTGACAGATGAATGGTGAACCTGTAACCGTCTGTACCGAATCTAGAAGTTGCTCAACAAACTTTTATAACGAAGCTGGAATTTGACATTAATAAATTGATGGATTTATTTTTGTTGAACTAGTCTGTCTGAATTCTGGTTCTGCCTGATTATCTGTGTGGAGATTGCATTAATTGTGCGGCTCAACATCCTCAGCATCTCAGCCAATGATTCGTCAGTGGTCTATCAACCAACAGCAGCCAGATAACACATTGTGACATGGCACATGGGTGAAGTCAGAATTCAGATCTGAAAAGGAAGATGTGCACAGAACTCTAAATACAATTATTGTAAAGAGTAAAAATAAGTAATAAGGTGGCGTCTCACGCTGAGTGGATAGCAACACCTCAGCCCAGTCTGACCTCACCTGTGATGGGAGCGTCTGGTCGTGGCTGTTCCTTTCTCCACAGGGGAACAAACACAGTGATGTCACGCAGCCCTTTGTCCCAGAACCAGTTCACTGCAAGCTGTAGGCCCTGGCATGAAAACACCTTCTTGTTGCCATGGCTGCAAAGACACAGAAAACAATACAAGTTCTTCTTTTGTGTTTTTGACCAAATTTAACACACACACAAAGCTGTTTTTACTTCCTTTTTGGGAAGTGCTTGCTCATCGGAGGATCTGTTGGGTCTCTTTAAATAAATTTATAAAGAGTTTTGTCTAGACCTGCTCTATATGTAAAGTGCCTTGATGTAACTTTGTTATGATTTGCCGCTATACAAATACATCTGATTTGAAGTAGCTGGTCTTGGAATGCATGTGCAACACAATCGCAAAAGCACAGAGATGAGTATCTTGGCTCTGGAGAAGGGGATGTGTATGCTTACAAGTGTGCGTATGTTTGTGTGTTTGTATGCGCATGCGTGTGGGGGTTTCCCTTGTTTCTGTCAGCAGGAAGTGGTGAGCTACTTTGCATACAACAGGTAGCAAAGACAAGACTTGGCATGAGATGGTTTATGGCGTCTGAGTGAATATATCACAGTGCATTACTACTGGTATGTGGTAAAGTTGGTGTTGAATGGGACTTCCTGGATAAAATACACCTGCAGCTCTTTTCCATTACTGAGTTCATGCAGTTGTAGAGTTGGACTTGTAGTGCATTTGCTGTTGTGTAGTTTGGAGCCTTATTTTATTATGCCATTGGTTGAAAGTGTTTAAAGACAGATGCATGATCGAATTTAAATATCCAGAGTAACTAATGTAGAGAAACTGCATTCATAAAGTTATCAAAATGTAACATTTGTCTCTGAATAATAGATTTCATCCTGCAACAGGCTGATTGTTTATTTTATTCTGACCAGTTTAAAACAGCAACTATATTTACTTTTCTCGTGAAAGAGTGAACAGTACAGTCAGTGCTGATGACTGAATCAAGTTACAAATGCGATAACATATTTTTACATGATGTGGAAATTGTAGGATTCAGGGTTTTTGGAGATTGACTCATATGAGGAACCAAAAAATCAAGAAATTTCCACTGTTTTTATTTTTGCCCTTTTTTTGGTGACCTCTTTGTAAAAATGTTTTGTCCTGGTAGTATGGAAACACTGGACTAAAATCACTGAATGCTGCTTTAATAAGCCATTGGTGTCATGAGTCCACAGTCAGATGTTTGAAGGAAATTGTTTATTTCTCCCTCAGCCTCTGATATCAACCTGAATTACAGTTTCATGGCCTCACCTGGGAACAAATGTGTGAAAGCAACTATATCAGCCTTCTTCCTCTTTGAAATAAATCAAGTCCTTAGAAGAATACATGTGATGGAAAAACTTTTTATTTTTGGTTTTCTCTTTCAAACTTACATCAAGCCCACTCACTGAGGATTTCAAACCAATGAACTTCCTTGTTGCCCAATTTAGTGAAAGTGATTGGCTATAATGCTGAGGTCACGTTCAGGAGCCGCACTTAAATCGTGCTGCATGATGAATTTGATTCCACAATGGATCAATGTATCATTTGTCCTACAGGGAACATGCAGGAGATTAAAGCCACACAGCAATACTCTCACTTCCTATATCTTGAAAGAGGAAGTACACACATTTGTGAACTGAAACAAGAATTTGCACAAATGGAGACACTAATATATAGACATATACATTCTAAAACTGAAATGGCTATAATTTAATTTCACTCTAATTTATTTATTTATTTATTTATTTGTGGGTCACAAAAGGAGAAACCCTACCACCTCTGATGGTCTCTGGAAATGAAAGTAAATTTTTAGGTTCATGTAATTTTACATATATTTGAGCAGCTCTATTACATAACTTACATAACTTAATATAACCTCAATATAACCATAATATACTTTATCCTTCTGCATTTCAGATATATTACTACATAGTTCTCTTACAGTGACAATTACTTTACAGATTAGGATATGATGCATCCAACAACTATAAAGTAGCTCAATTTGAGCCAGTATTAAGAAATTAGGAATAATAATTATAATATTCCAATAATGTTATAACTGAAAGAAACCAAAGGTATAGGTTGTGCTCTGTCAGAAGCAGGAGTGTATTCTTAATGAGAGATGCAGACTGGACTCACCTCATGGCCACATTGCTTCCATCTATAACCACTGGCCTGAAGTCAGGAGCTGAATCTCTGTCTGGTCCAGGTCTGGGCTGACTGGGATTGGGGCTACAGCCTCTGGGCACCAGTTTGGGGCTGTTTGGGACACTTTTGTCTTTGTGTGTCCGAGTGTGGCAGGTCTTTATTAGCTCCTCCAGGATATCGTTAGTCTGGGCATCATGGTGGAGGTTGTCCAGTACCCTCAGGATATCACTGTGTGAGTATCCTAACTTAAGGAATCGTTCCACCTTGATGTGCTGCTGCTGATGGTCCATTGTAGATGCTGGCTCAGAATGTGTGTGTTTCCTTTCTTGTGTTGTCTCTAAATCAAATCAAATCAAATCAGATTAATTTGTATAGCGCCAAATCATAACAAAGTTACATCAAGGCACTTTACATAAAGCAGGTCTAGACCAAAGTCTTTATAAAATGATAAACCAAACTCTTTATAAAATGATCTGGGGAAACCTCTTCGCCTCCTTACTCTGGCTCATCAGTAACTTTCTGTGTTTTGGAACAGTTGAGAGGTGTCAGAAAGGCATCGAGGCAGAGGCAACCTCTGTAACTGTAAACACAGGAAGCTGAGCTGTGGTTTCTCAGGGGTTTTTGGACAAATCACTGTGGTTTGGTGCATCTGATAGGATCTGCTCTACTCACCACAACCTCATGACTGCCAACGCAAGCACAAGCCCTGATGACATTGTACTGGTTAAGAAAGCCCCTGTCACACACACCAAAGGAGGAAGCTGAGGATCTGCATTTATCACTGAGGTACCTACAGTCTCACTCAGGTCAGTAACCAAAGCAAACATGAATGAATGGAACTGATGCACTGTAGGTATAAAATGAAGCATTTGAAGCCTCACCCCATTCCATACATGCTTATTTACATTTTCTGGAAACCCCCTTGACTTCATGTCCTAAGAGAGTTCACCCTGATGTATTTGATGGTGAAAACTATCAAATCAGTCATTTGAAAGTTTTTAACAATTTTTTTCCTCTCACAAATGGAGCTTTTTTTGGACGCTTAAACCGATGTCTCACAGGGTGTCACACCTGAAATGATGAAAACACAAACGATGCTAATAAACTCTGAGGAGGTGTATAGAGACAACAAAAAGTCCCGTAAAGCTCATTCTAAACTCAACACCCTAATGTTTCGCAGCAAAACATATCTACCAAATTCTGAAGCATTTCTCTCTCTGCAGTCCTTTTGATCTCTGCCACACAAGATTGACTGATTAGCTGAAACTGCTTGTGATATGATTTTTGAAGATTGAAGAAAGAGGGAAAGAAACAACAATGTCACATTAACCTTGTCAGAGCTTCACACACCGGGAGCCAGACTTGTTTTTGACTGAAACATTCATTTTGGGTTTGGCTTTGCACAGACCTGCTACAACCTGCACCAAACCACATCCTTTGCTGCTGAGTTCACGTTTAATTGATCTACAATGTCCTCTTCTGAACATAAAGGCAACGATTATCTCTGCTTGTTCGTCTCATGTACAAACTCAACCAACAACCTTTGCTCTTTGTAACGTAGAACACAACACATTAATCTGACTTGTCTCTTATAATCTGACACATTCAGACTATTCTTAAAAAAACAAGACTGCCAGATGAGAATTCACATTTAACACAGATAGAATTACTTTGTCATATTACTAAAATTATATTTATATACTTACACATTCAGTGAACCCAGAGTTGGAGCATGAGTCCCTCTGTGTCTAGCCGCTCTCAGTCACAAAGTTGCTCTGGCAGGCAAACTGCTCTGTGCTGAGCTGCTCTGATTACTCAGAGGAGGAAGTCACTGCTCAAAAACCAAACTGACAGCAAGGAAGAGAACAATGTTTATTTATAACTGCTACTTCCTTGTTTGTAGTGGTTGATCACATGTGGGGTTTATTTTCCTCAATTTCGATCTTTCCTTGCTGTACTAAATGCTGACTGGATGTCGCTGAAAGAACAGTGTGTGCCACTGGGTGCTAAGCCAACACAGACAAAAAACTCTTGAGGTCAATTAGTCATTCAGACTGTTAGAGTGTTTTATGTAACTATTTTTACTAAATTGGGCGTGTTCAGTGTCTCTAAGAAGTTGCTATCACAACTTGATCACAACTGAGTACAAAAAAATCACAAGGGAGCTGAAGACCTTGTCCTGCACAGTTTTCTTTCTGCCAGTTTTCATTCCTCAAAGAACTAGTTGTCTAGGCATTAACTAAACTAACTTCACTAAGCCAAATCCAGGAGATATGAAACATCACAGTGGCAGAGTTGAAATCAAAATAAAGTCCAAGCTCAAGGATGAAGCCACATGAACCACATAATAGAAAGAATGCATTTTTGGCATAATTCTTATCAAATATTTCCAGATGTATATTGTATATATATATATAAATGTTCCAGATCCATATTCCAAATCTTGAGCTTCAGATGACCTTCATAGAACCAATGGAAGAGAGGCGTTAAGCTTTCACCTCCTCTGCTGTTTTTCTCTACTGGACAGGGTCTGTTTGTCTGTTGTCATGTTTATTGTTAGGCCTTGGCTCACTTTTATGTTTCACCATGCCTCATAATGGTATTAAATTCTGAATCCAAGGATGAGTTTCTTCCTTTTCCCTAAAGCAGCTTATGGCTCACAACAACTGGAAAGGTGTAAAAGTTATTTTGTATGCACTGATGCATTGTCACTTCACAGCAAGAAGATCCCGGGTTTGAGTTTCTGCATTCCCTCCAGGCTCACTAGCTTCACTGGGTGACATGTAACTTAACAATAAAGGCTTACCTACTAAATGTGCATTGACATTTTTCCCTCCACCATCCACCATGTAGGATGTGGACCAAGGACCAGAATCAGATTAGGCAAAAAATAAAAACACTTCAACTTATAAATAAAGATAAAAAGAAACAATATGGCAGCATAGTGGCATAGTGGTTAGCACTGTTGCCCCACAATTAGGCCGCGGCTTTGGTTCCCAGTCCAGGGGACCGTTTTCTGTGGAGTTTGCATGCTCTCTTCCTGCCTGCAAACCAGGTAGTCAGGCTATGTCTCACCGTCCAATACATGCAGGTTTAGGTTGATTGGTAACTCTAAATTGCCCATAGGTATGAGTGTGAGTGGTTGTTCATCTCTGTATGTTAGCTGGGATTGGCTCCAGCATCCCCCTCGCCCGGGAAACACACACGAAAGAACAATTTATGCCTCCTATACTGTTCCCTGTTACGCTCAGTAAATGTGTAACCTTAATCTATATCAGGAATTTAGACTTACAGAAATGGTTGACAGTTGTTGCACAACTCCCTATCCATTTAACAGTCTTTTTTTATTTTAAATGAACAAATATAAAAGGGCAAAGCAGGAGAGCAAGAAGAACCAAGATGATTTACAGTGATTCATGTGAAATAACATTACAACACCCATGAGTGCTGAGCTGAGAATTTTCCTCATCTATGTGTTGTTTCTGGTGAGTGGTTTGATAGAAGTCCCTCCCCTTAACCTTGCAGGGCTAGGAGAGTTCTCTGCGTGTAGGAGTCGGGGGAAGTCTATAGTGGTGCTTCCACTCGTAGGAGTGAAGTTGTGCAGCCCTTTATTTCCACTCTGCTCAGTATTGTCACCTTTGACTGCTGACTACACTCCTCCAAACACAGTAAAAAGTAAGAATTTTTGAACATTTTTAAACATTGTATTGGGGCTCGCCCAATGTGAGCCGGGATTGGCTCCAGCACCCCCTCGATCCAGAAAAAGATAGGCGGTAGATGAATGAAGGAATAAATAGCTAGTGCTTTTTGAATATTTATTTTGCTCTTAAGCTAATGCTAATTAATAGCGATGAAAAAATGTGAAATTAAGTCTAACTTTAGTTATACAATCAATATAGGGACAACACCAAGAAAAAGTGTTACACTGTCAATAATCTGTGTATCAAAAAACAAAAATGTGTTGTTAGTAAGAATATGGGTAGTCTCACTTAATTTTTCCCAGTTGTTTCTGCTACTTATGCTTTGTGCTTCATGCCATCCACACTACCCTGCAGCTGTTTCATAACATGTCTGAACTTCAGATCAGTTCTTAAGATGACCTGGATTACTTCTTAGATTTTGCTGTGTGCTATCTTTTATCAAACCTTAAACATTCCTGTTTGCCTTGATCTTGGAATAAAGGCCTGTAAGACTTAAAGCTGAGCATAAACTGAGATAATCAACCCAGCTCTGATGTGGGTGGAGGGGGAGACTAGTGAATTCCCTCACACATTCCACTCTATCATTTTCCATTTGCACGATATGCATATAAAAACCCCATGTTAGAGACTAAGGTCAAAGGTGAGACCTTTATTATAAATGAGACATGGTGCAAGAGGAAGTAATCATATTTCAGAAGTTGTGCAATTCATATGAAATTAAGATCAAATCAAACTAATTTATTTACATAGCATGAAAAGAGTTACATTACAAAAATTACAATTGATATGAAATTGAAAGAATTGAAAAAAAAAAAACAACAACAACAAAAAGATAGCTGCCTCATATGCAGCATTTTTAATATACACATAAAAACATAAATTTCAATCATATTTCCTTGAAGACAACGTGAAAACGATTTTTTTCTTCATTCTACAGGAAACTTAATCATGCTGAAAACAGAGCATCTTTCTGTCACCTCTATCCTCATCTGTATCTGCTACGCTGTTTATCCCTGGACTTCTTTGGGGAGCGGCTGCAGCTCCTGTCTTTGTAACTGTGGCGCCCCTCTTTCCCATGTTTGACCCGGGACTTGCTGTGTTTGTGATCCCTGTCTCTGGAGCGGGAGCAGGAATGCCAGCTAGCGTTTCTATTTCGCTGGCTCTCCTCACTGTCCTGGAGAAGAGAGAAAACTGTATGTGACACAGGGACTCTGGATGAAAAGCACAAGTAAAGCTGTGTTCAGGACTATACACAGGATTCCCCTTATATTGGACCAAGTTAGAAAATACACTTGTCTAATTAATAAAGCAAGCTCTGTATAAAGAAATCCCCTGTGTGGAGGTTTATACAGATTTAGATAACGTTATTTAACCCCCAGGGGGTCATTTGTAGTTTTCCCAGTCCATATATTAATTCATTCATACACAGAGTAATCCAGTCAAAGGAAACAAATAAGGACTTCTGACATTAGGCGGGCCAAGAAACATTAAAATAGAGTATAAGATTAAAGCAAAATAGACATTTAAAAATAAATTAATTAAACAATAAACAAGAATATCTCTTAAATTCTTCTAAATTGCAGTCATTCTAAATGGGTTCAGTTTATGTTCAGCAACCTTAATAGCACAAGAGTGAAGGACAACAAAGCAATTTATACTCCCTACTCCTGTCAGCCTGAAGGCATCAGAAAGAACTTGAACCAAATAATGTGATCTGGTTGGCTAATAATTGCTTTTGGTTTCTTAGTCACCATTTTTAAGAAACTATGTTTTTTTTTTTTAAATCAAATGTTCATCATAACAGTGAGATAAAGCTCCTGAAGTTTCGCACAACCACGGGATGATGGTGAGACATTGTCACACTATCAGTGGTGCTTTGTCTGTACAGCTAAAAGTCTTTACCGTCACAGTAGGTGCTTAGGCTTACCACAACACCTGCTCAATGTCTATAAAATGAGGATCTCAGCTTCCTGGAAACACTTAAGTTTCTCAAAACAATAGATTATTGGTGCTGATGTCACAGCATGCCATTATGTACTATTTTACATGTAATAGTACAATTTAGACGATTACAATTTAAACAACATTTTTGGTATGGTCAGACTGCTCATCTTCATTAAACCATATTAATAAAGAAATTTGGTGTTAATATCAAAATAAATCATAGCTTGGTTTCATTGAATTGCTTCAGGCTCAGGGCTTGTGCATCCTGATTCACCATCACTGGCCCAGATTTCATACTGGGCTTGATATGAATTTCAGAATTTAGCATGTTAAACCAAACGCATTGAAGTGCGAGGATATGGTGTCAACCCAACTAGAAGAATTCTTGTTAGTCTGGAAGGATGGTCTTAAAACAAGAATGAAACCTTAGCAATAATTCCAGAGCAGTCAACAACTCATCATTAATTCAAGTCAAAACAACCAGAGGTTTATCCAGTCCGGATCCCACTGGACTTGGACTGGAGACATTATATATATGATCATCCGATCTTTATTAATCCTAACTGTAAAGTGATGTGCCACAGTTCTTTAATATTGGTGTAGTTTTAATCCAGCCAACTACAGACCTACTTTTAACCTCAGTCCTTTCTTAGATAGTGTAGAAGTACACAACCTCTAACCGTCTGCTGTAACTTTTTCCTTTGCTCCTTTCCTGATTCTACTCAAGGAGTAAAGAGCTAAATATGGAAAGTATCCCACCAGCATTGTCTTTGATGTTTGACTTACAAGTTCATTACTACATGGTGTGGCTGAATGAAGAAACAGTGGATTCCAATCAACATACAGTACAGGCCAAAAGTTTGGAGATACCTTCTCATTCAAATGAGTGTGTCTCCAAACCTTTGGCCTGTACTGTATTAATACCACTGATCATCCTTGAGCTTTAAACAACATTCAGCATCTTTTGTAAGAAATTGTGAGAGAACCAGTTTTATTATAGATTAGCTCCTAAAGAAAAGCTCTGTATAAACAGGCTTAGACTTTGTTCATTGAATCAATGATTAATGTAGTTATGACTACAGAGTGCCTGTCAACAAATAGATGTGTATCACATGTGGTTTGATGTATAAAAGTGGACCTGAACTATGTCTGAAAAGTGAAGCAAACACTGAAGAGCCTTATTTTAGATTGTTGTGAGGTCCAGAAAGGGGGGAGTGGAGATTCCCATCTCCCACACCCCTCAGGTTTCAAAGAGACTGTTGCCTCCAACAGAGATTTCCCACATCTCTGCTAAGTGCCATCCCAGACTCTTATCTGACTGACATCCAAAGACCCTGCCCCCACCCATTCCTCCACCCAAAAGGGGATCAAGATTTCCTAAGGCGCGGATGTAATCCAGAGACAGGGCCCACCGCACAAGGCAAGGCAAGGCAAGGCAAGGCAAGCTCCCCCCCCCCCGAGAACGCCGAAGAGACCCCCGAAGTGTTGTGTTTGGAACTGTAAATGTGATGGTGTGCGTCTGGGGTGTAATTAAAATTGGGGGAGGCAGACATGGCATGGGAGCCCTGCTGTTTGGAGGCGCCCACAATAAGCTCAACTGAACCCAGGGACCTGAAGAGAGGGCCCACCACTCCGCCACGTGAGTGCAGGGAGGACCCAAGACTGCCATGCTGGCGGCCCATGGCCAGGGTCCCCAGCCCAGTCCGCACCAAGGAGGTTGGCCCCCGCCCCTCCTATGTTCCCCCCATCCCCCTATTGTCCAGGGCTCCCTCCCAGCGTTCAGGGCCTGTCATGCCCCAAGCCGCCACAGGAGGGACGAACCTGCTCCACCCACACCACACACAGGACATGGGCCAGGGTCACCTACCTCACTGCGGGCAACCCTCCACCAAAGGACCAGCACGGGCCCCAGCCGCCAGTTCGACAGTGCACCACCGAGCCAGGGACAGCAGCCCCATGCACCCGCCCTGGCCCGCCACGCCACGCACAGGCGAGATCCAAGGCAAACCCAGGATGCAGAAACACAGGGCCCGCCGGGCACCACAGTAAACCAGCATCCAAAGCCACCCTTACCAGGATTAGGGTCATGAGGGCCAGCCCCCCCATCGAGACTACATGATGGGATTTAATTATTGGGGACTAGATTTGATTAAACTCTGCGATTTTTTTACCCAAGCAGACATTCTCTGGAAATGTGGTCTAATATAAGGTTTCTATATTGAGTAGTTCTTCTTGGATTTCCAATTAAGCAGGATGGTCTTTTTTGCAATGCTTAGGGCAATAAGGAGCATGCAGGATCTGTTTACTTTCTTAGTGATATTAGTGAGGTCGCCTTGCAAACAAAGTGAGGGGGAGGTAGGGACAGAGTATCCTAGCCACCAACGTAAGTCTTTGTAGAACTTATAAAGGGCAGATCAGAGATTTGGATTTCTTTGCAAAATGAGCCAAACTTGGTTTAACTTCGTTTGACCTAACAAGATTTTTATATTGTAATCTATTGGGGTAACCCTAACCCATAGTGGGGCGGTTGATGTACTCTGGAAAGCTCAGATTATGGGTTTGGGCAGTCAATTTCTTTCATCTGACAAGGAATTTGTCAATGAGTGCTATTGTTTCAGGGAGAGAAGTTTGGGCATTTTGTAGGAAAAGTAATACATCATCAGCATAAAGATGGTGGTTCATATTTGCTGTGTTAATTCCCTTAATATTTTGGTTCTGCTGGACTGCAGCTGGGAGTGGCTCTATAAGTATAGCAAAAAGGGAGGGAGAAAGTGGACAACCCTGGCTGGTTCCCCTTTGGAGGGAAAAGCTTGGACAAATTTGATCATTTGTTCTGACACAGGCATGGGGAGAGCTAAACAATATTTCAATCCAGTTCACAAAGTTATCTCTGAACCCAAAATTGTGTGATGTGGTAAGGAGAAAATTCCAATTTACCCTGTTGGATACTTTTTCTGCATCTAGGGAGACCATTATGGCATCTTTGCTCTTTATTGTCTGTTACAATAGTCTATAAGGTTAAGTCTGCGGGTGTAGCTGGTAGAGTCGCCCTTTAATCAACCCAGTTATGTGAAGTGTTACTTTTTTCAAGTCTTCACGCTAGTGCCTTGCAAATAATTTTAATATTTACATTAAAAGTGATATTGGACAATAGCTTGATGGGAGTGCAGGGTCTTTGTCCGGTTTAGGAGGAGGAGGCCAATATTTGCACAGTTCATGTTGGGTGGAAGGGTCGGGTTTCCTGCATTTTTCTGAGCATTCTGTAAAATATTGGTGCAAGCTCTGGCCGGAACTCTTCATAGAATTCTGCAGGGAAACCATCTGGTCACGGGGCATTCCTGTTTGGCATATGTGTGAGGGCTTCTTGGAGTTCCTCGGTGGAAATGGCTCCAGAGCCGTTATTTGGTCTTGATTTAATTTAGGCAAGACGACTGTGCTCAGAAAAGTTTCAATGATGGATTTGGACGGGTTAATCTTGAATCCTCGAATAACATTTTTATAGAATTCCCTAAAAATCTGATTAATTTCTTCTGGGTCACAGGTTTTTTTCCCAGTGAAGTTCTTTATTGATGATAATGTTGCTCTTTCTTTGTTCTGCTTTAGTTGGCATGGATTTATTGCTATGTTCAATCTATAATCTCTGCAGTTGGAATTGTATTTTGATGTTGCGTAATTAATTTAGTTTTAGTTTTAATTCCCTTAGTTCTCTCAGTAGATGTTTGTCTTGGGAGGCAAAGTGAGTTGTCTCCAAGGCTTTAATTCTTTTGTTTAATTCTGTTTCAAGAGCTTTCTCCTGTTTTTTCTTATATGAAGAATAACATTATTTTGCCTTGCATGAATGCTTTTGCTGCCTGTTGTAGGACGCAGGCTGAGACATCAGGCTGGTCATTTATTTCACAGAATATTGTCCATTCCGGGCAGCACAGCGGTGTAGTGGTTAGCGCTGTTGCGGTAGAGGATGCATGGGTGGATGGATGGATTGTCCATTCCTCCTTACAGAATTTAATACATTTGGGGTCCTTGAGCAATGATATATTGAAACTCCATTGTTTAGAAGGTGGTGTTTTAGTTTTTTTTGTGAGTGTCAGAGTGTCTGGTGCGTGGTCGCTGATGGCAACGGGATGGATGTTGATGTCAGAGACATCCTTCATAATCGAATTACTAATTAAAAAGTGGTCTAAACAGGAATAAGAGTGATGGACTGTCTAGTAGTAGGTGTATTCCTTCTATCTCTCTCCCTATCTATCACACATTACAAGTGTGGCTCAAATTTGCATTTGTGAAGTTCGAAACACAATTACGAAACAAGGCATTTGTGAAAAGTCCAGTGAGAGTTCATTCATTATGGGACTGTTCTGACGCCATACAGGGCTGCCTGTAGTCAGTGGCAAACTTCAATATACACTACATTGGATGATCATGTTATTAAAAATGTGTGGCAAACAAAGGAGCTCAGGGTTAGGGGTAGCTGTGTGTAAAATGAAATCCCTGTCAAGACAGTGTGAGAAACTGGTCAACAGAACACACAGCTTATTCTTACAGTGATATTAAAGCCATGACTTGTCATTAACAGAGACATTGAGACAGCAAATTTACCCTGTGCTTTTTCGACTTCTTTCTGTCCTCATCATCTGAATGGTAGTGGTGCCTCTTTTCCTTGTGCTTTTTCTCTGTGTGCCAGTGACTTGTTGCCTCGTGTTCTTCATCGATCAGCAGCTCATACTTGGGGCTTTGGACAAAAATTAAGGAAATTTTAAGTTGATAAAGGAAATTAAGAGAGACTTTCAGGTGCATGACTACCACAAGACAGTTGTGGTGTTAAATACTGCATTGTTATATTGTGACATTACCTAGGTGGGAAAAACTGAAATGAACACAAAAGGATACTCTTGTTTCGGTTTTGCTTGATCCTTTAGGGCCAGTTTGGAATGGCTCTCTAAGTCCTTCTCATATGCTTTAAAGTCATCTTTTGTGTACTTACCACCTGGGAAAAGACAAGGTCATCAATATTAATTTCTCTCCATATGGAGAGAATGAAGTGAATAAAAGCTTCACATGGGCACTTGGGTTTCATTGGCACAATGTGTTTTTAAATATTCAAAACATGTAATCGACAGTCTTCACAGTGATTACCCTTCCCCTTCCATTTGATCTTTGCCACTGACTGGCTGAAATCCACATGAATGCGTCGGTCATCAATCAGCACATTGTCCATTTTGAAATAGGCCTTTTCACAATCCTCCTGCTGTAGAGACGGAAAACATCAAAAAGATAGGAAAATAAGTAAAATTTAAATAAAAGTCAAGGAATTTATGATTTAAAAGTGACTCTGAATGGATCTTTTTATTTCCCTCTCAGAATGGCATGCATTTTCTTAGAATTAATTTATAAGGCTGATCTGTCAATCACAAAATACAACTAATTTCACAGCAATTATATTGAAAACCTTAATTTCACTGATAGGCTAAAAAACAAAACAGGACTCTCATTTTCTTTACTCTTAACTAGGAAATACTTAACATTCTAAAAGAAATTAAGCTCATTTGAAAGGCTTCTGCAATTCAGAGGTTAAAGAATAATAGCACAAAGAATAAATAATTTTTTTAAAAGTCTAAATATTTGTTTTGTACTGCTAACTTGTTGCCAAACAATCAATCAATTAAATTGATTTCTGCTCCAGCTGTAGAAAATAATTCTACAACTCCACTAATTTTTAAAATGAGGGCAATCAATTATATTTAATCACTTTATTTAATTACATTTCTGGAATTACTAGTGGGGGTCCGAGTGAAATAATTTTTATCTATAACAGTTTGTTCATTGTCTTCTGACGGTTTAATTATTCACTTCTTATAATTGTGAAACACTATCAGTTTTCATACTAGCTTATATAATTTCAGGACCTGACTCCCCCAATGAAAGCAGTTCATGAAGGTCTTCAGAGACTGTACCCCAGAGGGCTAAACCTGCATCTTCCGTCAAAATTATATAGTCCATAGCAGGGATGTTAGTTCAAAGCACTGACAAAGCCAACGGTGTGTCAACTTTTTTGGAGATTGATGCATTTATAGTCTTGCAGCTAAATATTTTATTATTTCAGTGAGTGTGTGTGCTCGTCAGCAGCCCTCCCTGGAGGTTAGTTTGGCGACCTTTATTGAGTGAAATGACCTTTGTGTGGCAGGGCGGGTAGTGTTACACCACAGTAAATACAAGGGGGAACAAAGGGCAGACAAGATGCAGAAAGATGCAACAGGGAATGAGAATCAGGTGATACTGGTAGGGACTAGTGGAGTGAAGGATGCTGTGCCTTTTCTGTCACCTCCCTCAAGATAATGAGAGTGCCAATTGACTGCCCTTTGATTGAGGTAGTGGAACTGTAGCAAACACTCACCAAGTATCCTCAATCAATATATGTATAAAGCTTTATAACATTTTGACTGTAGTTCTGAATTTACAGCAATAACTTGACATTAATAAGGATTTTCCTCAGTTCTTCTTAGCTTTCCACCTGTAAACATATTTAGATTGTGTATCACATTAGAGTCTCACCTTTTCAAACTCAATAAAAGCATAACAGAGGGAGTCTCCAGTTTTCCAGTCTCTGATGATCTCACAGCTGCACAGACCAGTGTGACATAAGAAAGGTATAATAATATATAACAATGTTATTAGTAAAGAAATCAGCATCATACAGGTTTCACCTTTTAATGGACCCAAAACGGGAGAAAATTATTTCCAGGTCCTCATCTGTAGTCACTGGGTTCAGTTTGCATACAAATAGTACATTTTCTGGAGGCTTCACATTTGCATCAGGGAGATCACCAACCTGAAAGAATGAGTAAGAATAATGTTGAAAAATCTGCAGCAGCTTTGGAACCAACAGTTGATAGTTGAGAGCATGTTTAAGTTTCTCACCATCTCTAGTAGGATGGCCTGAGTTTTGGCCTCTTTCTCCTTCAGCATCTCCTCCAGCTCTTCAGCCCCTTTCCCATCTGTGTCATCAATCACTTCACCTGCTCCAATTCTGCCACTCTGCAGAGTATATAGTGCAATTATAATTTATCATAATTATGTTTATTAATATACATTTTTGTGACTACTTCTCTATTCTTTATTCACCAATTTTAAGTTTTCAACTACTAAAACAACCACAAGCCACTGGACAGAGAATAATGAAGAACACCATCTTCTCCAGGGTTGAACTCCATGGAGATATTTAAGGACTTTTTTAGGAAATTTTAGGAACTTCTTCAAAACCCAACAAAAGTATGTCAAGTCTTGAGTGTGCCTCACGGCTGAACAAGCCAGAAATTGTAATCAAATTCAGTTCAATCAGATAAATAAATGAGGGGCACAGTGCTGGACTGGTTATTACTGTTGCCTCACAGCAAGCAGGTTTTTGGGGTCTTTCTGTGAGGAGTTTGATATTCTCTCTCTTCTTGCGTTGGTTTCCCCTCCATGTTCTCCAGCTTCCTCCCCATAGTCCAAACACATCCAAGGTAACTGCTGTCTCGAAATTGCCTGTAGGTCTGAACATGAAGAGTTGTTTGTCTCAACATGTTTCCCTTGTGAAAGACTGGAGACTTGCCCAGGATGTACCTGTACCCCTGCCCAGTGTTACCTGGGACTGACTCCAGTAACCCTGGGCAGAATGTCCTGTACCCGCGCCCAATTTTAGTTGGGACTGACTCCTACTACCTTGAATGGATGGACTGTATAGATAATGTAAGGATGGAAGAAGATTAAATAATTCTGTACTTTTAGGAATCTCAAATTTAAAAAGTGCATTTTTCCCCTCTAAAACATTTGTTCAGTAATTTACATTAGCCATAAAGTGCTGCATCTTATACACTAGTAGAAGCCAGTAATGATACCTATATAAACCTTGAGTCAAATCAACAAAGTTCCTTTCAAGATGTCAAAAAGTGGCAGTGCACTCACATCTAGCTGTTCTCTGGTGGGCTCAGGTGATCGATCAGGGACTGGCAGGTTAGGAGGGTCATCAAATGGGTCTTCCAGGATCACTGTGTGGTTTATCCTGAAGAAACATTACAGTTTTTCCATCACAATAAAACAGAATGCTCTTTTTCATCTTGGCAACACAAGTGGCATACTTGTTAAATACAATTCATTCACCTAACCTGATATCCTGAAATGGAACAAAGTCCTTGTCAACAAAGGCCTCATTGATTTTCAACAACACATCCATGCCTTCTGTAACTTCCCCAAACACAGTATGGACTCCATCCAGGTAGTCCAGGTTCTCACCAATGGTAATAAGGAACTAGGGTGAAAAAAAAAACAAAAAAACAAAACATGCATATACAGAACATCTTGGAAAACAAATTGTATTGAACTGAAATTTTTTTATTTGTATAAATTGAATAATGCTTAAACAAAAGTAAAGTGAATAATGCAGTGACATATTTTATCACTGTAGCCTTCTACAACGGTAAAAATATGCAGCCCCACTTTGCTTAAGCATACTTAAAACACAGCTGTATCCCTGTGGTTTATATACATATACATATAGTCGTGAAAAAATTAGGACACTCCATTAAATAGTCTGTTCTTTATTAAGAAATGTTCACATATCAATGTCCAGTCTTGTTTTTATTTATTTCTGGAAAAGAAAGTGATTTAATTGCAACTAAACAACAAATATTAACATGGTTTACCTCATCAAAAAAAGATATGAACAAAAATGCACATTTTAAAGGAGGAAAAGATTAGGACACCCTACCCTCTAATAACTAGCTACTAACCCCCTTTAGCTGAAATAACTTTATTGACACGCTTCTTGTAGCCATCTGCCAGTCTCTAACATCCATCTGAAGAAAGTTTGCCCCACTCCTCTACGCAGAATTCTTTCAGCTTTGAGATGTTTGAGGGGTTTCTTGCATACACAGCCCATTTCAAGTCACCCCACAGCATCTCAATTGGGGATTAAGATCTGGGCACGCCAGACGTGTTCTGTTCTGGTGTCCAAATAATTAAATTTTACACATCTCTCCAAAGAACATTAATCCATAAATCTTGGTCTTGCTGTGCATTCTCTCTGGCAAAGTTCAGTCTGGCCTTAATGTTTTTGTTAGAGAGCAAAGGTTTCCTCCTTGTACACCTCCCAATGAAAGTCAAACTTGTGTAGTTTCTGATAATAGAGTCATGCATTTTCACATCAACAGTGGCTGGGGATGAACTTGCTTGGATGGCCAGACCTGGGCATGGTGGTAGTTGTTTTTAATGTCCGCCACTTGTAAACAATTTTCCGGATGGTGGACTTACTGACGTCAAATTCTTTTTAAATTCCTTACCAGACTCATAAGCAGCCACAATCATCTTTCTGAGGGCCTCAGACAGCTCTTTGGAGCTCACCATGGTGCTCATTCTCACATCAACAGCCACACCGAACTAAATGTCTGAGGTTTGAATAGGGCAAGCATCCTTCAAAATGCTGGGTAAATATGTTCTGGTCATGTGCACTTGATGTGATACAACTGTGTGTGATTTTAACCATTTGATTGGGAAAATATGTGGGGTTATTTATTCCTCACCAGAAATTGTAATCTTTTTAAATTATATTTTAAACAAAGTTTTAAAGAGGCTTTTCTTAATTTTTAATCGTTTTGTTTGAGTACTTGGATCCCTCAGTATTGTGTAAAATTGGTATTAAATATCCATATGTCCAAATGTTCAAAAAATATACAGGCTTTCATAGGGTGTCCTAATTTTTTGCCTGTAACTTTGTAAGTGGAATCAGATTTTCCCATTCACTATGAAGAGTAGACAACTTGTTCCTTTTTTCATATAGACTATGTGGCAATCACAAAATCTGTTGTTCTAATCTTATTTTTAAGTCACTGACCGCCAGCAAGAGTCTTGCAGCTGCTACGGTGTGACAGACCAGCTCCTCTTTTTGGGATACATTAATGCAGAATTGCAGTGTGTCTCCAGCACAATGACTGGTGCATATTTTGTACACAGTAATGATATCTGTGTTATCCCCTTATTGTAATGTAGAAAAAATTGACACATAACCCTATTTCACCCTTGAAAATTTAGAGAGCTTTCCACGCCCCCCAGGGTTTTCGGGTCTCCTTTTTGGTTGGGAACCCCTGGTGTAGAACATGATGGGATGTAATCAGATGTTAAGTATTATATTGTTATAGCCATGATTTCATCTTGAAATATGAAACATGGCAAAGTACTCTATTCTGTCTGATCCTGAAGCTTTTGGCAACCACAGTGAAAAAAAAAAAAAAAAAATATCACACTGTTCACTATATTCACCTGGGAACCATGCTGATCGTTTCCATTGTTCACCATTGACACAGTCCCCTTCTTTCTGTGTTTGATGCGTGGCACTTTCTCTGCATCAAAGAAGCAGGCCTGGTCCCCATAAAGTTTACTAATCACAAAGAAAAGAGAAAATTTCTACAACTTGTGATGTCACAAAATAGTAAACAGTCGTGATGCTAATAACCAACCTATAGACAGATTCTCCACCACGGCCGGTACCAGTGGGATCTCCAGTCTGCACAATAAAGTCTCTCTGAGGACAAATACAATTTTACATGTCGTTTGGACAAACTTTTTAATGCACTTTTTTTATCCATCCTAAGTTGGATAGATAAAAAAGGAGATATCAGGATTTTCACCAGAAGTAGCACGAAGGATGCAACATAATACATAACAATATAATATATTATAACTGATGACTAAGAGCCGAAGGGAAAAAAAAAGCAATACAGTCACAGTACACAGATAAAGATGGAATATGTGAATATGGAATTAAAATCTAGTATGTAAAGGAATTCACAGGCCTGGCTTCACCTACAAAGACTGATAATGAAAGTATCTGCAGGCCATGCACTCAGAAACTAATGAAGTCCATGTCTGAAATTAGAGGTGAACTTAAATTCAAAACGTGACTCTATCGCTTTCCTTGGGCAAACCATCGAGTAAGTGTCACGTTAGAATTGGTAATACCAAAGATTGACTAACCACTTCGGCAGGGACCATATAGTGTTACCTGAACATTGTGGATGAGGCAGAAGTTGTAGTATTTTATCTTGCATAATTTCACAAAGTTTAGGCAGGCTGCAAGAGAAACGAACCCTGAGGTTAGAGGTCAGACAAAACCATTTCAATGTCTTTTATCGTCTAAAAATTATGAATTGGTCATGGTTTCTCTTTGTTGATGCCAGCATTTTTGTTATTAACGAATGAACTACCAGCTGAGGTTAAATGAAGACACTGAAAGAGGCAAACAAGCTAATAGCTTAAGCTAACATGGTCTTATTCTATCAATATTCTTATTCAACTTGCTAACTTATCTGGCTAACAAGCATGATGCAGTGTTAGCTGCCTATGCAAACAGCTCGTATTCTTACTTTTAGGCCTTTCCTCTGTAAATAAATCAATTACGATGTCACCCAGCGTCGTTTCAAGAAGCACCGCCATGCTTACGTGCCTAATCTCACGAGAAGGTCTGTAATAGTTCTTCTTCTCTCGATTTACTGGCGGATCGCACACAACTTTAAGGTACATACCGCCACCTACTGTACAAGAGTGTGGAACATCATGTCCTTTACCCTATTTTTATATTCTATCCACCAACCTTGTGTCTCTTAAGAAAGAAAATAGTGCCTCCCTGGTGACTCTTATCCCCTCTCCCTCTCCTTCTGTTTCCAGTATACCCATCAAATTCCACTCCCGTCCCACTTACTTTATCATGTAAACTTTCTTTCTGCTTCATACATATTACAGTTCACTATGATACATACAACATTTTCTTTGACTCCAACACTCATCGCTGTTTCTTTTCCATAGTACAGCCAATGTGCCATTTAATCTTGTGTGATCCACACTGAGTCCTTTTATGATAATGTCTTTCCCTCTGTTCCTTTCTTTATAATGCTTTATTATGACTGACTTTTGTATTTTGTGATACCCCCTTCCTTTCTGGTCTTCCTCCCACCTTTTCTGCCATTCCTTTCCCCTCGATAACTGCTTTTCCTTCTTATTTTCCAAGTGGAACTGGTACTGTTATTTCCTTTTGTAATGCCATTTTGATAATTTATCTGCAACCTCATTCCCTTTCAACCCTTCATGTGCTGGTACCCAACAAAACTGTATATCTATGCCACCTCTGTGTAGTCTTATTAAACTGTGCTAAATTTCTACGAATAAGTCTTCTCTGACTGTTTTTCTTGATTGTAGACTTTCTACGATGGCTAGTGAATCTGTGCACACCATGTGTTGCAGTGGTTCTTCTTTTGATGTTTTTTATATGGCATTTGGCAATTTTTAGATGCATTACCACCACTTTCTGAAGTGTGACTCAGAGTGATCCTGAGTGCTTCTATCTTTCAGAGTGTAATTATAGCTCTAAATCCCGTTAGGTCATTTACATTTTGTACGATAACATTTTGAAAACCTGCATTTATAGCTGTTATAACACTATGTTCTACTGTCTCTTGAACATTGCAAAAAATCGAACATACCAGTGATATGTGTAACAATTACCATAGATTACTATTAGTGTTACTTTTAGGATTAGCATTAGCAATCGCATGGTGCATGATAGCTTTTCATTCAGTCAAGCTAATTTCTATCATTTCTCAAGCTTTCACTGTGATTCTTTCCCCATACCCGAACTGATGTAGCTTATGTGAAGCTTTGCCATATATAGCTGCTGTGTCTGACCTCTTGTTATTGTCTCTCCAGTGTCATCTGTGCAGTGGAATTTATTTATATTTCTTGGTGTGAGAATAAATGCTTTGACGAACATAACATTATGCTGAGGGGAGACATTGAATGGCAGTCAAACCATTAAGGCCACATGGCTTAAAAATGGTTTAACAACTGTGAATAAACAATTAAGGGGTCACTTAGTCCAGATTTCTCTCACAGTCTGAATATACTTTTATCCTGCCTAGTGATGTGCAATTCTTAAACAAATTGTTCAAAACTCAAGGGTCATCTTCATGAGTCATGATTCCTCAGCTCTGTTAACTCGTTCATTGACTCATTCCTGCCTGACTAGGTGTTCGAAGCACTTCATGAGGATGGGAGAGAGTGCTACTGGACGGTAGACATTGTGGCAGAAGGGACTGGAATGATGGTGTAGGCTTTGAGGCATGTGGGGACAATAGCCTGGCTGAGTATGGCGTTGAAGATGTCCGTGAAGATTTTGCTGAGTTCATTGGCAGTCTCTTTACATATGTTAATCCTGCTGAGGGATCTCCTCATGGTAACCGGGGGCAGTGTCAACACCTGGTTGCCAGGAAGGGGTAGGGTCTTCTATTCTTGGGTGTTGTTGTGTGCCTCAAAATGGTTGAAGAAGTTGTTCAGCTCGTTCGGCAGAGTGGTGAAAGTGTTGGTGGTCTGTGGTGTGGGTTTATAGTCTGTAATGGTCTGTATCCCTTGCCACAGGCTCTGTGTGTCTCTGCTGTCACTGAAGTAATGAGCAAACCTCTTGGAGTACTGGTTCTTTGCATCTCTGATGCCATGTGACAAGTTGGCCCTTGCTGTTCACAGGCCACCATCTTGAAACAATTGAAACATTGGTGAGTGACTCATAAACTCAAGTCAGTAAAAAGAATTGATCGAGTTTACAATCTAAATCCTGTCTCCCTCCTAAGCCATTCCTACTCAGTTTGACAGTTCTTTTCTGTTTGGTGTCAAGTTCTTCCTCCAGTCGGCCAAAAACCACTGGACCTTCTCTCTTACGTCACCGGTCAACTCCGCTGCGCCGTGTTCCGTGCGCATGCGCGCAGGTTACGGAGTCGTTCAATGTTTTTATTGCAGCTTTCTTGCTTCTGGGAAGTGGAGTTACCGCAAAATGGAAAGTACAGCACTAGTAGCGTGTCTTGTAGGCCTAATTCTTTCCTTAGTATCACCCACAGAGGCGTCCCCCAGGCAGCTGGTTACGGTAAGCGAATATTCAGCTAAGACCATGATGTTGATGTTAGCGTAGCGTTAGCCTACTGGCCCATTTCCTGGATAACCTGACTGAGAGAAATAATGGTATTATCCTCATGTCTGTTTATGTTGTTTACATGTTATTTTAAATTAATGCCCCCTGTAGGAAAATATCCTGATTAACGTGACAACAGGGACGTTGGCGGATGCTCAGCTGCAGGACTCCAACAACTTGCAGGTGTACAGTACAAGTCTCTAACTAATTAAACTGTCGTCCAGATCGAGATGTAATTTATTTTTTATTTCATAAATTAACAAATCAGCCATGGGTCAACACTGTGTTGTCTTTCAGATACACTTAAACATATCGGTGAGTGAAGAGCAGGTGTTGGTCAATGACATCCCAGTGGAATTGTCAGGGGTCACCAGGTTCAACTGCCAAGCACTGCTCTGTAAGTCGTCACTAATTATGACGGGTACGGGTGTATTAGCGCTTTTATTTAATCATATTTCAATCATTCTACATCCCCTTCTCTCTGCAGAGCCTGCAAATTGTAATTTTAAAATCCATTTAGTGCTCACTTTTTCATCATTTGCATGACCATACCCCCAAATACATCACAGATCTGTTTTACCAACACACCAGGTCCTTTGCCCTGGCTCTGTTGGTCTATAGGTCGAGGGTGATGGTGTGTTCCAATGAACCTCTGGAATAGGCTCACATTACATTTGAGATCATTTAATTAATCTTGTGTTTTCTTTTGGCCTCTTATATTTTATTCTTTTAATTGTGAAGCACTTTGCAACTAGTGTTTGTGAGGTGTCATAAGTAAAGGTAAATGAAACCATGATTATTTAAATCACATCATTTGTTCTTGATTGGCTTAAATCATCAATTCAAGCTGATATGCCTCTTTCCAGTGGAGACCATCAATGGGAGCCGTGAGTTTGAATCTGGGGAAGTGGTGTCCACCATTACTCGGGTGATGGTGAGCCAGAACCGGCTCTACAGTGATTCAGAGGAGGTGGTGGCTCTGCAGGTGTTCAGTGAAGTGATAGAGATGGAGGGCAAAGAGGTATACAGTTATAAATACCGATTTTGTAGTTTCAATGCATTACTGATCAGTTTGATTAGTTTGTAAAATTGCAAAAGCAGTCTATTCAGGTGTCTTTGGAAAAATATTTGGAATTGAACTGTTTGGGTATGATTGCACACTATTTGGTTTTAAATATTCAGGTTCAACAGCCTGACATGTGTGAGGTGAAGCTACTGATGAGCCCAGACTTCCAGAAGCTGGCTCAGTTCACCAATATCTACCCCATTCGACACAGTGAGATCTTCAGGGTTCCCAGGGAGAACGATGTGGTGGTTATAAATCCACCAGGCCCTGGAAAAAGTATGAAATGTGGCACTTTATCCATTATCCATCCTAATTCTTGTTTGTATACACATTAAAGAGCATATGATTTTTTTCCTCTACCCTTTTTAAATCAGATGGAGATCAACTGGTCTCTCACACCACAAGTCAGTACCCCCCAAAGCACACAGAGACCACTCAGGAGGAGATTGCTGCTCCTGGAAAGCTTCCAGAGACGCCTCTGCGTATGGACCCTGGCCTGCTGTATGATGTCAGATATGATGATGGCCTTGATGAACGAGAACCGAGCCCAGCAGATCAGATTCAGATGGAATTGCCTCCCAGAGAACTCATACCATCTTTCTCTGTAAGTTAAATGTAATGAGAAATGTAACTGGCGAGAAGCATAAACTGTTTCCAAAAGCAGGAGCTGCATCGACGGGGATGTGGTCTATGAATGTCTGGTCCTTTGTAGGCGTTATACACCATAAATTTACAGTTGAAATTAAGACAGTCTGCTCTCTGGCGAATTTTAGCTCTGTTTCATTATCTCACACCACCCTTGTTGTTGCATGGCGAATATCTAGCAATGTAATGGGAGCTTTAAGCAGCTAGTACTTCAGCCATGTGCCACACTTCCAGGCAGATTTACTAAATGTATTATGTATTTTACTGTTAAAACGTAGACAGACACACAGAGACAGAAATATATGGACATATGGATATTAAATTGCGGCACTCTAATAGCAAACTACTCATTGTATAATTTTTAATGATGGTTGATATTTATTTAAGAGCCATAAAGAAATTTTTATCATTTTACACACATTACTGTTGTCTTTCGTGCAGTTTATGCCAGATGATCTGCAGTCAGTTCTTATTCATAGTGTTTTGTTTTCTATTCTTTAACCTGTCATATTGCCACATTATGTGGAATCATCTAATATGCAAATTGCTGTTCAAGCTCTGTTCAACAGGAAATGCTCAACTCTCTGTGTCCATTCTGTTTTCAGACCATGTGTCAGTGGGTGGAGCAAGTGAGAGAGCGTCTCAGGCGCTTTTGCTCCGAGTCACTTCCTCTTTTCTTCCTTGTCATGTGGGTGGTGGTGATCGGCGTGGTTGGGTCAGCGGTCATAGTCAAGATCTTGGATATATTCTTTCCAACTTATGAACACAAGTAAGTTTGATTCACAAGCCATATACCCTGCACTCAACAATATAAGTGAGCAGACCATTATGATCATTACTTTAATTACTATTACTATTTTCCCCATTTTTCAAAGGCACGTTTTCCATCTAAACCCGGTCACTCTGGTTCCAGAGGATGAAAAGCACACTCTGTTGGAGAACATCGAGATAGAAGCAGAGGGAGAAGAGAAGAAGCCTTGAAGGGGCCTGGCCCTTTGCTTTGATTTCAGTTTGTAATTGGGTTACAATGTTACTTTTTCAGCATGGCCTGATTTTTTTCCCCCCTTGCTTTTCTCTCTAGTTTACCTTCTAAGCACAAAAGCTATGAACATGGGTGGTTAAAAGTTATTTGATTGACTGAACTCAGTCTCCAGGTTAGTATTATGTGTATCCCTCAGAATTTATTATGTGGTCAGCTAGAGCTGTATATTGATGCTAACTGAGAGCAGTCATATGAAGGCCCACTCAGCATCTGTGCATTCAGAAATGAAATGATCACAGACTTTGCTCCTACAGGTGCCCAAACAGAGTTTTGTGAAGTCACAAATGATTGCACTTTGATTCTTATCTGTAAAAGTAACAAGTTACTTTTTAGGAGCTATGACCTTGAGTACTGTTGTTTTTCTTAACTCCAAAACAAAACACTTCTCAGCCTGGTTACAGATAATTTTTTGAGTTGAGTGAAGTGACTGTTGGAGAGTCATATCATCATGAATCCACAAGCCCGAAGGTCACTTGTTCAACAACAAATCATGTTTTTACTTGCGTGTAGTCCATTCGAATGAACACATCAAATTTGACTGTCAGGCTGACAATGCCCATTATTTGGTAGTTATAGGAAGTGTTTTACCCTTGAGTACTGTCTCTATACAGTTCCCAAATGCCACACAACTCCATTAGGCAGTTAAATATTGCATCTCATTTCTAGTGTCTCCTTTGCTTCACCTGGGTTACTGGAAGAAGACAAATTCTTGGAGTTAGGATTGTAGAGTAAGAACCCACAATCTTTTCTTTCTTTGGTTCTGAGACACCATGGTGTGGAGTTTCCATTTATGCACTTTTTTCAGACTGATCTCAAGTGAAATGGACTTTGCACACTGTTGCTGAATCGCTCCCTGCTGGACTGTGTGAGAACTACTTCAAATTTAGCATTGAATTTAAACAAATATTAAAATTTTACACATTGGAACAAAAGTATTAAAGCAGAACACCCCTGACCAGTGGAGGCTACAGGAATTCAGCACTTAATGTTACACAAGAGAAGATGGCATCTTCCCTTGCATTGAATTAAATGTTTGTTCGAACATTATTATGAACACAGATACAGAAAGACTGTGTATCTAGCAGGCCATACTCTTTTTCGCACATTCTGTGCCCCACTGCAGAGTAGTGAAGAAAACTGTATGCGTTTTTTCAATTGTACTATCTAAATGCCACTAATGTCACTTTGAGGCCTATTGTCCACAGCTGAGGTTCACATGCTTATTGCCATTAATCACAGCATCTTAGTGACTGTTTTATGGAACCAAACTGAAGACAGGGATTATAATTCATTTTACTCTTCTGTTTGATGTCCGTTTTGTACTGGAGGATGAAAATGAGGTTCAGATTTCTGTGTACTCTAAATTAATTCAAACATGTTGATATGAGTGGACAAATCTGTGTAAGGAATCTGCACAAACTGGAGATTTCTTTCAGTGGTTACTCTCAAAGATTTATTGACCGAAATGACTGCGATTATAAGCCCCCCCACCAGACTGTATTTGAAAGACTGAGATTATAAGCCCCCCCACCAGACTGTATTTGAGAGACTGAGCAGACAGAGCAGGTGGATGATGGTTTCATTGTTTCAAAACTCAACTTGTGTTGGTTTGTTTTTTGTTCTTTCAGAATTAAATTGTTACACTTAAAAACACCCTGAAAACATGAGCTGGTGTAACTGAGACTTTGTATTCCTCATGGTTCAGTTCAGCTGCAGGATGCATGATGTGCTACATTAATTACGGTGCATGTGTAGTGTAGCTTGGAATTGCAGTTTGCTGTTCTGTCAGCAGGTCATACATTACAATTAGGAAACTGCATGACTCAAAACACCTCAACCTGTGAAGTGTACACTCACGGTTCAAGTGATAAATTTCATACAACAAAATGTTATAGAGGATACTGAATTAGCCTGTAAGGCAGAAAATGCTAGGCATGATGTGTTGCTGAAAATAAAATATTTTTCATTGATGTTTGTGTAAAATGTATAAATTACAGCTGGACTAAATTTCTAGTGATGCTGTACTTTCCTGATGACCATCAGATTGTCAGATAATTGTGGTTGTAAAAACAGAAGAACATTATATCCATGCTGAAGCATCAACAAGGGGCTGATGCAACATTACAAAAGGCAGTAACAGCACAGTCAAGATTTTTCTTTAGCTTAAACTGGGTAGATCCTTCTTGCTTAATTATGTCATTAATACACAACTGTTCACACAGATTTTCCCCTCATCTTTATTGCCAATATCCCCTTGCTCCATAATGTTTGTACACGAGGGTCCCAGTTTACACATAGGTGTGCCCTATTTTCCTCCTTTTGTGTTTTTACACGTAGGAAGTGGCAATAGGTATAAATGAGGCTAAAAAAACATTTTTCTAAAATGTGTATTTTGTTTTCATGAATAATTATGTGTGCAAAAATACCAATATATCAGAAATGGGATCCAGTTATCCTGATCTGTGTGTGAGCCTCAATCAAAATTGTTTGGGCTGTAGGGAATATACATTCTTTTTAATCAATCTATATTCATGAAAACATTGGAAGTCTGCAAGCCAGGAGAGCATGCAGCAACTGTGCAGTCAGTGTCTGAAATCTGCTAATTAAACAAAATTCAGTTTTGGTATTGCATAATTAAAATCAGCTACTTTAATCCACCAGTTCATCAGGATGAGTCTGAAATAATCTGTCTAGATTTTAAAACAATTTACAACAGTTGCCATTTTCAAGTGCACTTATCTAGTACTTGATGCAATAACCACGACACAGACACCCATGCTAACACACCCACACATATACACAGCCTCCATTCAGTTACACATTCAGACACAGATGATATTTTTCAGCAGGACCCAAACTCTTCAATCCACTTCTCGTATTTCTCCAGGTCAGCTGCAGACACAGATTTGGAGACTTTCTTCAGAGCTGATTCAAAGTCGCCCATAGTGGTGGGCATGTGCATCTCATCCCGGGAAATGTTGCGAATCTCCTCTGGTGTTAGGCCCTCGATTCTTCGCCTCATGGCCATCAAAGAGGCATCCCTATACCATCAAACAACAAGTTGATTTAACCAATTTGAAATAGTTTTTACAAAAAGTTATCTCAACACAGGAATAGGACATCATGTATCTAGTGAAGATTCAATATGGATCTTATACTGTGCTTGAATGTGCAGTTTTGTTTCTGTGCTCTTTGCAAAAGAAGCTACTGTGCAGATAATCAACTTTATCCTTATGAATGGCTTGACCTGCACACGTTGGTGATGTCAGCTCCAGAGTAACCCTCCATCTGATCTGCAATCTTCTCCAAATCCACATCACTTGCCAGCTCCAGTTCCTTCAGGTTGATCCTAAGCAGCTCCACTCGCCCCTTGGCTGCAAACAGAAAGACAACACTACGTGAGCCATCAAGAGAGCTAATTTTTCGATTGACACCTCGCCACAGAAACCATGATTAAAGTTGTACTCCTAACTTGCTCTGGGTTCCCTGCAAGTCCTGTCTACAGTTTTCCATTTGTTCTGTGGTATAAAACTGACTGCAAAGTAGTTTCAGGAATATGCATCAGTCCAGCATATTCCTAAGCTCTACAGATAGTAAGGGTACAATTACCATTCATATTTATGTTTGAACTCAAAAACATATTTTTGACATTGAATAAAAATACAGGATAGATAGATCTGTAGTAAAATTTAATTGTCAAGTGGGAATGAAATGAGGAATTACTATACTTGAAGGCAGAGGGATGTAGATCCTCTTCTCCAACCGCCTCCTCAGAGCTTCATCTATGTCCCATGGGAAGTTGGTGGCAGCTAGGACCATGACCATTTTTGATGGGTCATCATTTTCTGATGCACCACCTACACCTAGGCTCCAGCAACAAAAGTGATAAATTATTCCATCAAGAGGTTACTGTCGAAGACATTTCTAATACATTATTCAGTGTTAAAAAGATGTCATTGGTGTTTTACCATCCATCTGCACCAGCAGCTCTGCCTTGACTCTCCGACTAGCCTCATGTTCCTCTGAGGTTCCTCTGCGGCTGCACATGGAGTCAATTTCATCAATGAAGATTGTGGTCGGAGCATAAAAACGTGCCTACATAATGACAAACACAATCACTGAATACAGGAGGTGTCTCAAAGGAGACATGATTTGTTGTCACTGCTAAGCAATCAGCTGGATTTAGGAAGCAAAAATAGAAGTACTGAAATTACTTCTAAAAAGAACAACATAAATTATTCATACAAACCTTTGCTCTCCATAAATTCCTTCATACAAACCTTTATGATAATACTTTTTTTGTTTTGATTTTAGCTTTATCTGTGCTCCACTGAAGACAGCCATAATTGAAAAAGAATACCACTAAACTATCCTCATATGTATGCCCCACATGTTGCTGATGCTGAACATGCAGAGAAACGTTAAAGACCCCCTAACCCAAAAATTGAGTTTTCCAAATTATTAACATGTCTATGTAGTGTTTGGGTTCTGCTACAAGACATTTCAGCTTCAAAGTCTATAATGCGTGCCATAACTGAGCATTTTAGATTTGAAAATGCAGTTTCAAAACCAGATCTGAAAAAGTTGGATTCAGTTTTTCAGCTCCTCAGTTGGATTTCATACGTCACAAGTCCTAGCAACCAATCCCGTGGATTTTCTTTCCCAGTTCATTTACATAATATATGCAAAGACTGGAATGCGGGAGCAACGTAAAAGACAGCAATGGCGAACAATTGCTCTGTGTTTGGGTGTGAAGAGGCTAATCGTGATACCAGCCTTCATCTTTCACCAAAGGATGATACTGCGGGAGAAATGGTTGCAATTTATTTGGAATGATAATGTCCCCGAAAACATTCCAGCTAAAACGTGGGTCTGCAGCAAGCATTTTGATAATAGCTGCTTCTTGAATCTGGCATAAAAACAGATGGGTTTTGCCACAAAGCTCATCTTGAAGCATGATGCTTTTTCTTCCTGGGGTTGCGACAACGGTTGAGAGCTGACGCGACGCAGCGCACCGCTGTTACCGAGCAACCCAGATCAGGCAGTGGCGGTGGGCGGGCAGAAGTCTGATGCATTTGCATATTCACAAATAGTCATAAAACCTGAATTTTTCAATGATTTAAAAAAAAAAAAAAACATTTTGTGGGAAAGCAATTTCAATCAAAAAAAAAATAGTCATAGCAAAGCATTTTTACACATTTAAAATTTTTGGGTTGGGGGGTCTTTAAATATTCTTTTAATAACCATTGACATGAAAATCCTGAAAAAGTTATGACCCACTGCACATGAGCCTACCATTTCAAACAGAAGGCGGACTAATTTCTCTGATTCCCCTCTGTACTTGGAAGTGAGAGTAGATGAGGAGACGTTAAAGAATGTGGTCCTGCATTCGGTAGCAACCGCTTTTGCTAAAAGCGTTTTCCCTGTGCCTGGAGGTCCCACCATGAGCACTCCCTAAAGTAAGAGATGAGTAATATGAAAGAGTGACACAAAAGAATGCATTAAATAAATTCAAATATCTAACTCAATACCTTCCATGGTCTTCGTATGCCTTTGAAAAATGCTGGCATCCACATTGGCAGCACAACTGCTTCTTTCAGCAGTTTTTTTGCATCTCCCAAGTCTGCAATATTGTCCCTAAGCAAACAGGTCAGACAGAGGCTGGGTTGAGCAGTTCACATGTAAACCACACCCTACCAATACTTCCTTAACACAGATCTTAGAGTAAAACTTCAAATTGATGTTTCTTACTTCTACGTGCCATTTTTACATTCAAAAAGAAAAAATTACTATGAAGTCAAAATGACAAACAGTTCATGATTTGGACAAGCTTCATGATTTAAATATAACAGGTTGTTTGCATTTGAAAAAGGTTGCACTTAAACTTATTTTCTTCTTCAGAGAAATGTTATACCGCCAATATTTTCTTTAGTGATGCATATAAATATTACCAGTTAAAACATTAAACATCGCAGCTTAGCCATAATGATACCGCAATCCCTGTAATTGAAGTCAGTGAGTGATCTCTGGCCTGCCATGTGCCCTGTGGCATTATACTGTTTTTAATAGTTGTAATGACTGTGGGATTCATGGCCCTTCTTGCTTTGCTTGTTCTACGGAGCGTTGTGTTGATTCCAAACCCCTTACATTTTACAGATAGTGAGGAGCTTTAAACTGAGGCTTTTGTCTTGAGAAACAGTGTGAATTGTGGCTATCAAGTCAGTTTGCTGCTGCCACGAACCAGATCCTTGGGGCAAAAATCATGATATTTATCAATTTAAAACTGGATCCACAACCAGCTACATGCACTGGAGATGTGGCAATAATGACAAGCTGGTGACTGGTGAGTCACACTGATCCAATTGGTCCCATTAATCAATTAATGTGAATGAAAGAACCAATTACGTTATACCATATTTTTGTTGCAGAAACAAATCCTTAAACGTAGAAAAACTAAAACTACAAAACAAAAGTCAGTGTCGTATTAGTTTAAAGTGGTTGTGGTTGGTGACACTGGGCTGTAGGAATAAAAGTTTACTTGACTATCCTACAGTAGTCGGAACTACTGAACTACTTTGTGCAAAATGTGTCCTGAAGTGATGTAAGTATTGTCTCACCTCTCTCGGTACAACCCGATAGCCAAAGCAGAGACTTTGAGGTTATTTGATACACATCTTATCTATAGGCCACATGACGCAACCTTTTATCTTGTTGTAACATTGTTGATTATGCCTCTTATAGCCTAATTAAAATTGCTATTTAAATTTGGCCTGTTTTAATTTAAAAATCATTCCTTTCAGTGTACATTGATGACAAAAAACTGAGCAAACAGTTCAGATTCTTTCCTACTCACACATTAATTTTGATGAATTAATTTAATCTCTGTTAGGAACAGAGACAGTTCTGGGACAAATGTTACACAGATGTTAGAAAACATGAACACATCACATGACACGAACAAACAGATCACGTGTGGTAATCAGGCCAAAAAACACAAAACAGCAAAAACATACCATTTTACATTTGGATTTTGAGAAATAATATCTCTTTCCAGTGCCTCCACAAGGTCTTTGTCATATCCCGTCCCCTCAAACTTTTTGACTTCCTTCTCTTGGACTTCTTGGACTGCTTTACTCTAAAAGGGAGGCAAAACACATCACTGTTCCCTAGGTGTCACCCGCATGAGCTTGTTTTCTTTCGGGTAACAAACTGGAATGACAAGCTAGACATGGCTCTAGGTACAAGAGCAGCACATGGATACCGTTTTATCAGAAATGTGAAATTATATATCCAGACAGTTGTGTCTGGATATATAATATCTAACATGAAACAGAAGGAGGTGCCTCCATCCATGTAGTTCACCTTGTCTTCCTTTTTGGCAGAGACCTCCTTTGCATCCTTCTTTTCTTTGCCCTTAGAGGATTTACTCCTGTCTCCATTGGCGGCCCGAGGCGAGTGCCTCTGCTGGGCCCTCATCGCTATGCTCAGACGGTTGTTGGGAGGTTTGCTTTCTTTATAGGGGTTAGCAGGGCGCCTGACAGGACAAGGAGAGGTCCTGCAAAAATAGGAAGCAAAAAATGGATTATAAGTAACAAGTGTAACTGTTTCATTAATCTGTGCATCATGAATACTTATTTGCATTTTACTCTGTTTTTACATGCAGATTGAAATTAGCAACTATTTAAATCTGGTCTCTCGCTTTTTGCAACTCAGATATTTTTGACTTTATGTAAAACACACACACACACAATTCATGTATTTATAAGTCCAAAATATTGTGCTATTCACAATATCAGCTAGGCTGCAGTCACTGCAGTACTGCCAAACTAGTAATGAGTGATGCAATTTTATTTGGATTTAATGACCAAGACCAAACAAAGGCATTAGAAAGGTAAAAATTTTTGAAAATGACTTCTACTCCACACTGTCTGAAGAAATACAAGACAAGTGTAGTCATGCAGCTGGGAGGGGGGGGGGGGTTAACAAAAAATGGAGGCTCTGTGCAATGGACAGGCCACCTTCCTGGAGTGCAGAGCAGGAACATACCAGCCCCACACCAGGGGCTCAAATTTGCTAATCTCAATCATGTGACTAGTTCAGACTATTGTTCAGAAAAATAACTAATACATACCCACATCACAAATTCATGAACTGAAAAGTTGCACGGTTTACACACACACACAAAAAAAGTTTAGAAAATCTAAATTAATTGAGGCAATAAAGAAAATGTATTTAAACAATACATGTAAATAATAAACTTCCATACCTCTGCTCCACATGTACAGGCCTTGTTTCACAAACATCATGATTACTGGGTTTAGAAGATGTGTCGAGTTGAAAGTTCTCGAGAGTAGACATGATATCCTGAACCTGTCGATTCTCCTCATTGATTTCCTGCCACAACTGAGAGACAAGCATATATTTGAGATTCCAAATTTCCTCCAATTGATCTGATAAGTTTTTAGTGTCATATTTACCTGCTGCCATCTCTGCTGAAAACTGCTATCCCGCACAGTGTACATATACTTCTTGATTTGTTCTAGCAAACCACAATAAAGGACGCTGGCTGAGTTGTAGTTTCCCAGTAAGGCATATTCGCGGGCAAGCTTAACATTTTCACTGATTTCTCGAAGACTCATGCTGTTGTAGAAGCAGACACATCAGTTCAGACCACCAAAGCAATGCAAAGTGCTTTGCATTAACTAGCATTTGAGATGACAAAGACTAACTCTGGCCATGGATAACATTCGGGATGCAAGCTTCAAATGGGACATTCCCAGAGGGAAGTGTCATCAGCGGGTTGCAACAGAGACATGGATAGACTGTAAGAGTCATGGAAAGCCACAGAAGTGGACATCCTCTGGCCATACCCCATGCTGATGACCGCTTCATTGTGAACAGTGTCCTGTGGAACTGAATGATTAATGACACTCGACTTCAGGCCCCTTTAAGGGGAGTGAAAGTCACCTGAGTGTCATGGCAGACCATTCAAAACCGCTTACATCAGCATGGTCGGTGTGCTAGATGACCAGCAAGGGTACCTGACTACACCACTGCACAAGCGTCATTGTTTTGCATGGGCCAGGGAGTATTTGCGTTGGATGAGGAACCAGTAGGGCTAAGTGCGATTCTCTGAGAAAAGTCGATTTACATTGACCAGAAATGATCGCCACCAATGTTGTGGAGAGTTCCAGGAGAACACTATCAGCCGCTGTTGTCATGAAACAAGCCTTTGGAGGTAGCAGTGTTAGCCTGGGCAGGTTGTCTAGTCACTACAGAACTGCCATGCACTTTGTGAATGGTACTGTGACAAACAAATATAACGTTAGCCGCATGACCCGCATGAGCAACACACGCCTGATTTCATCTTCATGAATAGATATCATGGATGACAATGCCCCAGCTAATCAAGGTCACGTCATCAGGGAACATTTCATTTGGCCTCCACTTTGTCAAGATCTAAGTCCCTTAGAAAAACTAGGGTTAGGGATGTGTCTCTACATGACGATTCAGCTAGGAATTGCCAAGTTGTCATGTATCTGCACCCCAGAACCTTAATGACCCTAGGGCAGCCCTTCAAAAAGTTGAATGTCATGCTTCAGCAGGCAATACGTCAACTTGTGAACAGCATGGGATATCACCTGCATGCACAACACAGGCCTGATTTAATCTTCAGGAATACTTATCATGGATGACAATGCTCAAGTTAACCAAGGTGGCATCATCAGGGAAGAGCCACTAGAGGCTGGGGTACCTCAAATGAACTGGCCTGTACTTTCTCTACATCTAAGAACTCAGCTGTTCCCAGCTAACCCCAGAACCTTAATGACCCTTGGGTAGCCCTTCAGAAAAGTTTGACATGGTCCCACGCTGCAAGATTTGATCACTTAATGTTTTCATTCTTCTGTGTGTGTTGCATTCAGGCACATCCAAGGTGTGGGATGGCCTATTAATAAACTATTACTTTAAAGGCATGTATTCTTGTCGATAAATAATTATTATCATCCCCGTTAACATACACGACAAAGCTGGTTAGCTCAGTTAACCAATATATCCAGGTTACATATCCAGCTATGAAGATGTTCATGTGAAAACAGATTCACTACAAAACTGTTAATTCTCTTTGGGGGTCTTTCAGGTTTTTTTATTTGCAGGAAAGATATCAGACTGGTGCATTACCAATTTTCGTGCGTGTGCCAGAGTTGCCCTTCCTACGGATAAAGATGCAGAAGACACTTTATCCCAGTGGTGGAAAAAAAAAAAACTAAGTAAAAATGAAAGTTTTAAAACTATCATGCAGAAATATGGGGAGGCATCTTTTCCGATTCAGCTCTCTTCGAGTCTTAAGCAGTGGAGGGAAACTTCCCCTACCCCCACCCTCTTAATTACACCTTCCATCACATAGCTAAGGAAAGGCGCACTATACATCACTGTTATACACAGCACGTTCAGATACTCAATGAAACCCAACCTAACGTTATGGTGAGTGTTGCTCCGTTTCTTGCTCGTGGATTTGCAGTGTCGCCCAGTGTCGCTGCTAATCCTAAAATGTTTGCATGACGGCACACTTTACAGCCAAAAAGTTCGAGCTCCTACTATTTAACGACTGGCTTCCCCGTTACTGTTACAAAACACAAAGTTAACTCTCAGACAAAGCTAGGACCGTTCACTCTACCTGTTGACGTTGATTCTACTCTGCCATAATTCGATTTTCCAGGCGGGTGGATGAGCTCCTCTCTGCTACAATCCAACAACATTTAAAGGCCATAGTTTCACAAAATCGACAAAACACGACTGTTCATTTAAGTCTGCTTGGCCGAAACGCGAGGAATTCATACACAAAACCAGTTTGTATCAGGTTTACACTCAACTTTTCGGTTGGACTCACGCAGCTGTCCCGCAGAGGTTTTTGTGACGAGTTCCGCTGTGGTAGTTCAAAGAGTAACAATTTACTGACGGCAACCAACTACAGCCCGCCCCACCCCTGACTATCAAAATAAAACTGAATAACTTTCTTTTTCTTTTTCTTTTTCTTTTCTTCTTCTTCTTCTTCTTCTTCTTCTTCTTCTTCTTCTTCTTCTTCTTCTTCTTCTTCTTCTTCTTCTTCTTCTTCTTCTTCTTCTTCTTCTTCTTCTTCTTCTTCTTCTTCTTCTTCTTCTTCTTCTTCTTCTTCTTCTTCTTCTTCTTCTTCTTCTTCTTCTTCTTCTTCTTCTTCTTCTTCTTCTTCTTCTTCTTCTTCTTCTTCTTCTTCTTCTTCTTCTTTTCCTGGATTTAATGGCGGTTGGCAAAAAACGTTATGGTGCACTACCGCCACCGATTGGTATGGAGTGTGGACTGAGAGCGTGACTTAATCGTATGAACTAAGGAAACTTAGATAATTATATCAAGCAAAATCAATGAAAATTGAACGAATGTTATGGAACAATTAAATTCACAAAATAACTAGTTATAACACATTAAAAAGAATTTAATCAATTTCCCCTGTTTGCCCTCCAAGGCCTTGTAGGCTGATAGATCAGTAAAATCTTAAAATAGCTGTGTCAAAAAAGCACTCAACATATTGTATTTATATATTTATTGTATTGTATTTTGCGAATATTTTTGTGGTAACTCTTTTATTCTCTACAGCAGGCTGGTGGTGATGCTCGTGACCTGGGTGGTGGTTGTTGAGTTCCCAAAGTGAACTCGGACATTTGTTTGAAGGATGCAGGAGATGTCCAAATCAATTTCATATATTTTATTTAAAGACTAACATTAAAATATACTATAAAAAAGAGATCGTTTACAGAGCTCTGGACCAGGCTATGTTTCCCTAACCAGCAGACAACTCCAGCATCAGTTCACAAAGTCTGACGCTCTAACTTTCCCTGGTCCAGCTTTTGTTATGGTTACACAAAGGAAATGAGGTATGTGGGTGTGACTTCTTCCTGCAATCAGCCCCAAGTGGCTGTTGATGGTCTCTGTTTTCTGTGGATGAGAAAGGAGAACAGTCACGAACCACAAAGTCCACAACCCCAGTGTATCTCCTTCATTGAATAATAAAAAGGCCATGATTATATATATACTGTATATAGATATTTCATATAAAAACATGTAAGGGGTATAAAATCAGATATTAAAACAAAATGTGTTTCATTAGGTTAAAACAGCATGATTATCAACCGTACAAAAGTATGTAAATAACATAGGGTCAGAGATCCCAACATGGTGGTGCCCCTACCTTCTATGTGCTGTCTTCCCTGGGATTGTTAAAGATTTCAAATTGTGTGTCCATGATTGTCATGTTCGCCTGAGTGTTTGATTTACCTAATATTTTTTGTTTGGCTTAACACCCCCCTTCACTAGCTACTGTCCTCACAAGTGCACCTCAGCTCCTGATCATACTTCCTCTCTTTCCCTTTCTTGGTATGAATGGAGTTTCATAGTTTTAAAGGAATATAATTTTTGGAATCACATCTCTTGCTTCAAGTAATACAAACCTGTGCCCTATTGATAGGAATGGTAACCAATTCTTTGGGTGAAATTCCCAAAGTGGCGTTGTCAGGCAACATAAAGGGCATATTGCAGGTTAAACATTTTTTTTTCCCCAAGAAATTAGTGCAAATTTAGTCAAAAGTGTAGTCAACAGTTTCGAGCTAAGCCTCTAAAATTCCTTATTTTTTTCTTTTTTTTTCTCCCCCAACACTGCATCATATTATGTAGGCAGAGGGAGACTTTACCAACACTGTGTGGGAGTAGGCAGTTATCAGTCAGAACGGTCGTGTTATACAGAGTCGGTGTGTTTTCAGTAGTGTTATTGCTTTCATTCCCATGGCAAATGATTGCGTTTGGAGGTTGCACAAACTCCAGGCTTTCTTTAAAAAAAAAAACAAAAACAAAACAGTGCCATCTTTTGTGCCTGGGTGCATTTTGTGCAGCTGAAGAGATGGGACTTGACAGCTGCATCAGTGACGACAAACACAATCGTGTGTGGCTCTCACTTCACACCAGCGGATTATCAATCAAGTGATCTGGAGTTCAACATGGGATGCCAAAGCAAGACCCATGAAAATGTTAAAAGTGAAAATAAACTTCATAATGTATTTATGGCAGAGATGTTGGTACAGATGTACTGTGTGTGTGTGTACTTTAATGACCTATTCCATTCTATTTGAATGGAATAGGTCATTAAAGATTTGGATTTCGTAAATCTAAAAGTTTAGCTGTGCAAATCTGCTGAACATTCAGCATTGTTATGTCCTAGATTCTTAAGGCCTGTGCCTGCCAGTTGTCTCCTGTACTGAGACATCTGTTCAACCTGAGCCTGAGTCAGAAGAAAGTCCCAATGCTGTGGAAGACGTCCTGCTTGGTTCCAGTCCCAAAGAAGCCAAGATCATCCGTCCCTACTGACTTCAGACCAATCGCCCTCACATCCCATGTGATGAAGGTTCTGGAGAGACTGGTCCTAGCCCAGCTGAGGCCACTGGTGAGGACGGTTCTGGACCCTTTGCAGTTTGCCTATCAGCCCCATTTAGGAGTCGATGACGCTGTCATTTACCTGCTGCAACGAGCCCATTTGCATCTGGATGGTGGGGGAGGCACTGTGACGATCACATTCTTTGATTTCTCCAGTGCTTTCAACACCATTCAGCCTCTGCTACTGGGTGGGAAGCTGCGGGTGATGGGTGCTGATGACGCAGTGATCTCCTGGATTACTGACTACTTGACAGGCTGGCCACAGTTTGTCCGTCTGGGCAGTGTGCTGTCTGATGTGGTGGTCAGTGATTCTGGAGCTCCACAGGGGACTGTGCTCTCTTCCTTCCTCTTCACCTTATACACCACCGACTTTAAGCACAACTCTACTTCCTGAGGAAGCTGAGATCCTTCAATGTGTGCAGCAAGGTGTTGGAGATCTTCTACCAGTCTGTTGTTGCCAGCACCATCTTCTTTGCTGTTGCATGTTGGGGCAGCAGCATCAGAGCCAGCGACACCAACAGACTTGACAAGATCGTCAAGAAGGCTGGCTCTGTACTTGGTCTGAGACTGGACTCCTTTGAGACTGTAGTGGAGAGGAGGATACTGAACAAACTGTTATCCATTATGGACAATGAGCAGCACCCTCTCCATTACACAGTGGACCGACAGCGGAGCAACTTCTCCCACAGGCTACTACAGCTCCGTTGTCGAAGAAACAGATACAGGAAATCTTTCCTGCCACATGCCATCACACTGTATAATAACAGCTAAATAACTATGTTCATTACTTACAGTCAATGTGCACTTTACTTTACTGTATATATTTTTTATTCCTATTGCATATATTTTTTATATATTTTATTCCCTATGTGTAATGTGTAAGGGTGCTGTGTGAAGCCCTGCACTTGGAGCCTGGGGGTGACATTCTCCACTATGGCCCAGTAGGCATTTACCTCGCTGCAGCACATGCTCTTCTCGGCTGTGGTTTTCCACACAAGCACCTATCAAAAAAAATGTGGATCACCAAAGTGTTTCTTTCCTGCGGCTGTAGTACAGTGCTATACCTCATAGTCTTGACGGATATTACGAGTTTGAAACACTTAATCAAGATCATTAATTTAGATTATTTGTAAGTGTCAATACTCCTGCCTGTAAGGCTATTGCCTGATGTATGATGGTAATCTGTGCAATATGACGTGAACACAATATTACAAATCCTTAGTTGATGTGTGTAAGCTAATGCCACCTGGCCTGCTCTCCACTGACAGCTCTCTCTCTGAACATTTACTCTCTCCCTGCTCTCTGGGGTGCATAACAGGCTTGTAGCTGTAGAGCTGTGGTCCATCATATGTGTAATGGTACACATTTAAAGTTTCTTTTGTGTCAGAACTGAGACTGGGATCAATTGTTTTCCTATTGTTCAAGTTCACTGCTCTCCCTCTGCCTACGTCACTTCCACTTTTTCGGCTGCGGAAGTAAAATCTCACAAAAAAGCCTAATTAATGTATTTACCAATATATTTTGAAGAAAAAATTGTTCCCATATTATTTTTCTAAGCATTGATTCAATGGGGTCTCTCACCTGCAATATGCCCTTTAAACGTGTATTGGTATAACCCTCCGCTCACTGGTACAACATTCATATTGAAGTAGTTTATGAAGAGATTTGTGCAGTTTGATTGTATTTCAATGTTAAGAGTTAAAAACGCACTCTCACTGCCGGCTCAGTGGTACATGGAGTGAGACGTGTGTGGGGGAGCTCCTGCAGAGTTAACTTTCATTTAATGGCACTATTTACACCACTCCTACATCTTGGGTTTATGCTAACCTCTCTTTGACTTCGTAACTTTGGTTTTTCACTGTGAAAATGCCTCCAAAAAATGTTAAAGTGGGAAACAACCCTCAAGCTAGGTAGCTTCTTCACGCTCTTCGAAACAATGTCACAGCTGCATTCAAGACGGAGCTTCAAGCAGCATTGAGTGACAATCTAACATCTATAAAGTCCGAACTGCTCACTGTTAAAACTGATTTCACAGAAGAAATGCTGCCAGATAAATCTGAGGTCACAGGACTCAAAGCTGACATTGCTGCTTTTCAGAACAAAGTTGGTAATTTATCAAAAGAATGTGTGAGGCTGGAAAACAGATAAGAGGATTTGAAGTCAAGGTCTCACCGTCAGAAAATACGGGGATGACCCTGCTTTCCTATCCGCGGCCAGTGTGTCCAAGCTGCTGATAGAAACTTTCAGATTCGCCAAAGAGCCGCTTGATGATGGAGCCTAACGAGCTCTCATGCCAAAGCCCAAACCTGGTGATTGTCCCCACACCATAGTGGCGAAGCTACAGACTGCTCTGACATCCTCAAGAAAGCAAGAGAACTGCAATGGATTAAAGTATGTAATATGACCATCTCCGTTTTTCCAGATGGCGCGGGTGCGTGCTACCTTCAACTATGGCCGCTGTCAGTTACAGGATATTGAGTCAGAGTCAGGTTTGGTCTGTTGCATCCTGCCCGGTTGTGCATAACCCATGGAGGCCAGCAGCACGACTTCACATCGCAAGAGGAAGCCATGACATTCATCAAAATGATAAACAAAGTCTGTATCTTAGTTTCCAAGGATGACATCTCCAGTATGTTACTCAAGTGTGCCATCGATGAGTGAGCAAATTCAGCAAATATGACTTCATGTTGTAATTCCTACTCAAAAATGAGTGCCTATGGGAACAATACTGTTCATAATTGTTGGCCTGATTACATTACTCATAGATGTGTTGCTCTCACTTAATTATATCCATATATTTTCACGTCTCTGTTCAATGCTGGACTGTTTAACTTTTTATTTCAAATGAAATCAAATCAGATTTATTTGTATAGCACCAAATCGTAACAAAGTTACATCAAGGCACTTTACATATAGAGCAGGTCTAGACCAAACTCTTTATAAAATTATTTAACAAGACCCAACAGATCCCTCAATGAGCAAGCAATTTACCACAGTGGCACGGAAAAACTTCCTTTAAGAGGCAGAAACCTCGGGGGTGGCCATCTGCCTCGACTGATTGGATTGAGAATGGGAGAGGGGGGGAGAGAGAGAGCTTTGTGTTAGCAGAAGGATTTTAAATTCTACCGTGTAAACAGGAGAGATGTGATCTCTTTTGCTAGTTCCTGTTAATATTCACGCAGCAGTTTTCTGAATCAACTGAAGGCCTTTCAGAGATTTGTATACTGTTTTTGTGTTAAAAAAATAAAGGAGGACATAGCAAGATGGAACAAAATTCCTTTCTTCAGCTTTAGTGCAAGAATTTACTCTATCAAAATGAATATATTGCCAAGACTGCTATATCTATTTCAAACCCTACCTATAGAGATCAGACAAAATCAGTTTAATGAGTGGGATAAAATGCTATTCAGGTATATATGGCAAGGTAGTAAACCAAGGATTTGCTTTAAAACTTTACAGTTGACCAAACAAAAGGGTGGATGGGGCTTATTTTAGAGATTATTATTTTGCAGCGCAGATGAGAGCGGTGATATGCTGGTGTAACCTGTCATATGCTGCTCAATGGAAAAATATCAAGGAGTATACAGGCAATCCTAGCTGATAAAAACCTACAAACTCACATAACTAACATTGAAAATCCATGGGTGAAATGGACCCTTAAAATATGGAAAACTATCATAAAGGAATATTAACTCAAGAGTGATATTGCAACCTTAAAATGGTGTACTTATGACTCAGAGTTTACACCTAATAGATTGCACTCTAGATTCAGGGACTGGATAGCTAAGGGTCCTCTTCTATGGAACTAACTTCCAGTATCGGTCCGGGGGGTGGACTCTTTAGCAATTTTCAAGACCAGGCTTAAAACTTTCCTGTATGACAGAGCTTATAGTTAAAAAGTTAAAGTCCTCTACTCTTTAGCTATGCTGCTGTAGGCCTAGGCTGCTGGGGGAAGGACTGAGCCTCTCTCTCTCTCTCTCTCTCTCTCCCTCTTTCTCTCTCCCTCCCTCTCGCTCACTCTCCTTTCCTCCCCCCTTGATTGCGCTGATAAGAACCATCCTTCTTAAAAAACACAGTTTCACCCAGTTCTAAGCATTTATACTGCATTTACTAACCATGTTCTGCCAAAGTCTCTGTCTCTCCCAGTTCCTCTCCTCTCTCTCCCTCTCCTCATCCTGCAGGTGGTGACTCATCGCCATCCCATTTTCCTGCAACTCCTGCTGGTCCCATATTTCATGAATTCTGTACTACAGCTCAACTCCATGAACTTCATGCAGCAACATGTTCCTGTCTACACCCCCCTCCAATGCCTATCTCACTCTCTCTCTCTCTCTCCCACTCTCAACCCAACCGGTCGAGGCAGATGGCCGCCCCCCCTGAGCCTGGTTCGGCTCGAGGTTTCTGCCTCTTAAAGGAAGTTTTTCCTTGCCACTGTTGCCGAATGCTTGCTCATCGGGGGATCTGTTGGGTCTCTTTCAATAATTTTATAAAGAGTTTCGTCTAGACTTGCTCTATATGTAAAGTGCCTTGATGTAACTTTGTTAGGATTTGGCGCTATACAAATAAATCTGATTTGATTTTGATTTGATTTGATGTCACAGCCTGTGTGTGTGTGTGTATGTGCCCCCCCACCCCGCTCCTGTGGTTGGAGTGAACCTTTGCTAGCCATGATTAGCTGCAAGTGCTTTTCAATGACACAGGTACAAATGTGTAGGAATGACATTAACATTGAGACGCACACATGAATGAATAATAGATACAACCTAAGATGCACTGGGACACATCTTCAGTGATGTACCTGAGATCTTCAAACATTTCGGGTCTTTCAACATCATATGTCCTCCCTCAGGCGACCCAGCCAGGGTTGATTAGGCCCTGGCCTCTACACCCCACTTCAATCGGCTTGCAGCATGCTTCTCAGCCTCTTCTTTAGCATTGCTCGACCAGCTCCTGGTAGTTTGACCGCTTGTGCTGCTCTCCTCCTCTATGCAATCCTCCCAAGGAACTGTCAGCTCTATCAGTAGCACCTGCCTTGAGGACACTGATGAGAGCATGATGTCTGACCTCAGAGAAGTTGCACAGGTAACATAGTCTGGAAACTTGAGCTGCTGGTCCAAGTCCACTCACAGATCCCAGTTCACTGCTGAGGTTCCTAGAGAAGGCTGGCTGCTGGTTTGGGCTGTGAATGAGGCTGCTCTCCAGCCCTGACGAAGGCAAGATTCCTCATGCCATATTTTTGCTTGGTGCTGTTGTTTTTTTCAGCCAATCTTGTTGTTTTTATGCCATATCTATCATATAAATCTCTGACCATTTATCCTTTAAATGTCAGCTGAGACTACATTAGCCTACAATACCCATAATCCTGAGCGACCATTCCTGTTGTGATGACGCAAGTTGAAACTGTAGCATTAGCCAATAACTAACAAAAAACCACTGCAGGGAGGCAGGAAAAAGACAGGGCAAAACACCAACAGAAACAACAAAAAATCACTGAGATCAGGAGACTAACTTGGAGCACTGGTAGTAAGGGGAAGACAGCGAAAACCAGAAGGTCAGGATGAAAACACAGGAGCGGGGACACAAGGCAAGAAGGCTAAGGAACAATCTGACAGGGAACAAAGGGTCACCAGGGGTATATATACACAGAGAGGGAGGTGAGAAGACAAGGGACAGGTGCAGGGCATGAGGACAACAAGGAGGTGATTACACAGGAGGACACACGTGTGCTAGGAAGCAACAAGAGACAAGACAGGAAGTGCTACAAAATAAAAAAAGAAATACAACAGACAGAAAAGAAGGGATCCAAACAACACCTGAGCTTTAGGCGAGACACACAGTTGATATCAATTACTGTGTTGACATAGTCTTTAGTATCCCAGTTTTGAGGCATATCCTGGCTTTGAATGTAACTGGGATATGATGTTAACATGGAACACAGAGAAACTTGGTTATTCATATCCCTGTAGACATGATAAATACCAGTAAGCCGTTTCCTGATCACTGCATCCTATCTGTGAGGTGTGTAAACGACATTTTGCTCGTTTATCTGGCGTGTCACTCTGGCGCCTCTGCAGATGGTGCACAACCGTCAGAAATCAGGATATGGCGTATATATGGTCCAGTATCCCAGTTTCTATTGGAGCACTACAGGCGGCAAAGCCGGGTTTCTCGAAGCCGGGAAAAGAGCATAACCCGGTTTCTGAAGACTGTTTACATGCACAAATACAATAACGAGAGGAATGAGTTTTGTTGTGGCAGGAAGAGGTGGATCAAAGAGGAATCAGATGGGGAACCTCTTTATTCACAGTGGTGCTACCAACAACGTCACCAGAGACAACATTAGAGAACGTGACATACCCTTTTATACTTAAGTCAGACTATGTGTGTATTGGGTGGATAGGCTTCATCCTGTTTACCAGAACTTTTTGGCAATCTCAGCTTCCACAGAAGGGGGGATACATTTCTAAAATTCACTTATCTTGGACTTTGGCCGTGATGATTGCACAACCCTATGTGTGTGTGTATTGGTGCACTTCTTTCTTACCCAAAACTCCAGATGTTTCCTTACGCCAGTATGGGTCATGGTGACCTGGTTCTCAGTGATGCCCGAACAGCGACAATACCCCTGGGCCCTGTCACTCCTCTACAGTTTAAGATGGGGCTGGGGGGGGGCAAATATATATATATATATATATATATATATATACACATATGAATGTAAACTAATGAAATGAAAGAGTCTTCCGGGACGAGTTGGACCCATTGGCCTTTGGTGATGACTATCTCATTGAGAGGTATAGATTCTCAGGTGATGGACTGAGATATTTATGTAAGCTGCTGGGTCCAAAAATATGTTACAACCATAATAGGTTACATCTTATCATTTCAGATGATCTGTGATGCTGACAGCCTTGTCAGCTATTTAGAGACAAAGTGGCCTGGCTCTGTGCATGACTCCAGAGTCTTTCGGGCTAGTCCAATTTACAAGAGACAATTTACAAGGTAAGCCACACATTTTGTGTGTAAGGACCTTCAACATTATGAGTGTTTAACTCTGTTGTGTAGTTTTATAAATTGTATCTGGCATTATCAGGTGAGTTCTCTTGTGTGCTGCTGGGAGACAAAGGCTATGCTTGTGAGTCTTTCCTCTTGACTCCTGTTGCGGACCGCCAAACCCCACCACAGCAGGCCTGCAACCATGCACATGTCAAAACCAGGGCTCAAATCGAGATGACCTTTGGCCTTCTAAAATCTTATTTCAGTGCTTGCACCACCTCAGGGTTTCCCCGGACAGAGCCTGTGATGTCATCGTTGCATGCACAGTGCTGCATAACATTGCAGGCCTAAGAAAGGAGAGGGCACCCTGAGTAGCTGTCTACGCTGAAAAATGGCTCTTCTACCAAGTTCCGAAAGCTAAAGGATGAAGGCTGTGGAACAACCAAAGACGATGGCCCCATGCATCATGACGTAGAGGCACAGACACAGATTTCTGGGTGGATCCCTAACCTTCCTGGTTGGGAGTACGTAAAATGTGTGATGTGTGATGTGTGATGTGTGACCATGTTGCACAAACACACTGTTCACATTGTCAATAGCTAACTCAAAAATAATCAGGCAGGCTACTAGTGAGTAAAACTTAAATTCTATTCTATTTAATAAGGTTGACACTCCGCAGTAACATTTCAATACGCAGCAACATATTAGCAAAAACTTTACCAGCAACTCCATACAGCCCGATGTAGAAATTAAACAGATCTACCATGGCCTGGCTCCTGGATGTTGACACATGCAAATGTAGCATTACAGGGTTCATAATTTGGACATTTTTCATGCTGTTCTTACTGTTAATAAAATGATAATGAATAAATCATTTTCATCAATCATTTTCATATCTCTCTAAATAACCTGATGACCAGCACACCAAAATAAATTTAAAGGAACCGTCTTTTTTAAATTCTGAATTTCCTGGCAAGTTTTATTTTCACATTATTATGTTTTATTTATATAGTGCCAAGTCATAACAAAGTTACATCAAGGCACGTTACATATAGAGCAGGTCTAGACCAAACCTAGCCTCGGTGGGGTTGAGTAGGGAGCTGGGTAGAGTTGGGTAGAATAGGCAGTGAATGAGAGCAGGAAGGGGGTGATTTTCAACACAGGCACAAGCAGGAACATATGCTACTGTATGACATGGCATGCTTCATTGCCACTGACAATAGCTGAGAATGACAGAGGTTAAACTTACATCTAGTCTTGAAATGCACTGCAGCTCTCTCAAAAATAACAGTTCATTAAGTTATCTTTATTACCAAAAGGAAATTACTACATTTAATGTAATGGTTGCATGAGATATTGTGAGCAGTTTCAACGTACAGAGCATAAGCTGTTTATGTGTCTAAACACAGGAAGTTCAAAGCAAAGCCATGTTTACCTTAATTCTGTGAAACACATGGCACTATACAATTAACACCATAAATACCATAATATAGTTTTGCAATATAGCATGCCTTTTTTGTTCCATTTCTTGGTTTTCTTTTAAGCTTTTCTTAGCATTTCTTAGAAGTATTTTTTAAACACGTCATTCCTTGCTACTGCTGCATTCACACTAGCCTTGAGGTTTGCTTAGTGGTGTGAACAGTAGAATCAGACAGATGCACATAACCAGAAGTGAGTATGCCAACATTAGGTTAGGGAGTGTATTTGACATGGAGAATATGAGCATCCAATTTTTCAGTATAATACATTCAGTGACCAATGTTTTCAGCATATGACATCGTGTCCCTCAATGATATATGGTCAGTGTGAAAAATGTATGTAGCGTCTTGTTTTCTAAAGCCACCGCAGCGGGTTGATGACCCACAAGTGCCCCCAGAAGCAGTAGAGCCTCTGACTATATTAATTCCACAAAGATTCCCATCCTTTATGTGGATGCATTTTGTCACACGTCTTCTTTGTGTTGTCAAGATGAGAACCTACCGATGGGATTGAGGTTCTTTGTATTGTTGAGGCACTGGTTTGTTTGATTAAAAGACATCTTAAGATGTCAAGATATCAAGTATGTCAGCTTGATATCTCAATTACTTTCTTGCCCCAGATGAGCTCCATGAAGGCTCTATGTTGTACCTCTATGTACCTCTATGTCTAGGTTGTAGATGAGGGGAAAACCCTAACCCTATCCCCTCAGGAAAACCATATTTTCATGTTTTAATAGATAAAATAAAAAAAACAAAAAACATCTACAGTGTTGTAGCAGCCTGTAGCAGCAATATACTTTATATTCTTAAACCATCTGTTTGTGTCCCATACAATATGGTTTCTCTTCTCTTGCAATATGGCTTATCTTCCGTTCTGTTGTCATTCATTTCATGAAGAATTGGTGCAATCATTGTCCCCTCAACCTCTCAAAGTGTGAATGCAGCACTTGTCAAACAATGTTGACTACAGACATGAGGACAGCAAGCCCTGAGATAGATAGAGATCACGAACTAGGTAGCATTTCTGGAAATTGGAGTAAGAAGAAAGCTTAGCTTGGGGACCATGCACAGACAACATGTGACATGTTCTATTTCGTTCTATTTCAATGCACATTTTAAAAATGAATTTCAACAGGCAACATGGACAACAACATGACAAAAGCACATAAGGGAAATGTAAGATATTAAACATATTATATCCATGTTACTATTTTATTGTCTTTCACAGTTGCTTTTGGTCTTTTTTTCATCATTTTGTCTATTTCTGTATTTATTATATGGCATCACAGCAACAATTTAGAGGTCCATATCTACATGTTGAACCTCATGTAAAATATTTTCAATCCACCTCATTAGTGTCCATTAAACATGACCATAAGCCACGTGGTGCCATGTCTGTATCTCACATGCTAACACTTTTTGCATTGTAGAGGTAATTTGTCTGGTATGAACAGCATCTCTTTCAGGCTGTTTCATAGATTCACTGCAAATTGGATCCAGTTGTAAACAATCTGAAGATATATTTATAAGTTTTGGCCATCATTTTGGTCAGGGTTAGGGTTATAGGGTCATAATTATATAGTGATCTGGTGTGTCTGCAACAATGTTGACATCACAAAGTTTGACATTACCAGTCAGTCGTCAGAAAGGGAGTTCTCTGCCACTCAATCAGCAAGGTCAGCTATATATAAATAGCTTGACCTTACTGTTAAGTTCCTATTTACTTCTCAGATCTGGCAGTACCATTTCAACATATTTTCAATGTTATTTCAAGTTGTTCATCACATTCACTCTGCTGAAGCAACAGAAAAGTGCAAGACAGAGAAAGAGGAGGACATGTAGCAAAGTGCTATGGGTCAGAGACTAACACAAGCCACTGCAATAAAGAGCAAGACCTTCTGGTATGTTCTCTAGCCAATCAGCCACCAGAGTGGCTCAGTATTATCAAATTTATAAGCAATGTGCCAGTCCAGACATAATGACATGATCACAGTATACATACTGGAGACAGGAGGAATGCGCACCAATAACAATGCACAACGTAAGTGCCATCCACAAGCGGGAGTGCATTTCAACCAGCAACATATTCATAAACTTGTTGTTTAGCAATGATACAGCTTTGTGACAAATTTCCAATGGTTTCAAAATGGAAGTGAGTCCATGGAATCTGCATCACTCTCTAGACACTTTGATAAAAAACTGCTGTCTGGATGTATTGACATAGACAGCATCAGCAGTCACCTGAGCTTCCATACCTACTCACACAGTTTGCAGTCTCTCAGAAGATTGCAGATATTTCCACAATCTTCTGGTCAGATTATCTAGTTATGCCTTCTATCAAGTGAAGTAATGTGGTTGGGAGCTAGGCATAATAAAAAAAAAAAATAAATCTATGTACACAGTATCAGTATCTGTTCTACCCAGGATCTGATCTACTGAGTGATATTAATATCTAATGATACTGACCCCACAGAGAATAAACACATTAAATGCAGACAATACAGTACAGTCTCACATCTGATGCAGCTGTGTTCATTGTTGTTGCTTGATAACGTTAGCCTATTCCTCTTATGTCTACTTTACTTTCATCACATACAGTGCTAGAACAACTGGGAGACTGGCAACAGCGACAGAATAAGCAATTTGTATCATCTGTATAACAACTGTTAGCTCACAACTCTTAAGAAATGCCATTTAAACATTGCCATAATTTGGATAATACAATTTCAAAAACCAGGTTTTGCATGTATATATCACAATATGTGTTCATGAGACTCATCAAGAACAGTATGAAGTGTGAACATTAGAAGATAGCACAAAGGGACAGTTGCCTTGCCTAAGCACACACAAGAATAAGCGAGGCCTAAGGCACGAATGGTATTTAAAACTTCTTTTTGTAAGTCAACACTGTCTATTGGCCTTTTTAAAAATGCAACTCTTTTGCTTCAAGTATTTTCTCATTATCATTCTCTTTGGTCTGCTCAGGAACAAAGCTATTCTGTGGCTTACAAGCTTCTGCAAACAATGGGAAATCAGAAAGGCTAGTGTTACACTCCTTGTCTTCATTCTCATCTTCCCTTTTCCCTTCATCTGCAGAGTGTGCACTGCAGTCGAAAATGGGTGTGCTATAGCCATACGCCTCACTATGAGGCCGATGAGTCTCATCTGGAATGTTCTTCTTCAGGTCCCGATTCCTGTTACGCTTGGCCAATTTGGTGACAGATCCAAGGCGGTTGAAGATGTTGTCCTCAGATGTGGTTTGGTGGTTTGAGCGCCGGTCACACTGTTCAGCTCCCCGCAGCCGGAGGTTGTTCAGCTTGGTGTCAATGCTCTCCTGGGAAGAAGTCTTATAGCTGTTGGTGTCCAGGCTGTTGAAGATGGCACGACGCTCTGGGGAAAGCATATCCAGTGACACAGCACGTTGGTCCATGCCAAGCTGCCGTCTTTCCATACTCCGGATTGTGGCAGCTCGCTGTAACTTGTCATGGACCTCGACACTCATACGGCGTCTTGTCTCTCTGAATTCTGCTCGCACGTTTGCTTTCCACTCTGCTGCATGAGCCTTGATCTCTCCAACCTTAGAAAAAGACAATTATTTGCAAATCAATGATGTGTATTCTTTAATTAAGACTGGCACATTTTAAATCTTATCAATCTTTGACAAGATCTGTCACACGCTATGTTAATATGTGCATCCAAAGAATCAGGAGGCTAAAAACATATTTCTAGATAAAAATCATAAAAAAAAAGAATTAAATAAAATTATAAGTGTCCTGTGACTTTGAGCTTTTGACCGGCTAATAATAATTAAATGCTGATAATTCATGCAAAAAAAAAAAAAAGAAAAAAGAATTTACAGTACAGGCCAAACGTTTGGACACACCTTCTCATTCAAATGAATAGGAAAGTGTGTCCTAACCTGTGATCTGTACTGTATCTAAAAAGCAAAATTAACTATTATTTCGCTCATCATCACTCTGTGGTCAGCAAGAGGCCATTCAGAGAGAATAAGCTAAGGAGGCTATATTTTATGCAAATGCTACAATAATTAAGATGGTAATTATTATCATTGTTATTATCAGTAGTAATGGTATATTTCTCCTCTTTTGGTTTTTTCCCTATTTTGTGTCACCACACCAAGTCAGCTCAGTGACTTGCATGATTGAATTGGCTGCTGTTTTTACGCCAGATGCCCTTCCTGCCCTCCCCATTTATCCAGGCTTGGAACTGGCACAATCAAATCAAATCAAATCCGATTTATTTGTATAGCGGCAAATCATAACAAAGTTACATCAAGGCACTTTACATATAAAGCAAGTCTAGACCAAACTCTTTATAAAATGATTTAAAGAGACCCAACAGATCCCCCGATGAGCAAGCACTTGGCGACAGTGACGCAGAAAAACTTCCTTTAAGAGACAGAAACCTTGGGTAGAAGTGAGCTCGTGGGGTTGGCCATCTGCCTCGACCAGTTGGGTTGAGAAAGGGAGAGAGAGAGTGAGAGTGAGAGAGGCGGGGAGGTGTTGCAGGAACATGGGATGGCAAGGAACTGGGAGAGACAGAGACTTCTGGAAAACATGGTTCGTGAATGCAGTACACATGCTTAGAACTGGGAGAAACAGGAATTTCTGAGAAGCATGGGTGTTGTCAGCGTATGGAATTTTGGGGGGGAGGGGGTGCTCAGTCCTTCCCCCAGCATCCTAGCTAAAGAGTAGGTGGACAGATGGCACAAGAAAACCTGAGGCCTCGGCATGCAAAGTATGCACTCTACTACTAAGCTACATCCTCGGGCAGAGAGAAGAAGCTAATTCTTGTACCTAGCTAAGTCTTGGTACAGTGGCTTCTGCAATGCAAAAATATAAGATGATAGAAAACAGATGATAAAAAATATTCCTATTATTTCTATTATTAATAATAAATAGAAATATGCATTATTTAATCACTGTTGAAATAGAATGATTATTTACTATACCTCTTCTTTGGTCTTTTTGGACAGCACCCTCAGCCAGTCACCAATCATGTTCAACACAGCAGCAAAATAGGCTAGCCCACCCAGGATCCAGAACCACACCAGTGGCCTGTACCATTTGCGGTACTCAATCCTCCGATCACCCCCTGATTAAAATGCAAAATTTAATCAACAATGAAGAGTCAATGACTATCTTAGAAGAACAAGACACTGACACTTTGAATAAAACATTAATTACACACATGGACATTCATTCTTCAGGCAAATGCCATAGACAGTGATACTGGCAGAGGGGAAAAATCAGGCCTGAGCTAGTTATAAACTTTGAAGCTGGATTGAACTTAGTGTATTAAGTTATTTACTTTGAGATGAGTATGCATTTTACTGTCACCAAAATATTTTCGCCCTGTGAGAACAATTCACGTCTACCACTGATTACATACACAGAAACTCAGCCAATTATTGCTGTTATTTTCACACCATGGTGATTGTGTGCCGTCAAATGATTCCTCACTTTAACAATTATTATATTTCTTAGTTTTGTGTATCTTTCTTTTTTTTTTTTTAAACCATTGTTAAAACTGTATCAACTTGTGCTGTGACATGGATTAATTAACATTAATTAACTTGTGAAAAACAAAAGAAACTTTTCAATTAATTATACCAATGTAATTTCATTTGGAATGAGAAGCTCTTACCTGCAACATAGTCACCTATTCCAACTGTTGTAAGAGTAATGACCACAAAGTATGTTGACTCCAGTGCTGTCCAGCCCTCGATGTATTTGAAGATCACAGCTGGGATAGTGACAAACAGGATACAGCCAGCCAGGATGAAGAGCAGGGTGGAGGTCACACGGATTTTAGTTTGACTGATCTGGTGGGGTTTATTCTGTGAGATAAAGTTGTACACACACCCACACATACAAACACACTGTATAAAACAGTGCAAGTCATCACAACTTTGATTGCCACAGAAATCTCATGATGTTGACTGCTGTTGTGTGACTGTGCAAATCCCTAATGATCTGAGAAAGGACACTGATCAGATGCTGACTTTGATCTTTTTCAAAAAGATAAGAAAACTGGAAACAAAAGATCTTGTGCAATTTGATGAAAAGTACAGCAGCAACAGTATTAAACAGTTGAAAGAAAAGCTCTTGGTGTAATTGAACTGGTTTATTTTTAAAGTCCACACAGTGGCATTAACTTCCGTTTATTTAGACTACCGTATTTTCCCCACTATAAGGCGCACCTAAGAGCCTTAAATTTTTTCAAAAGCTGACCATGCGCCTTATAATCCGGTGCGCCTTATATATGGATCAACATTGATATTGATCCATATATATATCTGCCAGTGGATCGTAAATGCCTGGGCTGATATATCAGTCTCAACTGTGGTCCGAGCTTTCAGGAAGGCAGAAATTGACACTGAACTGCCAGACAACAACAGCGACACTGACTCGATTAATGACGACTTTGATGGGACGGAGCCAGGCGTGTTGGATGCCGCATTCGCCCAGCTGTTCAATTCGGACACTGAAGAAGAAGAATTCGAGGGATTGGTAGATGAGGAATGAACTGATAAAGTGAGCTTTACGTGTTTATTTTGTGTGTTTACAGTTGAACAAGGTTGGTCATATTGTGAATATGGACATTAACGCGTAACGTAACGTAACGTAACGTAATCCCAGCCTCTACTGTAGCGCCTTATAATGCGGTGCGCCTTATATATGGAAAAAGTTTTAAAATATGTCATTCATTGAAGGTGCGCCTTATAATGCGGTGCGCCTTATAGTGCGGAAAATACGGTAAATCTATTAAGACGACAGGCCAATGACAGCATACAGACAGTATATAGAGCAAGCAAGTATGGAGAGGAAGAGGGGATGCATGGAATGTGTCAGCATGAATGAAGAAAAGTGCATTGCAAAAGGAGGAGACTTAGGGCATATCAACCAAATAACACAAAACTGTAAGTTATCTGTAACCTGGTTCCAATGTAAGAAGTGACAAAGCTGACAAAGACGTGCTTGATTGTTGTTTTTGGGAAAACAAAATGTTCCGAAATGCTAGGACCGGAGAGTTGTGTACGTTCTCAATACTCCCACAAAATTTTACAATGACTTTTAAGCACAAATGAAATTATATTTCATGAAATGATATTTCATTTGTAGTGCTTAACTTCCCAAGACAATAGTTCCCTTTAGCTGAAATATATGTATGTAATATATGTAGGAGCTTTTTCTTACTCCTCTTGACCTTGCATATGCTTTTCGCTGTGGTGGTTCTTGACTCTTGACTCATTCTGAATTCAGAATAAAGCCAAACAACATCAGAATACTCTGGCCAAACATGGACCCAGCGGACCCAGACCCCATCAGAAGGGCAGTCGCCAATCAAGCAATCTGATTAGGACAACACCAGGACATGCTTCAGGTACTCGTGGACTCACTTCAAAAGCTCAGTACACAAGTCGCTCACCTTTCAGGCCAACTCCGCCAAGTTTTTGATCACCCGGTTCAGGGCCAGGAGGCAGCTAAACATTTATTTTCTCCCTCCCAGGGTTCCCAGTCAGCCACAGATTATTCTATTGAGTTCCGCATAGCAGCCTCAGAGTGCGGATGGGGGGAACAGGAGCTAAGAGGGATTTTTGTTAGAAGTTTATCAGAACAACTCAAAGATGAGTTAGCCTCCCGGGATGAGCCCACTTCGTTGGAGGATTGTGAAGGAGAGCACCCTAGTGAGCCAAACCTCTACAGGATTCCCTTCCTCTCCAAACCCTCATTGACTCTGGTTCTGACGATAACTTCATTCACACTGACATGGCCGAACAACTTCATCTCCCTCTAGAGCCCCTTCCATATCCCAAGAAGGTCACGGCGTTAGACGACCGTCTAATAGCCACCATCACCCATCGCTCCGCTCCCTTAACTCTCATCACTGCTGTGAAAACATCCAGCTGTTTGTCATCCCCTCTGCACACTCCCCTATCGTACTTGGACTACCCTGGTTGCAACTTCATAACCCCCAGATTAACTGGCAAACCTCATCCATCATCAGTTGGAGTGTTCACTGCTACTCACACTACCTCCGCTCCGCCAACCCCTTTTACAACCATAAGCAGGCAGCACCAGACCAACCATCCCTCTCCAATGTCCCTTCTGACTACCATGACCTTGCGACGGTCTTCAGTAAGCAACAGGCACTTTCCCTTCCTCCACATTGCCCCTACAATTGTGCCATCGACCTCCTCCCCGGAGCCCCCCTTCCCAGCCACAGACTTTACAACCTGTTCTGTCCTGAGAGGGAAGCAATGGAGACTTATATTAAGTACTCCCTGGCATCAGGTCTCATCCGGCCCTCCTCCTCCCCTCTACCAGCAGGTTTCTTTTTTGTCAAAAAGAAAGACTCATCACTCCATCTGTGCATAGATTTCACAGGTCTCAATGACATCACAGTAAAAAACAAGTACCCCATGCCTCTCATCCATTCTTCATTCGAGCCTCTGTGTCGTGCTAGGATTTTCTCCAAGCTGGACCTCCGGAATGCATATCACCTGGTCCATATAAAAGAGGGAGACGAATGGAAGACAGCGTTTAATACTCCCCTCGGCCACTTCAAGTATCTGGTGATGCAGTTCGGACTTACCAACACCCCAGCCATCTTCCAAGCCCTCATGAACGATGTCCTCCGGGATATGCTGAACAGGTTTTGATTTGTTTATTTGGATGATATACTCATCTTCTCCCGCAGCCTGGAGGAGCACAAGCAGCATGCGTCTGGTCCTACAGAGACTACTAGAGAATTGCCTATTAGAGAAGTGCGAATTCCATGTGACCTCTGTAGGTTTAACTCCAACCAGACCCAGAAAAGATCCGGGCAGTTCGAGACTGGCCAGTCCCCTCCTCCTGTAAGGACCTCCAGAGATTCCTCGGCTTTGCCAACTTCTAAAAGAGATTTACCAGAGATTACAGTAAGGTAGCAGCCCCCCTCACACAACTCACTTCTGTAAAGGTCCCATTCCAATGGTCCCCTCAAGCCGCCTCCACATTTGCCAGGTTAAAGTCTCTGTTTACCTCAGCCCCTCTGCTGAAACACCCCAATCCCTCCCTACAGTTCATAGTCGAGGTGGACGCCTCGGACTCCGGAGCTGGAGCTGAGCTGTCCCAGAAGGACTCGGATTCCAAGAATCTGCATCCATGTGCATTCTTCTCCTGTCGCCTGTCCCCAGCTGAGAAAAACTACGACGTAGGGAATAGAGAGTTGCTGGCTGTGGTGTGGGCACTTCAAAAGTGGAGGCACTGGCTGGAGGGAGCCTAACACCTGTTCATAATCTGGAATGACCATAAAAACCTCTCTTACCTGCGTTTGGTGCGGTGCCTCAACTCCCGTCAAGCCTGCTGGGCTCTGTTCCTGAGCCGGTTCAACTTCACCCTCTCCTATCGCTCTGGTTCCTGCAACACCAAGCCAGACGCCCTTTCCCGAGTCTTCAGCTCCTCCTCGGACACCTGTGAGCTGGACTTCATCCTCCCTCCTGCCTGTGTCGTTGAGTCTGCCACCTGAGACATAGAGGCGGTCATAGAGGAGGCACTTAAGACACTGCCTGATCCCAAGACGGGACCTCCGGACAAGAGGTTCGTGCCAGAGGCTGCCCTCTCCCTAGTGTTGCAGTGGGGACACTCGTCCTGGCTCACCTGGCACCCAGAACCCTGCTCTTCCTTCAACAGGGTCACCCTGGCCACCCCTTCAGTGAGGGAGCACATCAGGCACTTAAGGAAGGTGTGGTGGATCGCCAGAGCTGCACACACTTGCACTACTGAAAGAAATTAGCACCGGACCCCATTTCCTGAATATCAACCTGGCCAGATGGTGTCTCATCCCGTGACCTTCCCCTGCAGACTGAGTCACATAAGCTGTCACCTCGCTACATTGGTCTATTTCCCATTGTTAAAACCATTGACTCTCTGCAGTCAAGCTCAAGCTCCCAGATTCCCTCAAGATTCACCCCAACTTCCATGTCTCCCTCCTGAAACCTGTTTCCTCCTGTGACCTAAGCCCTCCGGCCGTCGCCCCTCCTCCCCCCCGATCATTGATAACCATCTGGCCTTCTCGGTTTCCAGGATCCTGGATGAGTGGCCTCGGGGTTGCGGTTTCCAGTACATGGTCGACTGGAAAGGTTATGGACCTGAAGAACGCTCATGGATTTCCCAGAAGCTTATCTTAGACAACACGCTGCTGAAGGAGTTCCTTTTCCTGTCTATGCTGTGTGTGGGTGGCTTACCTTTCCCCAGAGGCTGCTCCCATCCCCCATGTGTGGCTCTGAGGCTGTTTGCACTCATCTGTTGCCAATCAACATCTCCAGGCCTATAAGACAGCTGCGGACTTCAGCCTCAGTGCCAGAGTATGATCGCCTCTACGCAGTGGTACATGGCTCCTCCTTGCTTCATTCGAGTATTTTGGAAAGAGAAACTTATTTTGTTGACTTACTTTGATGCTAATCTTCCTATTCTGTTTTTTCCAGTGTCTCCCTCCGTGCCTCACACCAGTTCCCAGACCAGCACTCTCTCTCACCTCTTCGTTCCACCCTGGACTCCAGACTACCTTTGTTCCAACACTTTGTGTCACAATAAAACCTGTTTTACCGTTCCACCTGTCTGACCTCCTCACTATCCGTATGACTGCATGTATGACCATTGACCTGTACGCCATCTCTGTCCAGGAGAGTGAGGCCTTAGAAGAGTAATTACTTTTCCCTTCCTGCTGGCCTTATCCAACCCTCTTCCTCACCTGGAAGCATGGGAGCATGGGGTGCCTTCGTGACCAAGAAATATGGCTCTCAGTGCCCTTGCATAGATTACAGATGAGATCACCATAAAGAACAGATATCCACTTCCCCTTATTTCATCCACCTTTGAACTCCTAAACCAGTCAAAAATCTTCAGAAAACTAGATCTCCATAACACCTTCTTGTTAGAATCATGCAGGGTGACGAGTGGAAGACTGCCTTTAACACTCGTTGTGGACATATTGAGTACCTTGTCATGCCCTTTGGTCTAACTAATGCTCCTGTCTTCCAGGCTAGAGTGCAGTGGCTCTCAAACTTGTTACACCAAGTACCACCTCAGAAGATACTTGGCTCACCAGTGGGAGGAAACCGGAGTACCCGGAAAAGAAAACCAGCAAGCATGCAAACTCCACAGAGGAAAGGACCCAGGCCGGGAAATGAACCTTCTTATTAAACCGTAACACCGCGGCTACCCAGAAGCACCACTTGCAAACTTTTTAAAAGTCTCAATTTTTATCTCCTTTTTTTTTCTTGCTGTAGGTCGATGATATATTTTCGTCCATTCTAATATGGTTGATAGTATTTCACGTTTTAAATTTATATTATTTATATTTAGTTCAGTGATTCTTTTGCACACTACTAGAGGGAGCCCACGTACCAAAGTTTGAGAATCACTGCTCTAGTGAATGATGTCCAATGGGACATGCTGAACACTTTTGTCTTTGGGTATCTATGAACAGACTCATGTCCAGCATGTACATTTGATGCTCCAGAAATTGCTAGATAACCAACTCTTCATCAAAGCTGTCATTACTTATCCTGTTTTTTCTGTGTGTATGTGTGCCACTTCCTGTTTTATTTTGATACTAACGTTCTGTCTCAGTTCAAGTCACTTTACTTCCTGTTTCCTTGCGTTTCCCACACCTCAGATGGCCCTAATATACCTCACCTGTGTCTGTTTAATCACCTCCCCAGTCAATATGTACTTCCCTTCACCCTTTTGTTCTTTGCCAGATTGTTGTAGCATGTCTCATGTTCAAGCACTTCAAGGACACATCTTATGTTACTGGTTTTCTACCTTTCCGTTTTCTTCCACCATGGAGACTGATTTCTGTGTAGCAACTCACTGCTGCTATTCAGTACTCTGCCTTTGCCTCACCCCTGTGGTAAAGTCGATTTTGATTTGGTCTGCCTACACTGACTACACAAACAGCATGCTTTTGGGTCTTTACCGGACCTGCTAATTACAGCAGCTAAGAACCCAATGAAAGTTCCAGACTTTGACCAAGTATTGAAGAATTCTCTTCAAAGATTAACCCTAACTGGTAGGTACTTGGGTTCCCAGACTTACTGACACAATCATTCTTTTTCAACTTCACATTTGCATCAGCTGGGGTTGCAAAGGATTGGGCATTATCCATTCCATACATTTGGAAAATGCTTTCAATGTAATACATCTGATGACAGAAGACATGAAGTGCTTTGTCAGTGGTAACTCACCTATTCCAGATTTCCCAACAACACAACAGCCTGTTGTGGCATATAATTCAGGAAAGGAACTCTCAGAGCAGTCATAGCATCTACACATGTCATGTTTTTGGCCTTGTGGGTTTTATTTTTCTTTTTTATATTTGCACAGTCACGATTTATATGTCCTTCTTTTCCCCACTTGTAACATCTCCAAGAGCTAGATCTGTTTGCTCCCACTGCCTTAGAATTAGGCTGCATATCTCCATTAACTTTTGTGGACATGGCTGATGCACCACTTGATATAGCATCACCATGACTATGATTAGCATGCATTTCCTTTTTTTTATTTATTAATACTTACTGAATGAACTGCAGTGTCAAACTGTCCATCTTTTTATCTAGTATAGTGGCGGCAGTAGCATAACTTGATGGCAAACTACCCAGGAATGTTATCTGGTCTTCCTCTTGTTGTGCACTAGTAGGGGCAATTTGGAGATTGGCGATTAATATCAATGATTATGGAAAATGATTATTGATATCTAAGTGTATACTATAAGTAGTCAATTTCGGGGGAACCACCCTGTTAGCAGGGACCAATGTCCAAAATTAGCAATATCAATATACAGTCTCAGAAGGTTAACAAAATGGAGTGAATTCGAGCACTGACTGTTATGAATACAGCAATTGTCACAATTATAGCCACAATAATCACAAACAACGACAGATTAAATTATAACAGAATTTATTCATAGCAATAATTATTCAAAATAACATCACTCAGGATAAATGACTGTTATAGTTGAATTATCAAATGACACACATCAGCTACTAAGTACAATAGGTAACACGCATGTAATAAAGGTGGATTAGCAATGCCGATCGTCTTAGCGGTGGTGATAGCTATAGCAGTAACAATGGTAATATCATGCGCAGCAACACTAATAGTGATAGCAATGACAATCACTATGGCACAGCAACAGCAACAGCAATCACACCAATCTATCCATGGGTCTTGAATGTGTATGTGTGGGTGTGCGTGGGGAAGAGAGAGAAGGAGTGTGTGAGTGTGTGAGCAGTAAAGATGGCCGCAGAGTCATGTGAGGGACGTCTTTAATGGCCAAGATGGCGATGGAGTGGTGTCGACTACGCACCCGTTGGAGCCAAGATGGCGACTAATTGCAGCATGTGAATGGTGTGAACAAAGAGAGAGAGAGAGAGAGAGAGGATGAGGTCCTCGGGCCTAGTTACTGAAGTTGCAGTAACAGGGTAATAGATCTGAGATCACGCAATCACAATGAAGGCAAGATTAATTTAGAGTAGGGGTCCCCAAACTACGGCCCGCTGGCCACATCCAGCCCACCTAATCAACTGAATAGGCCCACTTAACGATCCCACATAATCCCTCTAAACATGACCTATTTTTTAACAGGCACAGAGCCTGGATTTTTTTTCTTCCGGTGCTAAGGGCGAGCTTGACCAATACGTGGGGATGCTAAGAAAATAATTCATTTTCGTGACTTCAGTTACGTTATAAGGAGTTCTCATTTTTTCAGTAAAAGCAACTATGATACACAGCACAACCACAAGGCAATCGCGACATTTTTTACGTGCAAAGGTGACAGATTCAGCACTGGACAGGACCGGACGGCGCCCATGCGCCATACCAATAACCAAACAATACATCCAAAATGTGACAAGAAGTGTATTTATTCCATATGCATAATTAAAACAACTATTCATTTGCAATATTGCTTTGGATCACACCATCATAACTTAAGAAGTCAAATTAATAGTGAAATAACAACAGGCTACAAAGTGCAGCCGCAATGACTGGCTCATCACATTCTTGGGGATTATATTTTTATTGCAAACAAAAATACATGCCACGTCCTTCTGTGCATTCATTCCAGTAATGGATTCAATGTTGCATCAAACGTATCACAACCAGTCTATGATTGCAACGTCAGGAAAAAACTCGTGCTATTTTATTTGAGGACGATGCGTCTGTTGTAGTGGTTAAGTGCACAAGTCTATAATCTTTTTTTCTTGATCACAAAATGATCCATTGGAAAGGACTGTAGGCTAGGTAGCCTACAGTCTAATGTGTGAGTATAAACAAAAAGACCCCCACCTACCCACCCGTCCTCTCTCTCTCTCGCTCTCTCTCACACACACACACAGGTTATAGGGTAGATTACACCGTGAGATTACAAGTGCAGCAAAAACACGTAAGCGGGGATTCGACTGGAACAGAATGGTTTGTTCATGTTTTTAATGTAAAAAACAATATAAAATAAAATGTGTCTGTGTCTCACCAGCTTGTTCTTTTTTTTTTTTATAAAATAAAAGGAGTATCTGTGGTACTTCAATAAACACGTGAAGACTTTTTATTACTTTTTTTGCAAACCAACAGGTGGTGCCAAGGCCAAGCAAAGGGCAGCTGCAACAAATGATCATTATAATCTCCACAATAATATTGGCTTTCACTTTGGCCCATATCGTTTCCTGTTATAGACTGACCCTGGCCCCCCACCACAGAAAGGAAAGATGTGGCCCCCATTGAAAAAAGTTTGGGGACCCCTGATGTAGAGTGTGTGAGGTGTGTGTGAGGGGGAGAAAAGAGGAGAAAGAGATCACAGACGTGTTACAATATCACTACACAATAGCAGAGCCGGCGAACAAAGTTCACTGATCAGGTATTGGTCCTTTAACTAGTGATATTGCTTAATCACTGATCACGATGACGGCCAACACAAGAGACTTGTCAAGACTGTTCAAGACTTGAAAATATACAAGACTATATCCTTAAACCCAGTCTACGGGTCTCTGGTTAAATTTTCCTGTGAAGCAGCATAATATACAGCTTTGCTATGGCTGTTAAAGAGCTATCAGTTACTAGTGAGACTCATATCAGAAAAGAGCTCAAAACATACTGTAAAATGAAAAATGAAATGCAACCATGTATCTAGAACAGTTTATTGCTATTTGTGTTTGGGCTGTGCAGAGAACAAGACATTTGAGGAAGTCATCTTGGACTCAGAAAATGGTGAAAAATATTGATCAGTTTTTCTCAGACATTTTATGGACCATTCAATTATAGGAGAAAATCATGAACAGATTGATCAATGATGAAAATAATCATTATAGGTAGACATGAAAAATGACTACAACAACAACATGGCAACATTGTGACAAGATTAATCAGTTTTGAGTTTTGAGTCATTTTTACACATACATTGATTACATAAGAACACTGTATTGTTTTTTTTTTTTTGGTTTTTTAATTTGCAACTGGTTTTATCCTCATTTGCAGTACTGGGAGTTTCCCCTGTCAGGCTGAACCAGCAAATTGCATGTTTAATGATATCTTCTTCAGTCGCAGCACAGGCAATGTGGCTCTTTTTTACAGCATCTGAAATCACACAAAATTTTATGAACTCCCATTACAGAAACCAGTTGTAATGTTTTAAAAAGATGCATATAACCATTGGTTTTTGAAGTTAAATTTTGCTGCCTGACATTTAGGTGTCTTTATTTGCATTGTTGATACAAGTCAGCAAATCTCATGTCTGAACAGTGAATTTAAATCTATAGCTAGATACTTGTTAATTTAACTTAGTGTAAGTTACTTGTGTACTGGAAATGTGTGTAGTTTATATAACTTTACCTAAATCAAAAAAGTCCACATAACTGCACCCCTACAACCCACCAATCTACACTTTATATATATATATATATATATATATATATATATATATATTTTTTTTTTTTTTAATATACCGTATTTTGCGGACCATAAGGCACACCACATTATTAGGCGCCGCCATATCAATGAACAGGTCTATTTTAATACATAAAGCTCACCGGGTTATAAGGCGCATGATAAAACATATTGATGATTGGTTTATCGTTGCCAGTGATAGCAAACACCTGAAGTTAGTGTGACGTTGGAACAATGTTGTATCCCAACATTTGATTATAATTGGATTATGATATGGATTTGAAAATTGGGTTTACGTTACGTTTACGTTGGCTTGACGTCTAATTATAGTAAAGTAACATTGACTAAATGCTGGATGATGGTTGCTTGCCAGCACTACCAACCAAGGACCAACGTTAATACAGCGTCCCTGTGTCAGCTGGGAATGTTCCGACAATCCATCAGGCGGAGCAGCTTTGTCGCTTCCCAAAGTCGCACTTACACATTTTGACAGATTTTTGAGCGAAGTGTACCACATAAAATTGGTTCGATGTCAATAAGCACAACAAGAATTGATACAGAAAGCACACCGGATTATAAAGCACACTGCCGATTTTTGAGAAAATTTAAGGATTTTAAGTGTGCCTTATAGTGCAAAAAATACGGTACTATAATATTTACTATAATATAATACTATAATATTTACAAATATTTTATTTATTTACTTTTTTTTTATTTTTATTTTTTTACTTTTTTAGATCTATAGATCTGTGCATATTAACATGAATTTCTCTCCTGAGCTCTCTTTGTCTCATGTGCACGTTGCAATAAATCATTTTAGAATTTTTAGGTTTTTTTTTAAGACCCTGCAATGTTTTTTGATGCCCCCAGCATTGATCATCTCCCCAGTGCCCGCAATCAAATTATTTAACATTAGTCATTTCTCGTGTAATCTATTATAATCTATTATAACAGTTATATCACTGTCTAAGACCATCACAATTACATGTGCTAGCTAGCTCTTTCATCATTTTAATTACTTTAATTTGCCAAAATGCAAACAGGTAATGGTTGACAACAGGGTGACCAGATGTCCTGACAAATTTGGGAAAGTCCTGAATTACAAGTAGTTGTCCCGAATCCTGTCATTTTTGTTTTTATTCTAATCAATAATGAACAACATATGAATTTGTGAAAATAGCCAAATCAGTTTTGTAGATTATAATTTGTGCGTTTAGCTGTTAAAAACAAGTATTTTCTCAATATGACAAGTTTAAACCAGATGACAGAGAGCGCAGCACCCACTGTGGAGGGAATTTATGATGTCAAATGTATTTAACTCTTATAATTTGACAATTTTGGGTGCTGAATAGACTTCTATAATGACAGCAACACTTGTGCCAAGACACTGCTTCATACCATCATCAGAGTCTGTAAAAATCAGTCTGAAACTGATCTTTACCACACTAACAACAAATTATGTTGTTATAATTGACAAAATTTTACTCCTTCTGACATGACAGCTCACCCCAAACCTGTACTGAATTTATTCTCATGTGGTGCCCCAGGACTGGATTAAAATCCCTAAGGAAGGCAGGAAACTAATTTCTCCCCACCTCCCAGAAAGAAAAAATATCATCCAAAATTTTAAAGTCATCTTTAGATAACTAGTTAACTTAATAAGTTTGGTAACTTAAGAAGTTAACTTAAGAAGTAATGTGCTGTACGTTAGCTAGCCTGACTTGCTGTAACTGCAAATTTCAGAAATAAAAACAGCAAAAATGAAACAATTGGCCTTATCTATGGTCGGTATTATTTTACCAGTAAGACAAAATTACATATTACATATTTTTTTGAGTGTATAGTCTACTTACAGTGTTTCGCTTCTTCAGCAGGCGTCAATGGGCGGAGAAAAGGTGCGTACGTAATACTGATCCGCCCAGGCTGAGTCCGCCTTCTGACGGTGTTTGTTTCCCTGCAGAGAAAAGCCGCAACTCTACTGTGTGCTGACAGTTGTCTGTGATAGTGATGGTTTAAGTTTTGAACTGTAAAATTAGTCACATACGCTTCCTGTGTGCATCGAAACGAGTGAGACGGTAAGGCGGATCTGCTGACGTGAGGGCGGATCTGCCTTGGAGTCAGGTGCTATCTGGGATTCTAATTGTCTCTGCCCAGACGTAAACCTCTTAGTTTTGTTGTGCAACCAAAGTTGGCGTGCTGGTCTTCGCAACATGTGAGATCAGCTGATTGCGAGGTGGTCCGCGCTGGGTTCGAGGAGAAAAAAACAACAACACAGCAGTCTGCGCTGCGCAGTTGAAGACTGTGACGTAGGTTTTGTGGTGGTAGGATTCAAACGTTTGAGGCTGCTCCCTTTGGCAAGAAGACAGCTGGGACAGCTTTCTACTGCAACTGGTGCACTGGGAAAAAGCATCAGCGGAGGGTCGCGATGCGTCTTTATTACCTGCGTGATGTCACCGGGGACCCCTGCTGAGGTCGCCAATGTCCGTGGTCAGTTCCTGTTCAAACTCAGATTCACACCTAGATCATTGGGGTCATGGCGCCGTTTTCAAACAGGCAGACAACTTGGGCCCAGGCTTTAGGAGGGACGTGTAGACCTCTCTATTGTTCTTTTCAGAGCACATGTGAAGTGATCCCAACACTCTTCAGATCAGTCAGCTCCTTAATTCATTTTAAATGCTCAGTTAAGTTTCTCCTCTTCAAAATTTGCTGTGGTGCATCAGCATAAGCATTTGCTGGAAGGTTATACGTTTACATTACCAATCCCTCAAGTCCTTTCGCTTTCACAAATTTTTCCATCTGAAATTTCCATTTTGCCCAGATCTCTGAACCACTCAGCTTAGCGATAAACAGTCATGCTTCCATTGTGGAAGTGTCTTAGCCAGTGCTCCTAGACATATACACATGAAATATGATTTTCATATTTTGTTTGTTTTCTTTCAGACATGCTCTTTCAGTCTGTCTAATGGAATGTGTTGTGCCAAAGATTGTATATATTATTGCCTCTTATCAAGTCTCAATCTGGAAGGGATGTTATTTACTGTGGATTAACTTAAAAAAAACTACTGAAGGAAGGGGTGTAACAATGGCTTAAGTTTTTGGGGGTGTTTTTATTAATTAATAACTGATAAATGAAAACATGTGCTCATTATACAGATGCAGATCAAAGTATAAACTAAATGAAACAGGGAAGCTCAGACATGTGAATGGAATGACATGATATGACAATTATAATCAAGCAGCTGGTGACTAACTTGAGAACTTGGGTAAATGAATGGAAGGTTGTTTGTCAAATACAAGGATTTTTCTGAGGAAGGAGAAGTTTTGAAGCTAAAATTTGGGTCAATATTGTTTAATAGCCATGTCTCACACCACTCAGAACAACCAGCTGGGAGAGCAGATAAGGGCAACCTTACTTTGGGTTGGCGATTCACCTGATCACAAAAAAGGCAGAGGGGATGTCAGACAAGAGCGGCCACGTCAAGGTCATTCGTCGTGGTTTCCCAAGCTAGACTGATCCTTATCTGAAGTGGCTATTGGTTTGGCTCGTTCCTCTTCAGCAACAATGTTGTCTTTTGTGCGATTGGATTGGTTATTAAGTTAATGTCCAAATTAGTCTTCTCTTTCCTGGTGAAAACAGTTTGGAGCCGCATGCAGCACAAGCGGCCCTGGTTACCACTGCAACTGGAGACACTGGAGGCTGAGTGCAGTGCAGCCAAACCTGTTCCGGTCACAAGCAGTCTTGGCTTCAAGTTGGAACTTAGCCCTTGTAGTTTGGCGGCTGAGGCACACAATAAGCCAAGATACTAAGATGGTATCTGGGAAATTCGACCCATAGCCAGGATATCTACGGCTGGAGTGATGTCGCAAAGCATATCGTCATCAGCAGGCTGGCGAGTTGAGCATGGACATAGTCAGACAGCTAAAGGAGGTTAAATAAATCAACCAACAGGGTGTGCTATAGAAAGTAAAGGTGATTTCTCTGCCCTCTAGCACGGGGTAGCGTGATGCCACAAAAAGGGGCGGTTCAGCTCCCCCTCCCGAATGGCCCCTAACCCTAACCCCCTGGGAGCAGCAAAATTCGTGCCAGCAGAATTCTAAAACTCAGCTCAAAGGTGCTTCCAGTGCAGCTCTTAATTTGTAATCCCACCAACAGCGACAGGAAGCTATGTTGCTGTGTGGACGCTATTTTACGGGTACACAGCAGCTCAAAGTCAAACACTTTCCTGGCTCTATAAACTTTATTTTGCGCAAAGCCTATGCAGCCTAAGCGAAACGCAGATCTGCCATGTACAAACCGCTCAGTCTGCACGGGCTGTGTGCGAACAATATACGGAATAACTTCCTAAATTTTCAGCTATTTTGCTCTGTATCCTCTTGGGAGAGACAGAGAAAAATCTATTAAACACCACTTGTCCTGTAGCATTCCGTTCATGCTCTCAGCTATTGTCAAAAGCACAAGACAAAAGTCGACAGTGTCTTAATCACACCGTTTGTCACAAATAATCTGATAAGGTTGATCAAGCCCAATCAAACTTCTCAAGTGGGGCCAAGAAACCATTGGAACTTCGCAAACTGGTCCTATCCCACAGACGTGATATCAAACCTTGGCACAGCGCAGGGTTAGTTTTAGTTTTAGACAGTTTTAATCACCCAATTGTACAATAGTTTCTTATTGTACAGTTATTTCAACTCGTCATGAACTGTTCACTCTGACAATTCCTGATGAGAACTTGGGCGAATGAATGGAAGGTTGTTTGTCAAATACAAGGATTTTTCTGAGGAAGGAGAGGGTTTGAAGCTACATTAATACATTAAAACATTAATAGCCATGTCTCGCACCACTCAGAACAACCAGCTGGGACAGCAAATAAGTGCAGCCTTACTTTGGGTTGGCAATTCACCTGGCCATGAAAAGGGCAGAGGGGATGTCCGACGAGAGCGGCCACGTTGAGGTCCTTCGTCGTGGCCTCACAAACTAGACTGGTCCTTGTCTGAAGTGGCTATTGGTTTGGCTCGTCCCTCTTCGGGGGCAATGTTGTCTTTTCTGCAATTGGCTTCGTTATTAAGTTAGTGTCTGAATTATTTTTCTCTTTCCTAATGAAAACAGATTGGAGCTGCATGCAGCACAAGCGGCAACTGGAGACGCTGGAGACTGAGTGCAGTGCAGCCAAACTTGTTCCGGTCACAAGCAGCCTTGGCTTCAAGTTGGAACTTAACCGTTGTAGTTTAGCGGTTAAATTCTGATTCCTTGGTTTTTCTTTTTTCTTTTTTTTTTTTTGTTACTCCGTCAGGTCTCCTGGGGAAGCTCTCCTCTTCAGAGCTTCCCCAAAGCTTCTCTCTCCAACCTTTTTCCAAACTTCTGCCCATGATAAAATTTTTATTGACTATTTATTGGGGGCCAACCCACGGGCACGGCCTGCTTGTTGGTGCAAATTTGGCCCAATCAAATTTCTCCCTCTAGCTTCCCGGCACATATGTTTTTGCACAAGAGCGGTTTTTGGATTTGAAGCTACGCCTTCCATTCACCCAAGTTTAAAATTATATCTCAAACAAAGGGAAATGTGTCGTTGTGATAAGAACAGTTTTATCTGCTTGTTGTGGTTACTTCACTGCAAAACACAATTAAATGGATATTAGTAATCACAACATCACACAACCAAATGAACGAAGAAAAGAACATTTTTATGCATGTCTTGACTGGCTGTGGAAAATCTGAAATGTATGACTATGGACTGTGTATGAAGTTTCTTTTTCTTTTTACAGAACAGTTATAAGCAAAAACCAAGCACACAGATTACAGTGCTCAGGCAAAATGCCATCGATTCCGGTGGTTCGTCATTCAAGTGTTGTTACATATTTGGAATAGTTCATTGTCCGGTGTAAATTACATCTCTGCAAATTATTTTGTGGAAAAATGGTTCGAACTGCTGTTAAGTTCTCTTCTCGAGTTCGGCATGTTTGCAGTCTCTTATTTGATCGGAATATCCACTTTCTTATATCAATCCTTGTTGGCCTGGATGCATTCCAGAGGGGCAATTATCGCCTGATTATGTCATCAAACCAACCCGAGTGAAGGGTCAGAGAAGAGTACCTCTCTGGGGGGGTTAGGCAGGTTTTGCTTGTTTGGGAAATCAGTGTCTTTCGATGCCAGAGTGAGACAAGAGTCCGGGATGGCACTTAGCAGAGATCTGGGAAATCTCTGTTGGAAGCAACAGTCTCTTTGAAGCCTGAGGTGTTTGGGAGATGAGAATCTCCACCCCCACTTTCCGGACCTCACAACAAAAGTTCATTAAGTAAAGATGCATTTGCTGCAAAGCTGACCTACAGCTTCAGAAAGTGACCCGATGAATTTTTAAGGCTTGAAGTTTATTTTTCAGAGACTTCTTATATCCAATGAAGAGGCACATCTTGTGTACAGACAGATGTAAGATCCATTTATTTATTCATTTAATGTTATTATTATTATGATTATTATTATTATTTTGTTTCTGCTTGTCAGTTAGAACTGGACCTAGAAAGCTTTTAGACATTTGAACAGGGTGCTCAATGTATCTCACATAGTTCATTACCACTATTACAGGTAGCATATTGTCCTTTTTTAAACCAATAAACCATATTACCACATCAGTGCATAAATATTACAATATAATTTTTCACAAAACTAAATTATAAATAATAGGACATATAAAGTGTGACTCACCCGGAACATCTTTTCCACCTTGGCAATGCTTTTAACAAATATGGTCCCTAGCTGATCCCCGACGCCTGCCAGGAGGAATCCAAACAGTGGGATGCCGAATATTGCATATAGAATGCAGAAAATTTTCCCTCCCTCAGTGCTTGGAGCAATGTTACCATACCCTGGAGAGGAAGAGGAGAAAAAAGGAGTACCAAAGCAGGTACACGGGATGTAAAATACAAAGAGCTTACTTAGACTCACAGGAAAAAACTGATTATAATGCAAAGTGGCTGACACGAAGAAAGAATACTGGACCGCTTACAAGAAGAAAACAAAAAAGAGAGTAACTTGCAGAGGACATGGGGCACACAGACCAAATAAATTGGAAGGGGAAAGAATTGGGTATACAGAAAACACATTGAACGCAGCTCTGACAAGACCACTAAACACACAATTTAAGTTAATAAATATGAGATTTAACAGAAAACATAGCTTAATTTGTTGAGGCTGAGATAGGTCTATATCTCTACTTTCAATCAAGGCAGGGACAGTGAATGTCACTATTGTTGTTTTGTAAGTCATATGTTAGCCATTAGCTCTGAATTTCAATTTCGGTTGAAAATATATGTTTTTGTTCATCTCCAGTGGTCAAGCTCTCTTTAGCTGTAGTGACATTACTGTTGGAATACAAATTACCGTGTTTCCCGCACTATAAGGCGCACCTAAGAGCCTTCAATTTTTTCAAAAGACCATGCGCCTTATAATCCGGTGCGCCTTATATATGGATCAACATTGATATTGATCCATATATATATATATATGCCAGTGGATCGTAAATGCCTGGGCTGATATATGAGTCTCAACTGTGGTCCGAGCTTTCAGGAAGGCAGGAATTGTCACTGAACTGCCAGACAACAACAGCGACACTGACTCGATTAATGACGACTTTGATGAGACGGAGCCAGGCGTGTTGGATGCCGCATTCGCCCAGCTGTTCAATTCGGACACTGAAGAAGAAGAATTCGAGGGATTGGTAGATGAGGAATGAACTGATAAAGTGAGCTTTACGTGTTTCTTTGTGTGTTTACAGTTGAACAAGGTTGGTCATATTGTGAATATGGACATTAACGCATAACGTAACGTAATGTAACGTAATCCCAGCCTCTACTGTAGCGCCTTATAATGCGGTGCGCCTTATAGTGCGGAAAATACGGTAAACAAGCTTAGGCTGTTTATCTTATTATGGAAGCAAGTCACTGCTTTGTATCTTGGTACAGTGGGACTAAGCCCAGAACTAAATATTGTGATGAGTTTAGGCAGGACTCAAGAGAAGCACAACAGCAGGAAAGGTTTTTTCAAATCCTCACAGCAACTGAGTGACCATTAAAAAAAATTCTTGTAGATTGTTAGAGTTCACAAACTGATATAAATGTTGGAGAAATGGACAGAAATTGACAAGTGTAGGGAGTCACCACAGTCCTGCTGGTACACAATACAAGTATATCTAAATCCATTATATCTTTGGACTTAGCAAATGCATTTGGGTCAGTGACACATAGCCTTATTTGGGAGGCGTTTGATTATTTTAGAGTTCCTGGAGCAGTTGTCAATTTAGTAAGAAGATATTTCCAGGATATCAGACTATGTTAAAGTACAGCAGGCTTTACAACAGGTTAGCAGAGGCTAGAAATAGGTATTATGGCAGGGTGTACAATTTCTCCATGAGCATTCACAATGGCAATGGAGGTAATTATTAGAGCTTCTAGGTGGGTTGTAGGTGGAGAGAGGCGGCAGGATGGGATGCACCTTACACCAATTAGGGCATACATGGATGATATATGGCTGGTTGTTCTGAGTGGTGCAACTTTATTTCTGGGTTATGTACCTCAGGCACTTAAGACCGCAGTCATCAAACCCCAGCTTAAAAAGCCTAATCTTGATCCAGATGTTTTGGCAAACTATAGACCCATATCGAACCTTCCATTTATTTCTAAAATCATTGAGAAAGCTGTAGCAAAACAACTACACGATCATCTGGATGGGAACAGTTTGTTTGAACAGTTTCAGTCAGAATTTAGAGCCCATCATAGCACAGAAACAGCGCTGGTCTCCAATGACATTCTAATGGCTTCAGACAATGGATCAGCCTCCATCCTTCTCCTTCTAGATCTCAGTGCTGCATTCGACACCATAGATCATAATATTTTACTACAGAGACTGGAACATGAAATTGGAATTAAAGGAACTGCACTAAGGTGGTTCAAATCCTACTTATCAGATAGACATCAGTTTGTTCATGTTAACAACAGCTCCCCCTCATGTACTGTAGTCAGTCATTGAGTCCTGCAGGGTTTGGTACTTGGACCAATCCTCTTTACTCTTTATCTGCTTCCTTGAGGCAACATTATCAGGAAACACAGCATCAACTTCCACTGCTATGCAGATGATACTCAGCTGTACCTATCAATGAAGCCAAATGAAGTCACTCAGATAGTCAGACTGCAGGCATGTCTTGAAGACATAAAAGTCTGGATGACTGGAAATTTTTTACTTCTCAACTCTGACAAAACAGAAGTTATTGTACTCAGTCCTAAGCACCTCAGAAAAATACTATCTAATCATCTCATCAGTCTGGACGGCATCACTTTGGCTTCCAGCTCCACTGTAAGAAAACTTTGAGTAATTTTTGACCAGGACATGTCCTTTGTCCCTCACATAAAACAAGTAAGTAGGTCAGTTTTCTTCCACCTGAGAAACATTAGGAAAATCAGAAACATCCTTTCTCAGGATGATGCAGAAAAACTAGTCCATACATTTGTAACTTCTAGGCTGGACTACTGTAACTCATTACTATCTGGATGTCCAAACAAATCTCTGAAAGGCCTTCAGTTGATTCAAAATGCTGCTGCACAAACATTAACAGGAACTAGGAAAAGAGATCACATCTCTCCTATGTTAGCTGCTCTTCATTGGCTGCAAGTAAAATATAGAGTAGAATTCAAAATCCTTCTGTTAACATATAAAGCTCTTAATGGCCAAGCTCCATCATATCTCAGAGAGCTCATAGTTCCTTACTGTCCTAGCAGGCCACTCCGCTCTTTAGATGGAGGTTTACTTGTGGTTCCTAGAGTCTCCAAGAGTAAATCTGGAGGCAGATCGTTCAGTTATCAGGCTCCAGTTCTAAGCATTTATACTGCATTTATTAACCATGTTCTGCCAAAGTCTCTGTCTCTCCCAGTTCCTCTCCTCTCTCTCCCTGTCCTCATCCGGCAGGTGATGACTCATCGCCATCCCATGTTCCTGCAACAACTGCTGGTCCCATATTTCATGAATTCTGTACTACAGCTCAACTCCATGAACTTCATGCAGCAACATGTTCCTGCCTACACCCCCCTCCAATGCCTATCTCACTCTCTCTCTCTCCCACTCTCAACCCAACCGGTCGAGGCAGATGGCCGCCCCCCCTGAGCCTGGTTCTGCTCAAGGTTTCTGCCTCTTAAAGGAAGTTTTTCCTTTCCACTGTCACTAAGTGCTTGCTCATCGGGGGATCTGTTGGGTCTCTTTAAATAATTTTATAAAGAGTTTGGTCTAGACCTGCTCTATATGTAAAGTGCCTTGATGCAACTCTGTTATGATTTGGTGCTATACAAATAAATCTGGTTTGATTTGATTTGATTTATGACGTTGATAACTACAACAGTGCCATGTATGAAAAGAATACTTGAGAGACTTAATAAAAACTTAACATAACTTAACATAAAAAATAAAAAGTGGGCTAGTATGAGAATCAAGTCTAGTAAGTCTAGAAATATCTCAATAAGTAGAGGAAGATTAAGTGATCGAAAGTTTGTAATAGGTGAAGAGGAAATTCCAATAATTAGGGAAAAACCAGTAAAGAGCCTAGGTAGGTGGTACAAGGCCGATATACGTGGCGACATAGCAGGTTTTCAAAAGCTTAGCTGCAGGCATTGAAGATATACGGAGGCAGGCAAATTTAGGAAGGTCTAAGACAAAGAGAGTTGCAATAAAGTTTGTTCAAGAAGGAGGGAAAGTTAATAAGATAATAAGGAAGCAAAGCAGCTTAGAGGATGCGAGTGACTGCGAGATGCAGGTAGATTTAGGAGGAAAGCTTGTTGTTCCCCAGGAAATAGCCTGTACAAAGCTAAGGCCTGATATAATTTTGTGGTCTAGGAGTAGAAAGAAAGTATATTTCATAGAGCTGACTGTGCCGTGGGAGGATTCAGTTGAAGAAGCATATGAAAGGAAAAAGCTCAGGTATGCAGATCTAGGTAAGGATGCTGAGCAGTGAGGATGGAAGGTTAGGACTTGTCCAGTGGAAGTAGGATGTAGAGGGTTTGTAGCAAGATCTGCCGTTGCTTTGTTGAAGGAGTTAGGAGGAAGGGGACAGAGGGTGAGGAAAATAGTGAAGGAAATGTCAGATGAGGCAGTAAGATCCAGTCAGTGGATTTGGGTTAGAAGAAGTAATAGTAGCTTGGGGCCCAGCAGGGGAGCTCTTAAGATAGACAGACTCTAGGGAGAAGCAGAGGAAGAAATCCAGGAAGGGGAAGTGTATTTAAGTGGAGGGTGTGACCTGTTTTAGCCTCTTTGACACCATGTGGTTAGTCCAGGTGAGTTGGCCTGGGTTGGTGTGTTGGTTTTGTTTGAGTATAGGACTGCTCAGGTGAGTTTAGTTTCTGAATCTGCTAGTGTAGCTTGTATTGCCTCCACCCCCTGCAACCTCTATACTTTCATGCCCCCTACCCGAACCAGGGTCTGTATCCCATCCCTACTTTTATCTCCACCTCTTCTATTTCTCTCCCCTACCCAAACCAGGGTCTGTATCCCCACCCCGCTTTCACTGGTGCAGTTGGTGAGAGGTTAGAGTAGTTGACAGTCGTGCTGTTTGAGTTAGTTGTTTTTGTGTGAGGGGTGGTGATGGCTGGCATTAGGGGTGACTCTGGGACGCCAGCGTTCAGGGTCTAGCCTCCTGGAGATGTTGTGGGCCTAACTAGATGAAACACAGATGAAAGGAGGTTCCCACCTGATGACCCCAAGGACATGATAGTTATCACCACTCACTGGCCTAGTTGGATATTATCTGTAGGGCACATAGAGCAGGGCAAAAGTTTGTTGCTAGGAAGGTAATCACTGAGTCTGGTCCATTTTTTTGTTGCACAAGTTTCTTGTGTTTTCTCTAAATGTCCTCATGATCAGTTAAAACATGGATAATTTATCTGGGTTAAAGGGTTGTAACATGTTAAAATTACTAAAAGCATTTAGAGCCTATGTGTTGATACACTGTTTCTCACAAATGTAATTTGGTAGCCAATGTTCTGGTAAGATCACTGGCTACCAAAGATACACTGTAGTAATACAGACTGATGGGCTATGGGCTGGATTCTCCTACTGAGCCATAAAGTGTGAAATGTTGTTGTGAAGGAGACACCATCTTGTACCATTTTAAGAGTAAAATTTAATGCTTTTTAAAACCTCTTTATTTATATATATATATATATATATATATATATATATATATATTTCTTATTTTATTTTTTTTGCAGGGGGGGTGGGTTAGGGTGGGTTGTTTATTTATTTTTTACTTTAAGACAATTTAAACCTGGCCCCGCTGTAGCTAGCTGTTGCCACATACTACTGGTGCTTTACTCCTTTCAGATGTGGCTAGACGGCTTTGACGGCTTTGATCTACAAACAGCATTCTGGTTGTTTTTTCCAGATTTGGAGCAACCAGATCACTATCAATGAATCGCCACTTAAATGCCATGCAACTGCTATTCCCCCTGGTGGTGGGAGCAGACACTCTGTTCGGATGGGAATCTGACCAGTTGTGCAAACCCTAGGTAACTGTTTCTACCACTGACCAAGGGGTTCCTATTAAATCGGCAACCTTCAACCAGTGCAATGGATTGGCAGAGATGAACACCACCAATCCTGGTTGTCACAGTTGTGTGGTGGTGATGCGGGAATGAGGACCCAAAAGCAGGAGCCGCGAGAACCAGGTTGCGGTGAAAATAAATACTTTTAATGAACAAAAAAACCCAAAAATTACAAAATAACAGAGGCACGGTGAAGAACAAAACCAAAAACTACAAAACAACTGAGATGAAGGGACGACAGGTAGACAAGCAGAGACAAAAGCAACGACACAAGCAGAGACACAGGCAGAGAGACAGGTAGGAGTCAGGAAACCAGGCAGACCAAACGAGACACCGAGGGACCACGAACATACAGAGGAACAGCAAACTTAGGATCAAGAGACACAGAGTGACAACGTGATCAAGGGACATTGATCTGACATGGACTAAACAGAAAACAGGACTTAAATACAGTGACTAGACAAGACACAGGTGAATCACATTAGGGCAGGGAAGGCACTCAACACGAGGGAAACAGAACAAGAACAAGATTTTCAAAATAAAACAGGATGTGAAAACAAAATTCAATCCCTGACATTGGTGGTCTTCCATAAAGAAAAAACATGTGTAACCAAGGAAGACTTAGAAACTCAAAAATGCAAAAATGTTCACTGCATTGCCTTTGTGAACCTCAATCTATGAACCTGATATTGAATCAATTTCACCAGAGAGAGAGACACCGGGGGGCAAGTTGGGTAGGGGGAGGGGATTTTCAACATAGGTGCAAGCAGAAACATATGATACTGTATGAAGTTCAAATTAATACAGGAGCAGCAGGCATTGCAGGAACATTGGGTAGTGATGATTCACCACCTACGGGATGAGGACAGGGAGGGAGAGGAGAGGAACTGGGAGAGACAGAGACTTCGGGAAATATGGTTAGTAAATAGTGACACATGGATAGAACTAGGAGAAACAGGAACTTTGGGGAAACATGGTTAATGGCATGTTGGCGAATGCAAGACAGAGAGAGAGATGCTCTGTGCTTCCCCCAGCCGCCGAGGCCTATGGCAGCATAGCTACAGAGTAAGTGAACTTTGACTTTTTAACTATAAGCTCTGTCATACAGAAAAGTTTTAAGCTTTTTGTATGACAGAGCTTATAGTTAAAAAAATAAAGTCATGTTCCTGCCTGCACCTGTGTTGGATGTCCCCCTCTCCTACTTTCATTCTCACCCTTCACTAAAACCCCCATGCCTCTCACACTCTCTGTCTCTCTCTCCCACTCTCAACCCAACCGGTTGAGGCAGATGGCTGCCCCCCCGAGCCTGGTTCTGGCTGAGGTTTCTACCTCTTAAAGGAAGTTTTTCCTTGCCACTGTCGCCAAGTGCTTGCTCATCGGGGGGATCTGTTGGGTCTCTTAATAATAATTTTATACAAATAAAATAAATAATTTTATAAAGAATTTGGTCTAGACCTGCTCTATATGTAAAGTGTCTTGATGTAACTTTGTTATGATTTGGCTCTATACAAATAAATTAGATTTGAAGCCTCGTCTTGAAAATTGCTAAAGAGTCCGACCCCGGACCGATACTGGAAGTTGGTTCAATACAAGAGGAGCCTGATCACTGAAAGATCTGCCTGCAGATGTACTCTTGGAGACCCTAGGAACCACAAGTAAACCTTCATCTAGAGAGCAGAGTGGCCTACTAGGACAATAGTAGGGTATAGTCATAGTATAGTAATAGGACAGCTGGGCCAAGCCTGGAGAAGCCATGTGGACTTTGTTCTTCCACCCTGTGGGCCTGCCACCTGCAGGAGAGACAGATGGGGTCGGGTGTGCTGCCAAATGGGTGACAATGAAGGTCCCGATGAATCAGACCCAGATGGCATAGACTGGCTCTGGGGACGCGAAATGTCACTTCGCTGTAGGGTAAGGAGCTGGAGCACTACCAGTTGGATCTGGTGGGGCTTACATCCATGTAAGTGGTCGATAGGTGTTGGACTCTTTTTTTTTTTTTTTTTTCTGGAGTTGCCCAAGACGTGAGGTGTGTGAGGCAGGTATGGGGACACTCACAAGCCCCCAGCTGAGTGCCACTGTGTTGCAGTTTACATTGATCAACAAGAGGCCACCAGAAACGCAGACGAAGGAAGTTGAGTGTCTGATTAATTTCCGGATGACAGGTGACTCTAGTTGAATGCCCCCACTGGAGAACCTCAGATCAGATGGCATCAGGGACGAATAGAGTGTTAAGCGGACCATTACCTGGGTCAGCCTGATGTAGTTGGGCCTGGCGGACACAGGACTTAATCTACCAGGTAACGGCCGTTATGATCCATGAAAATGGCTTTGAAGTGGTCTGTGCTGTGGATTTCTGGGAGAGGGCATCAGGTTTGACTTTTCTAGAACCAGGACAATAGGATAATGAGAATAGAATCTACCAAAAAACAAGGCCCACCTGGCTTGCTGAGAATTCAGCCTCTTTGCTGTTTCGATGTATTCCAGATTCCAGACCCTAACCCTAACCCTGTCCACACAATGAATGAATGTTTGGCCCCCTCTAGGCAGTGATGCCACTCCTCTGGGGCCAGGTTCACTGCAAGAAGTTCTTGGTTGCCTATGTCGTAGTTTCTCTCTGCTGGTGAAAGCCTGCAAAAAGGATGCTTTTTTTTTTTATCCCCAGAAGAATGCTGAGAGAGGGCAGCCCCCACCCCAGTGTCAGATGGATCCAACTCGACAATTAATTGATCCTCAAGGTCCAGTTGGTTGAGTACAGGGGCTGTGGTGAAATTACATTTGAGTTCCTGGAATGCATCTTTTGCCTCCGGAGACCAACAGAATGGAGTGGATGTGGAAGTCAGAGCTGTCAAGGATGTGCAGGACAAATGTAGTTGCAGATGAACCGTCTGTAGAAATTGCTTCCTACACAAAGAAAAACCCTGCCTCTACTGGTGAGGATGAAAGTCTTATCATGCCTGCAGCCAGGGATTCCTGGATATACTTCCCCATAGCCTTTTGTTCTGGGCAAGATATTTTGTATAACCAGCTGTTGGGAAGAAGTGCGCCTGGCCGGAGGTCAATGGCACAGTCATAGGGTCAGTGGGGTAGTAGAGACAAGGCATAATGTTTGCTGAACACTTGACCTAAGTCGTGATACAGGGGACAAACCTAGTGGTTCAGGGACAGACAGAGGATCATGGGAGGCAGGAACAAGGGCAGAACACAGGCAGTTGATGTGACAAAAGGTACTTCAAGATGCTACCTTCCCTGTGGCCCAGTCAATGTGCGGATTATGGAGAGTAAGCCAAGAACCAAGGACGAGAGGGGAGCCATGGCAATCAAAAACATGGAATCTGATCATCTCCTGATGATTACATGAAGGCTGACTGGCTTGGTCTTCTCTGTAAGAAGTTGTCCATTGAGGACTCCAGCGTCTCTTCGGCGGTTCAGTCTCCAATGCCAATTGATTCACCACATTGTGGTCCAAAGTTCTCATCTTCCCCTGAATCACCGAGAGTTGGAAGCTGAAGGGTCTGCTGCTGCCACACGATGGAAACCACCATCACTGTTATGTGAGGAGAGGGAATGGAAGTCTTGCCCAACAGTATCTCTCCTACTGCTGTTTACTGGACGGAGTGAATAGGTGGACAAAAAATGGTCTGGCTGACCACAAAAGAGGCAACTCCGGGTGGTTAAGCAGTGTAGCTTCTCCTCTGGGGTAAGTTTGGTTCAGCTGAGCTGCATGGTTCGGGTACCAGAGGTGGCTGACAGACAGGGGAGGAGAATAAGGTAAGGTAGATGGCAATGGATTTGTGGAGGCGGTTGTCCACCCTGATGGCCAGGCCAATGAGATTATCGAGGCCTTCAGGCTCTTCCCGGGAGGCCAACTTGATAGTGCCACTGAGGGTGTTGTGGAAGACCTCTTGAAGTGCCTCCTCATTCCAGCCACTCTCAGCTGCCAAGCAGCAAAACTCCACTGTCAGTTCAGCTACTGAGTGAGAGCCTTGACTGAGAGAGAGCATTCTTTTCGCAACCTGTTTACCTTGGACCTGGTGGTCGAAGATCTTCATCTCCCCTTAGAAGTCCACAAATGAGGAACAGATTGGAGACTGCTTCTCCAACACTGCTGTAGCCCAGCTGCACGCCGAGCAACGGAGGCGACCGATTAAATAAGATACCTACTCTCTGTGGAGTAGGTGTAGGGTTGTTGCTCAGAGACCAAGGAACATTGCATTAAGAAGTCTCTGCATAGTCTCAGATTACCGTCATATGGCTCTGGAGGGGGCACATAGGTTTTAAGGGGGGCAGGAGAGGGAATGTGAGGTGGTTAAACTGGCTGAGAAAAGTCAGGGTTGGGGAATTGACACTGAACCTGGTTTGCAGAACCTAGTTGTGTTGTCCTAGTAGGCTACCTTTGCTGCTGATGGCTTGGTGGAGTGGACCGGATTCTGCTGAGTCCATTTTAGGGCAAATCGTACTGTTTTGTGCTCACTAAAGACTCAGGCGCAGACACACGACTCGGTGAAAGGTTTTATTACTGAAGGAAAGCAGGACTGGGGCTCCTTGGCTGGAGAAATACAGGGACCGAGGCAGGGACTGTGGGTAAGGCAGTGAGCAGGTTGAGCAGGAGTCCAGAGCAGGTGGATCACTGGGAGACTGGGACAGGAGGACTGCAGCCAGAGGGAGAATGCAGGTAAATATTCAGGTTCAAGTCTTGAAAACACAATCTTGTGATGATGAAGGTGGGTGTAGTACACTGAGCAGGGTCTATGATCTGGCAGAGTGGAAGTGGCAGCACTGGCCTTTTGTAGCAGTCTTGATTATGGCACGAGTTACAGCTGGTGATGGTTATATTCTGCTCCTGTACACCAGTCTCCACTCAAGCAATCAGTCCTCCTCTCTGTCCCACCCCTACGCACACACAGGTTAACTGGGGGTTGGGGGTGTGTCCGGATGCACAGCCACAGGGACAGTTACAGTTCAGTTATGAGGTCATTGACCTGTAGAGACTTTGATGATGTGGTGTTATGATCATTACATCATTCTTCTTGCCCCAGTCTACACCCCAATGGAAAAGTGAGCATAGAAACAGAATAGCAAAATCTTGGACCTCATCAAGCATTGAGGCCCTACAAATATGTTTTTACTGCACCATAAGAAAGTTGGTTTAAGTAGTAAGTATCCAAAAATATATTACTTTCTGTGTTATCTTCTTATTCCCTCCAAAGACATAATCATATTCCACAATTACAAACTGTGGAGGCCCAAGAAGTTTAAGGGCATTCTTAATGAGAAAAAAGGGTGTTTGTTATAGCAGCGGTCGCCAACCCTGGTACCGGTCCATGGGTCTTTTGAACCGGGCCACACAGAAAGAAGAAATAACTTATATTATTTATGTTTTATTTTTTGTTACATCCGTCTATGACTCACTCTTGACATACATAAAGATGTTTGTCTCAGTCATGTGATACGTCACCGCTAAAATTAAACCCACAAGCTAGTGAAATTATTAAAAAAAGGTTTCTTTGTGAAGGGAAAAGGCCCAGTGAGGAGACAGAAGACGAGCCTGTGACTTCCATGAAAAAGAAAGCTGCATTTAGGTTCGGGGTTAGGGGGCAGAGAGGATGTTACTCATGTTACATTGTTGACGCGGTGTTACAAAGACACTGCTAATAAAGTTCCATACAAGTGGATTCACGTTTATTATGATATTTAGAAAATGGCACATTTTATATGCCAATGGTATCATTTTGTTTTGTTGCAATTATCCGCCACACCTTAAAGGCCGGTCCGTGGAAATATTGTCTGACATTTAACTGGTCCATGGTGCAAAAAAGGTTGGGGACTGCTGTGTTGCAGGATCTGCTGAGGAGAAAAAATTTATTGATTAATTAAAAAGTGGTGAAATTAGCTATCAGTTAGGCCAAAATTCAGTGTAAAGAAAAGATTGAGCTAAAGTTCTAGATAGTCTTACTCCAGGGCAGCTTGGCAGGAAATTAAAAACATGGCTTCTATTAACACAAAGACGAAAGAAGACAGGAAGCGGTAATTCTGCCGTACCTTATGAATTCAATAGTTTGCATGCTTGCTTTGAGAGAGCTGACATGTCACCTGACATGGTGGAGCTTAAACTTCACTTGGACCTGTACTTATTTTCCAAAAGGAAGATGTGCTCAGTCTGCCTAAAGCCACCCCAGCCAACAGGGCCACTGGACAAGATGGCATCTATGGCAAGAGCCTCAGAAACTGTGCTGAGCAGCCCATCAGTTCTCACTGGACCAAGGAATGGCTCTGTTACTGCAGAAAACTTCCCAAACAGTTTCTTCTGGCTACCATACACAGCCATGGTTTAGCAAGGCTCCTACCTATGGATTTTCTTCTTCATTTAACACCATGCAGCCTGTCTTCCTCACCAAAAAAGACTTGACATTCACTTCAGTTTATACCAAAGCCTAATTTTATATATATAATTTTTTTACAGACTGACCACAGAGCATCCTTGCAAACACAGGTTCACTGCAAGGGTGCATCCTTTCCCCCTCTTTTTTATCTTTATATTAATGACTTAATGAGCAACTATCCCAACTGTGATTTTATTAATATGGTGACAGACACTCTTCCTCTCACTGCTCTCTAGATCTGAACCAGATCATGGCCCTGAGGAATTTTGTAAAATTCTGTGACAATGCTCTATCGGAGTTGAACATTATTAAGACAAAAGTGCTTATCATAGATATCAGGGTGACTACCTCTAAGCTGTACCCATGGGTCATATATAGAGAAAATGTGGAGAGGTACACAGAAACCATAATCAAAAAAGCACACCAACATCATAAGGTCCTCAGGAAATTCAATTTATTGACATTGCCATGTTGACAGCGTTTTGCTCTCTTCACACTCAAAACAGGTATGTTTATATGAACTCTATTCCCATTACTGTGTTCTGAAAATGTGTTATTTATTCAGATTTATTGTATTGTAAATGGTGCAATAGGATTCCTTTCATAGGGTCACAGGTGCTTCAGTACTGTTTTTTTTTTTATATGTATTTTCTTTTGTATTAATTGACTGGTTGACACACACACCTTGATGATTAATGTGTCCTTAGGGGCGTCACTGTAGGCTAAGCCTAATTTATGTATTCAGTGTGAATGAGTTAAATTCAGTTTCAGATACAAGGCAATGTTTGTAATTCATTTTTATTTTTACTGTATTTTCCTTTTTAAAAAACAAACTATTTTAAGTTACAGTTAAATATGTCAGTCTGCATTGAGCTTGACTGCGAGAGTGGTGTTGTGGTGAAGAAAGAGTCTATGTTGACAGCATTTTGCTCTCTATACACTCAAAACAGGCACAAACATGAGTTCACCAGATTTGCCAGTGTATCCAGCCTCCGATTGTGCACCAGAACAAAACACAGCATGGGAGCTGGGATCTGCAGAACATCCCAGCTATAAGAATACTGTGAATACATGCTCAATAACTGGAGTACCCCTATGAAGAGTAGTCTCATATTATTAGTAGCAAGTCAAGGCAAAGGCCTATGACGTCATGAATGAACGCTCCCATGCCCTTCATCCCCAGAAGTCTTCCTCTTTGCCTCTCCAAGTGCTCCACAAATCAGCACAGATCATCATTCATGTCAGAAGCCATACGCATGGCAAACAGTCACCTACAGGACCTATCTGTGCTCTCTCTGAAGTTTGGTATGCATCACACTTATGTAGAATGGATCACTGATCATTAATTTCATTTTTTTATTTATTCATTATTAGCAAGTTTAAGTATTAAAGTGATCATTTTAAAATCACAAAGAGCCAGAATCAATTTTACTCCAAACTGTGTGACTGTGTGAAATAGTTTTTATGTATGTCTCCTTGTTTGTATTGTATTGTATGCCCAGTACTAATTGCTTTTGTGGACTAATAAGGTAATGTTTTGTAGGTAGATACGACCATAACCATATTACCTATTGTTGTAATGACTGTTCCAGCAAAGAAGAAGGCACTGCCCAGATCCCAGTGGCTGGAGTTATAGGAAGTGTCACCAATGGGATTCACTCCTGCATTCACTGCTTCCACTGAGTGCTGGAAGAAAAAACAGAGACAGAGGCATATGAGAAAAGCTTCACTGGACTTTTTTTCTTTAGGATGTGGACTTTTTCGTCAAAGTGTTGGGCTGATTCAACTAAATGAAACACCGGGCTAGTTCAGGTTGAGCACTGAGGTCGCATGCCTTTGCTGACAAGGCAATCACCTTTTATACTTTGTACTCTCAGAAATCAGCAGTGAATGTGCAGTCTGTGCAATATCCTCAAACAAAATATAGCTGAACAAATTATGCCCCATAGATTGTTTCCATGTTTCTCGCTTTCCAAAATATTTCTCACTTTGCTGTAGGCATTTGTTCTTACAAATCTGTTTGTCTCCCAACAAGAAGGTCCTGGAGCCTTTCTGTGTGGAATTTGCATATTCTGGGTTTCCTATCACATTCCAAACACATGTATAACTCGGTTGATTGGTGACTCTAAATAGCCCATATGTTTTGGCACTGCTATGGACTGGTGACCTGTCCAGGGTGTACCCTGTCCTTGTCTGGAGCATTGGCTGCATTCACAGTGACCTGGAAACGGATAAGTGGTCGAAGATGAGATGATCTCTCAACCACTTCTTCTCTGGAAATATTGTACTCTGTCTGCACAATTGATCAGTTTGTTCATTGTGACAATATACTATAAAACCACATGATCACAGAATTTAAGTGCACATGACAAATGACCAACTACAGAATGTGTCAACACTAGATGGCCACTAGGTGGAAGCATAGTACTGAAATACAACTCAAAAGATTTTGGGACAAATCCATGTTTGACCACAATGTATCTGCAATGGAGAGTGGTGCTGTGGACACTGTTATTAGCAGCTGTGGTCGAGAGAGCTAGAGTGAATAAATAGAGGTAACAGTAGTAAAGCTGGTGAATCAGGTCAATAAAACTTTATTTTTCTCATTGTTTTACAGCAGTTACAGCAGCCGGACAAATAAACCACTCAACCCACCTCAAACCTCTGAATGCAAAACACCTGCATCCTGCTGTTCAAAGCACAGCAGCAGCTTTATACTGCTTTAGTTGGTTCAGTTTTAAAATGCTTAAATCTGTACAATAAAACAACTGATGCTGATCCACTTCTTAGGCATCTGTAAGTCTTTTTTTTTTTTGAAGCAGACGGTTAGTTTACTTATTTAAAGAAACACAAAAGATATCTAATGAAAAATGTCAAAATCGAACAGGGTTTCATATGTTCCTCACTTATCTAGATGACCTAAGATAATCACTTTTGCTTTCTTTGTTTCAGAGCGAAAATACAGACATTATGGTTTATTTTTGGTTGTTTTGTGGTTTGTTTGGAAGAGTTGTTAACTGGTAAAATAAAATTGCCAGCCTGAATTATTGTCCCAGTCCGCCCCTGTCGATGATTCTAATCGGTTCCATAATTCAGAGAGGATTTTCAAATCAAAAATGTATAAATATCAGTTTTTACAACTTTACAAAACAATTCTGTGAACTGAAAAGGAATGATAAAGCCACTTGCATGCATGTGTATGTGTGAGTGAGAGAAAGGAGAGAGAGTGCTTCATTTGGATCCAGTTTTGCTGTTCACACAGACTAAGAACTAACTGCAAGCTGAACTGCTGTGAAAGAAGGGAGCAGGACTCACCAGGCTACTGTATCTAAATACATATGCGTAAGCACAGCTGTTGGTCAGATATAAATGGAGGTGCTAATGTGTCTATAAAGCTCACTGCTTTCAATAGAGCCAAGGAGAGTAAACAACCGTTAGCCTACAGGCAGAAAGAAAGCCAGTGAATCAACTCAATAAAACATAATTTTTTCGGATTGTTTCACTGAGGTCATGTTCAACAGCTCAAATAAATTCCATAGCTTAAATAAACACGCACAGAAGAGCCATGAGTTGTGTGTTTACTTCCTGCTAGCAAAAGCATGGTGAGGAACGTGTGTTTCTGAGAGTTTCTGACAGAGACATGGCCAACAGAAAGAGAAGCGAACTCTATTGAGAAATGCTCTTTCTGTATACTTACATTTCTGTCAGGACCAAATTATGCTGGTCGCCAAAGGTATGGTTAGTTTGAAAGAGTAAAAATTCAAATGTGGTTAGGGTTAGGGTTAGGGTGTTTTTTACAATTTTATTTCATTAAAATTTTGGTTATTTATTTATTGTATTGTATTGTTAGTAAATGTATTGATTCACATTTCTGTCTGGATCATTTCATTGTTTTGAAAATAATGCTGCTCATCCAAAGTAGTTTTTTTATTTAATTAATATTTATGCTTTAATGTTTAACTATTATATTTTGAACTGTGAACATTAAAGTTGTTACATGGCCAGTATTTGACGTGATCTGTTTTAAAGGTACTAATATTATGACTCAGAAAAAATTCACCAATGAGAAATTACTGGTATTCAATATTGGTAATTGGTATTGAATATTTCATTCAAAAAGTAAATTTGAACGAATCTTAAAAGTGTGGTATCGCCCATCACTACCGTAGAGCATGAGTTTTAGTGAGATTAAAAAAAAGAAGGGAATAATAAGCCAAGTAATTGTGTTGACAGAAAGAGGGGCATTATTGGTAAATTACTGTTAATGCAGCCATAACAAAGGGCTCTCAGTAAAACTCTCCAGAATAAAACTTTGAAGAGATGGAATATAATGTGTGTGCCCACGAAATTGCAAAATAAGTTAACACTGCAGCAAGAACAATGACAGACAGACTGAAATATCTTTATCCACCCCCCCATCCCCAAAAAATAAATAATTATTTTGGGAGTATTTCTGTTATAAGAAGGATTAGCTGGGGGGGTCATCCAGTCTACCGTAATTTCTGGACTATATGCCACAATTTCTTTCACACACTTTGAACCCTGAGGCTTCACCTGTTGACTCAGTCCACCTAGTGGTTGGGATGCTGGTGTCCCAAACTAATTAACATATGAAAGGCATCCTTTCCACAATGAAAGTAAGGAAGGGTTTAATGAAAATTTCAACGCAGACGTTTTTAACACACTTTCAGCTACATGCACAAAAATGTTGACGTTTCTAGGTGCTATGGTTTTATCATTGTTACTGAAAATGTGTCGGACAGTTGGAGACGATGGCAAGACAACAAGCGGTGTCAACAACAAAGGGAGTGTAAACATATGTGCACTACCTTTACACCATTTCTTTCACCTCCAAAATATCCTATACTGTCATAGAAACAACACCAAAGTACAAAAATGGAGTTTATTTCCCAGTAAAGGTTTCAACAAGCCTGCTCACCAAAAACAAAAAAAGTTGCACGTCATTTTCTATCACCGTGAAATACGAACATTCTTTGATCAAACCCTGACCAGAACATTGAATAAAACCACAAGCTTGGCTCATTTTAAAGCTGAAGATGTGCCCAACAATAATCCGCGGTTAATTTTTATCCATTGTGTCCAACTAATCGGACGTTTTGTCTTCTTTTCCCTTTGTTGGCTCTCCCTAACCCATGTCAGCAAGTCAACAATGGACATTTCGACAAAATGTGTGTTTTTACTGCCCCAAGTTTTAATGTAATTATGAAATTAATAATAAAAGACAATACATGAAATTTCAGAAATTCATATTTCGAGGGTCTTTGTTAATTTCAGCCATCACTGATAGCTGTAGGTTTACATCTGGAGTTATAAAGCTTCAAAATAACAACATAAAACAGGCAAAAATAGGTAAAATATTTGTTTGGATAGGTTTTGGACACCATATATTTAGCCCTATAAATGCAATTTTCAAATGAAATTTTACTTTTGTAACTGGTGTTCCTAAAAGCAGTCATGTCTGTCATTGGCCAAAAAGTTATCTGTTTAAAAAAAAATTGTATATCACTGAAATCTTGCAGTATGAATTTTAGCCAAAATGGACCATTTTGGATTGGTTTGGCACACTGGAGATCGCCAATGGGCACTGTTTGGTAAAAACCCTATAGTTCCTCAGTAGTTTTACCTATCAACCTAAAATTTGGTACACTTGTGGACAGGGAGTGTGTGAACCATATATGTAAAATTCAACCTGTTTCATAGTGAAAATTTTGAGAAAAAAATTCTAACTCGTTTTTTATTTTTCCAAAAAATATAGTTTTTTCAAATGGCCCTATTTTTTAGGGAATGACTCAATTCAATATTTTAATCAATAGATGTAAAGGTACAGATGTCTTCTTTCATTTAAGCCATCAGCCATAGTTCTGGGATTAGTACTTCTGAAGTTATAAAGCTTTATTTGCAGTGATACAAAAACAGGCAGAAATTGCCAAAAAGGGCCTCTGCATCAAGGGGACAACGATGCAGCTAATTTATGGATTTTTACGGGTAATGAGCTTCATGCCGCCAATACATTTAACGTCACATCAGAATGAAATTTCCGAACAGGTCACAGTGGACCAATGATTGTAAACTGCACAAGCTCAAGGGTGAATTTACCTCGAGACAAAATTGACATTGAGAACAACAATGAAAGAGAGACTGAGAAAGTGTGTGATGAAATAATTATAAGGCTGTTCAATTCTGACACTGAAGAAGATGGCTCTAGTGATTTTAGTGCGCAGGAGGAAGATGAAGATAGCAATCAATAACTTTTCTGGTAGGCTAATGTTTTTTTTTTAACCAGCCATGTTACAGGCGCTGTATGGGGGACCAAAAGGGACAGAAGGAAATATATAAATGAATCTTAATAAATACTTCAATGTGTCATTAAATAATTAAAATACCAGTTCATGTAATGAAAAAATATATGTAATTATTAGGACCATGAAATAATTCAATACATAGATCCCTAACCCTAACCCTAACCCATATATATATATATATATATATATGGACAAATTTGTTTTCCTCTTTAAATTTAGCGGGTGCAGCTTAATTTAAGGTGCGCTTCAGGTCCACAAATTAAAAAATTAAAAAAGCTGCTCTCAGAAAGTTGCAACTTGAGGGTCAGAGGGTGATCACCAATCAGACATAGGCTCATAATTAAAGGTGCACAACAGTTTGTGGATTACAACTGGTGTGTGTGCATGCATGCCTGAGCTAAATGGACTGAGAAAATGTAATCAAAACATTAGGTACAAAAGACAGTAAATAATCATATCACCAAAATTGATAAGAATCAAGATAATCGTGAAACTGATTATTTCTCTCAACAAACCATACCCTCAAAAATCCATAACTGTCCCATTTCTAGTGGATTCATGATTTTTAATGTGCAAACAGAAAACCAGAAATCTGAAAACATGTTCTCTTTATCAGAGTTATGAATTGATTTCGTTTTAGTAATCTCACTCAGTGGGCCACACATTATTAAGAAGGATATGACAAAAAAGAAAAATAGCGTCACTGTTTGTTGTGTGGATTACAATTTGAGTTCATTAATAAACCTTTGGACAATAATTTCAAAATAACTTTAAAGTCTTGAGTTAGTCTTAACTTTATTGGGACTTTAAATTGCAGTGGAAATTAATCAGTATCATTTCTAGAAATTTGGAGAAATTGCTGTACCTAACATGGACAGAGAACAGGCTTCTTACTTCATGCTTACTGTCTTGTGGTGGTTGAAAGATTGCTGAAAGATTTTACCATGGAGGTAAGCAGTAAGCCTGTGTTGAATAATTTAGCCTTCTGCTAACTGGAGCCACAAGCTAGTGGCTGTGTTGCTCATGCCATATGTATGATTATATTGCCCATGAGATGACAACTGCAGGACAGTCTACTGTCAACCCAGTCTCCATTTAGTCATAGGCGCTCCAGAATAATACTACTTTTTATTTCCTGTCCTGAGCTTAATTTCAGATTATCAAATATATTGACTGACTGTCAATTGCTTCCAGTTAAACTGTGTGAATAGGAGGAAGAAATATATCGAACAAAAAATGTTGCGTTGTTCATACATTATGAGCACTGGTTGAAGTGTTAAAATGCAGCCAATGAAGATCCCAATGATCTGAAATTTCAAGGGTAGAAAAGCACGGCGGCGTAGTGGTTAGTGCTGTCGCCCTGCAATAAGAAGGCCTGGATCCTCTCTGTGCGAATTTTGCATGTTCTTCCCATGTCTGTGTGGGTTTCCTCCAGGAAATTCTGGTTTCTTCCAAACTCCAAAGACATGTATGTCTAGGTTAACTGGCGACTCTAAATTGTCCGTAGGTCTCAATGCGAGCGTGAGTGGTTGTTCGTCTCCGTGTGTCTTTGTGTGTTGGCCCTGTGATGGACTGGCGACCTGTCCAGGGTGTACCCTGCCTCATTGGCTGGGATTGGCTCCAGCACCCCGCGACGGAAATTTAACAGAAGATGGATGGATGGATACATATATATATATATATTTATATATATATAGATAGCTAGAGATAGATAGATAGATTATTTTCACATTTCTTGAAAATATTCTTAATTTTAAAATCTTAATAATATTCAATATATTCATCAAGAAGCTTCAAGGATGTATAGCGACATCAAGACAATTCAGTGTGGTTTGTTTCCAGTTCCAGAGTGGCTGATTGAGTGTGGAGGCATGTGTATAGTATGTATGGCATGTGATCAATGTGAATCTCATGTTCTCATGTTTCAGTAGACATGAGTCCCTACTGGGTAACATGAGCAGGTGGAGGAAAAGCTTCGATTAGCAGCTGTGCTTACCTTAATGATAGTCTCTAGCTCGTCTGGGGACACACAAGGGTGTTTATGTAGGAAGGCCGCCTTCTCTGCTGTGATGGTGATCTTCTGGTTGCTCTCAAAGGGCTGCTCCAGTGCTCGAAACACCAGGCTGCCCGCCACAAGATAGGCCACCACGACCACAAACACTGCTAACACTGTCTTCAACTTCATCATGGTGAAAGGAGCTGAACCAGTGGCCACTGCCTCCATGCTGGCCACCATGTTTGTTGGTCGGCTAGAAACTGATAGCCGTGGCAGAGCGCAACCCATTGGGTTCTGCATGGTGGCCACACTGGCTTGCACCAAACTGGACTGAAGCATGCCTGGTTGCACCTTTTTTGGGGGGACCAGATTGGTCTGAACTGCCACTGAAATAAATGATACATTAAAATCTCAGAGTAACAGGTATTAAAGATAGTAATGTCAATAAGGTCTTGCACTGGAGCAAGTCATAGATTTCTTCCTCTTCCTTAGTATTACAGCCTATTAGTTTTCTTTCAAATATTTATCTCTTCAACATTTCTGGTTAATAGCTTGATCTCTGAAGCATTTTTACTATTTCTAAACCAGAAAGAAAGGTCTTTCTCCAAGCCTTTGTGAGGGGAAGGGGCAGCTCTCAGTTACATATTGCACCAGACACACACCCTGCTCTGAGTGAAAATGGCTTGATGCTGGACACCCCTGTTGCTGAGGGTATTTTGCATGCAATGCCAAAAACGTACACAATCTGTTTGAACCTCAATGAAAGTGTGTGGCATCCAGACAATAATAAAAATAATCATAGGTTCTACTTGAGAGTCAGATTGAGGAGTTTAGACAAATTCTATAGCACAAGTCCTTTATTTGTCACACAGTTGGGAAACTACATTTAGTTTTTGTTTTGAAAGAGAATCTTAATCAAATTCTACTTGTTTACTCTTTCAAGAGCTTTCAACTGTGTGCCATAATCATAATCAAGGTGAAGGTGAACTAGAGTCAGGGAGGTGGAGAGGTGAAAGCAGCTGGTGATGTGCAACTAAAAGCTGTAAAAAAAGGTTTGAAAGTAAACCTTCAGTTTATCAATGGATAATAATAACAATACAATGGATTCACCTCATTATTTGTTCAGCACTGACATAGGGAAGACAACATATCGTTAAACGTCACACCCTATAGATGATCTGTTAGAGCAGAGTATTGGTTTACCCAGTGACATTTTTCACCATCTATTTGTTACATAACATTATGCAACAGTGGGAATCCTGACGACTATACCGGCACTGAGATCACTAAGTAAAACGATCAACTGTCTTGTATCGTTCAATGTCTTTGTTGCGGCATGCGTCGAACATCAGAAAATATACTGATGTTGGGATATAAGGCTGTCGCATCCCTACAGATGCTCCTAGAATATTTTGTCATCACCTGCACTGGGGGTGACGCCCGGATGAGAAAATTCTATTAATGACACAAGCGGGGGTGAAACACATGCAGGATGTGGGGGGCATCTCCCAGCGGTAGATGAGATCTGTGTACGTCTCTCCACTGCATCACACAAACAGCGTCTGTTTACATTCCATGCACAGCCTCATTCTGAGCTTAGCTCGTTTTCTCACATTGTCAGATACCCTGCTCGTGTTTAAACGCCACCATGGTAAACTTCTGCCTCTTATGTATGTCTCTGACGAATAACACTTTAGTCAGCGTTATTCTTTTATTAGGAGGTTTGTTAGAGCTGTGGATGTGGGAAAGCCTGTTTCGACAACACGGACTGCAGCATTTCACCTCCCAACACGCAGTAATAATAAGGGAAAGATCTTCACTTCCACCACATCCACTAAAAGCTGTAGTGGGACGGGCAATCAACTGCAGTCTAAACATATAAACTCCAAGACATTGACTGGTGGTCTAACCTGGTGGAGGGTTCGCATTCCCCGGTTTCCTTGGATTCTCCGTCGGAAATTTCATTTTGATTCTCGTTGTTGTCGTGGAGGGAAATAAATTTCTCTAATTTCTCCAGTCAGCCGATTCCGTAGGCGTAAACCGAGAAAGGATGCGGGCCGATGGGCAGTTGCGACACATTATCCTCTTGCTGCTGGACTAGTCGAAAGGCCGGATGGATGCGGCATCTCTTTCTTTTCACCCACGGTGATGCTTAGGAGCGCACTCCCACTACTCAATGCATCACCGTCTGCATTGTACAGTGCTTAACATCGTGCGGGGCGCGACACAATGTCCAGGAATCTGACGATCACATTGTGCTTAGTGGAATTTCTGTAGTATTTACTCCAGAATGCAGCAGAGCAGCCAGTCTACATTTCCAGTAAAAAGGTTCTGTCATCCCACGACGCAAAGTTGCATCTGCTGTCAGGCGGCTGCGTAATAGCCTACTACAAGACCTGACGTAAATGGGCGCTTGTGGGAGAGAGGAGCGACAAAGGAAAAGAAACAGAAAGAAAATGTAAGGACAGTAACAGAAAAGCAACAAAGAAAAAATAAAGGATATGGAAAAAAGAAAAGGGACGGAAAGAAATGACTGGGAAAGAATCAGAAGGTGAAAGCAATGAAAGAAAAGGAAAAGAAGGTACAGAAAAAATATAAGGGAAGGAAAAGAAGCAGAGGAAGATGAAGGGAAAGTAAAAGGAAAAGAAAAAGCAGGAAAGGGGAAATAAAGGAAAAGTGTGAATGATTCAGAAAATGTAAACAAATAGAAAGTAAGACAGGAGAAGAAGAAATAAGAAAAGGAAGCAGAGGAAAGTGTGGTGGGGCAAAAAAAAAAAAAACAAAAAAAACCCCAACTTTATAGGGCTGTACCAGGTTTTCTGTTTTTTCCAGTGGTCAGTCATTCAGTATGTGTAAGTATAAAGAAACAATAGGAGAGGTTGCAAAAGTCTATGTCACAATTCATTTATACAAGGTAATTCTTTGGACATCACCACAATTTTTTTTATTATATTTAATTACTGGTGTCTGGGGGCAGCAGTAAGAACACTTTGTATTCCAGTATTTATGCTTTAATCTCTTTTTTCCCCCTTGTGCAGATCTCTATACACTTGTGTGTGTGTGAATGTGATTTAGTGGTCTTAAAAGGAGACAAAACAGATACACAGTTATTTACCTGTCTCTGCTAATGTTTAATAAATGCCAACTCTAAACTCAAATCAATAGTTCCAGTTGCAGGGTGAGTTAACATCTATAGTGTAGGAGTGCTCTTTAAGACTAGAGCAAATTCATATGACAGCTACATGATGCCGTAGCTGCACTTAAGAATAGAAGCTGGGAATATCTTGGATGCTTTCTAGCTTTAACTGCTTCGGGCCTTCTATTAGGAGTATGGTACACTCTGAACTGCAATCTAATGCAAGAAATCTTTCCAATGTTTAATCATGATGGCTTACAGTGATTTTTCCTAAGCCATATGCATTGCATTATCTCATAGCAAAGTATCCGTGAAGGGCAGTGAAGATGGAAAGTTATCAAAATCTATTTTATCTTTTACACCTGCTGGGCATTACAGTTGCACCCATTTCGAAATATCACCAAAAAAAGTCCTTATGACTCCAGCATACATTTTTCTATCTGCCCCAAATTTTGCACACATGATAAGACATTTTGATAAGGTCTAAATGTAAAAACTGAGTCAACGTCAGAACGTCACTTATTAAATACACAAAGTCAGCCTCATAACACAAACAAAGTACACCATTATATGACATGTTTGGTTGCTGCTTTTGATCACCTCATTACAAATACTTTTTAACTCTTACATGTGGCTTCCAATCTCACCCATATTTTGCACATATGTTCTCCTTGCCAGTGGCGAGGTTAGCCTTTTTTGTGGGGGGGGGGCTCAAGCCCAAACTAAACTTGCCTTAGCACATCAAATCATTTAGTCCAAAAAACTGTATATAATATTTCACAACCCTGTTTTGTTTGGAGATGGGGAAAATGGTAAAAGGCTCAAATGGGCCAGTAAATTCAAGCACAACCTGCATGCATCGCTTGTCTCTGATTGGGGAGTAGTACAAAACAAAAAATGCAGCCGGAGAACACTAAACGTGGGTCCTAGAGGCAGGCTGCAGTGCAGCTGTTACTCTAATGACCAGGTAATGCTTCATTTTAGGACATTATCATAATCTGTCAGATGTCTATAAAATGGCAGTTGACCACAAGACGATTTTATCAATGCCTCTTAAGTTTAAATTTGCATGGCTTGTAACGATGCGTATCATGATAAACCAGGGAGTTAGGAGCTAACGCTAGATATTCAGTTATTAATGCCGCTATGTGACTGTACTTTTCATCGTGTTATATAATTATATACTTTCTGGGGGCTGAGCCCCTCTAAAGGTCAGGTCGTCCCTGCTCCTGCCTTAAACATATCCATGTGTTGAAAATGAGTCAGACTCAGAGTGCCATCCACAAAAAGTCACCTTTTTTATGCAAACAACATCTGATTTACATGATGTTTACAGAATGTGTTCTCTGCATTGTACACTTCCACATTAGGTAAAACTGATGGGTGTTCTAGGGCACCACATAGTGGACAATCAGAAAACGTTGCATGCTTGCGAATCACTGTAAAACTTAAAAAAAAAAAAAAAAAAGTTTTAACCTCTTTGGGTGGAGGTGAGTCGAAGGAACAGGCGCCCGCAGGAAACACACATGGCTACTTGGGTTTCTTCCCACCATTCATAGACGTGAGTTTAAATAGATTGGTGACAAAATTGCCCGTAGGTCTGAGTGTGAGTGGTTGTTCATTTCTGTATGACTGTGTTGACCCTGCAATAGACTGGTGACTTGTCCAATGTGTACCCCTCCCTTGTCCAGTGTGAGCTGGATTTGGCTCCAGCACCCTCCAAAAGAAGATGCATTAATACATGAATGAAAGAAAAGGCAGCATGGCAGCACTGTGGTTAGTGTGGTTAGTGTTATTGCCTCAAAGTATGACGGTTTGATTCCCGGACTTCAGGGCTTTCTGTGTGGAATTTGCCTGTTCTCCCCAAGCCTGTGTGGGCATCCTCCAGCTACTTTGGTTTCCTCCCACATTCCAAATACATGCATGTCTAGGTTGACTCTGAGGTGACTCTAAATTTACTGTAGGTATGAGTGTGAGTGGATGTTCATCTTTGTCTGTCTTTATGTGTTGGCCCTGTTTGTAAAACAAACAAACAAACAAACAAACAAACAAACAAACAAAAAACAGTAAAAAGTAATTTAAATGAAGACTGTCGTTTTCATTTAGTAATCTTTGGTAAATTGATGATTATCCAATCCATCCACAAGAACTCACCATCAAAGTACAGACATTTGGACATAAAGCATTTAAGCACATAAAACTTTCCACAGAGCAAAACAATCATCTTTTACAGCGGTGTCATGTCAATCTTACAAAATACAGGCATTTCACCTGTTACCTCAGTACATATAATTAAGTCACAATGGTATTCTGTACCATGATATTTTATCCATTTGGTGCATTTGCTGCACCCTGATTTAACTGATAAAGTGTCAATGTTTTTCCTGTACCTAGAATTAATCTTTCCTTGCTAAAGGATTCATGATACATTGCTATAAAGTGGGTCCTGCTTGAATTTGGTCAGATTCATACATGATTCTCACGTGAATCATGTGTATTTTCAGTGGAGAAGTAATTGTGCTTTCATCAGACACTACAATGTGCCCAAACAACCACTAGGGGCATCTGTGAGGAGGAGTTTTATTTTCTGATTGTTTCACAGCAGTTATGTTCAACATCACAAATAAACTTCCCCACACACTAAGAAGGTTGCGGGTTCAGTTCCCGGCCTAGGTCCTTTCTGTTTGCATGTTCTCCCTGTCTGCGTGTGTTTCTTCCCACCATCCAAAGACATGCATGTGTAGGTTATCTGGTGACTCTAAATTGTCTGTAAGTCTGAATGCAAGTGTGAGTAATTGTTCCTCTGTGTGTCTAGTGGACTGGCAACCTGTCCAGGGTGTACCCCGCCCCTCGCCCGATGTGAACTTGGATTGGCTCCAGCAAGCCTGCAACCTGGAAACGGAAAAAGTGGTAGAAGATGGATGGATGGATGTACTGTATTGTTGCTTTATAATTTAATTATATTTATTAATTATTAATTATAATTTCTATTTTATTATTATTATTATTATTATTATTATTATTTATTTTTTTTTTTTACAAATTATTGCATTTAAAATAAATTTAAATAAATAAAACAGCACAAAAATAGTATTATTAGTCTCAGATAAAAAGGAGATAAAAAGCATACTAGCTTAGCTTTTTTTACCTGCTCCGTAGCGGGAGAAATTTCTCCTTCCTCACGTTGTTTTGTCCCTTTGTGGTGGCAATATGAGTAAGTGAACATTATTTACCGTTAGTACATTGTAAACCATTTTGTAGTTTTTATAATTTGTTAATTAACGAGCGAGATATAATCGCGGACTCTGCCGTAGATCTGTGTTAGATCCGCTACCTCCGTTAGCAGGCTACATAAACTTGTATTATTTACCTTGTGGTAATTTATCCTTTTTGTATTTGTTTCATTTTCACAATTTCTGGCATTAAATATGATCCAGTCACAACTCCTGCCTGTTCCTTGGATGAAATGTCAGAAAGAGTTTAGCTGTCTGTGAATCCCAGTCCAAGACACCAGTAAACACTGGGTGAAGCAGTACATACTGTGTGTGTCTGTGAATGACAATGAACAAGGACAAATTGAGGCAGTTAACAAGTAGGACAGGAGAGTCGCAGAAAACGTGCGTTGGCCTGTGCATTACCTCATGCTCCCTATTGAAACTGTTCAGTTGTTGAGATTGAATGAGACAGGGGGACTTTGTGTGTACTCCTAAACATCCACCCTGGACTGGGTTAGGCAAGATTTATTTCAGGAAATAATTTCTTAAACAGCCGATGATGATCAATGATTAAATGTGGTATATGGTCATGCCTTCTGGCAAGACTGGGGAAAATAACAATATGTTAACAATATGTTGAAGCAAAAGTAGGAATTGCCAGTGTTTATCATCTGTCTTGATCAAATCACCAAATAGCAAAGACATATTGTGTACCAAGCACCAAGACTGTATGGCATTTAACCCCAAATCATTACTTCCATCCATCATCTTATCTGTAGACAGAGGTGGGTGGTTTTGCTGCTGATTGAAACCGTAGTCATATGCATGTATTCGACTAGCCATTTGTACTTAGGAAGTTGCCTTGAATGTACTCCAGAATCAGTTTCACCTCAAACTGACCAACCCCTTCTAGATTATAAATTATATCTACAGAGAAGTTGTTGGCCTTGTTGAAATACTGAGGTGAATTCAACAGACAAATCTGTTTCATTCCATATACAAGAGGCAGCCTAGGACCTATTTGTGCAGTCTGACAGTGCTGTGCATGTGCATCAACAGTTCTCAAAACAACTTCTGGATCATCTTCACAGAATACAGTTTGAAAACAGTGTTAGTAATATCGTAATAGCAATAGTAATATCGAGCCCCAAATGACTTCACAAAGCCAAATACACCATGCAAACCAAGATTGTCCCCGGTGACCTTAACTACACCACCACGAATTGCATGTCCAAAAATTGGTATTTGAAGTCCCTCTGTCTCAAGCATTTTCAGATCATTAATAAGTAGTTCAAGTATCAAATTAAAACTGTATTGCTTGATGTCCTTTGCATGGAAGAGCACACAAATAAATATTAATCAAAGATGAATTAAAGATTGCAGGGGAATTTCTTAAAGTAAAATATACAGCACCTAAATTATGTAAACCCTTTTTGGGTCTCAGGACATTTGCAGTTTTAAAGTCATCATAAAACAGCTGAATCTGCAAGGCATCTTTTTCTATAGATAATATGGGACCCTCCTTAAAATAGGTGGTATCTCTCAAGTCTGATTACACACATTCCTTGGGAATATGCCTTGGCAAGAACATGTCCGCAAATTCTTCTTTTTTTTTTTGTAAAACACTCTTTTGTGTTTCCAAAATAGGCAACTGATTCATAGGTCGCAGCAGTTTTGTTTCTTCTGCTGTTACATCATGTGCCAAACACTTTTTGAACAGGCTCAACAAGTCCCAAGTTGTGTGGGGTGTGTTGTGAGGCAAACAGGTGGAAAAGAGGAAATCAGGTTGTCCGGACACAGGTGTCAGATGGGGAATCTCTCAATTCACATCAGCCCTACTAACAACGTAGTCAGAGACAGAACCACCAGAAAAACATGTGACATGCTTCTTATACCTAAGACAGGTTATGTGAGTGTGTTGTGTGGATAGCCTTCACCCTTATCTTGAACTTCAACCATAGTGATTGTGTAGCACTATGTGTGTGTGTGTTGGTGCTCTGCTCTCTCCGTTCTAGTACTAATGAAGCAACCAAACCTGAACTTCTGCAACATGGGGACCCCCCCTTCACTTTGCCAGCATCTATGTTGTACACAGTGGTCTGAATGAACATGAATATATTGCAAAGCATGGTTTTATGATTGTATGTAATGGCAAAAACAAAATGCGCCTTAAACAAGTGAGGAGGCCGACCTACAACTGATGGCATTTTTGTCAAGTATGACAAAGAACTGATGGACTTCTTTCATCCTTCGTCTGACAACCAGGAGGTAGGTTTGAGTGCTTGTAATAATGGAATCAAGATGTTCCTGAATGTTGGTTCCTATCTGAGAAAACAGACAAACTGATGTGTGTCACAGAGCATACCAAGCCAGATGGGAGGCGCACGGTCAATTTCTCAAACATAGGGTAGCATAGGGTGCAAACTGCTTCCCAAAACCGAATATAGCTTTATATTACATCACATAATTTAACCATAGAATATATTGACTAAAGTTGATTTAATGCCTTGGTCGCAAAGTAATTTCCATCACCATGAGACAAATATCAAGATTAGACTAGTTAACATGAACGTTAGCTAGTTTAGCCAACTCAACACACCAACACAGGCAAATGCTGATTAATTCACTTAGCTGATGGATTTGTTTGCCCACCGGTTTAAAAAAAAAAAAAAAAAAGCCACATACTCCATGGTTTAGTGCTGATTTGAACAGCCATTTAGCCAATGTGGGGGTTATTTTTTCTCAACCCACGGCAATTTTTAACCAGAATTTAAGTCATGTTTAATAAAACAAAACTATCTCCCCACGTCATATTGCTAAGTTAATTGCCTTTTGTGGTCAGGGTCAAGTTGGACACGCATGCATTTTAAGATAAGTCATGTTAACCATCTTGAATTTGTTGTTAAGATAAAAAAACATGCTTGAATATGGGGGGCAACAGCACAATGTTCTTCTAAAACACTATTTTGGTTGAAATGCCAACATTAAGCTGGGTTATGTGAAAACAGGAAACTTACTGCAGTTGTTCGGCGAGCAGAAAAATGGCGTCCAGAAAAATCTTCAACAGTTTGAATGAGGAGGTGGGTGGGGTTTTCCAGAGTAAAATTAACACGCCTTTTAACTAAATTTTTACCAAAACTAGGAGGCATTCTACTCAATCTGTTGTTGTAATAACTCTGAAAGAGTCATTGAACTTTGACATTGCATATTTAACAATTTGAAATTTACTATGTGTCAGAGCTGATGAGAGTGAATCCAGATGCAAAAAGGGGAAGCGAGGCAGAGGTAGTGAGTCCAGTAGGGCAAGAGCTTTTAATCCAAATGGAGGCAGGGGTCATACACAAAAAGCCTGGCAGGATCAGGCAGACAAAACAGGCAAGGAGTAGGCAGGAGAATCAAACATCAAAAAACAGTCCGGTCATACACTGGGAGCAAACAACTGGGAACGCGAGAGAGCTTAGCACTAAGGAGGTAACAAAGACAATCGGGCAGAGACATGGGGAATGAGGCGGGGTTTAAATACACAGGAACTAACACAGGTGAAACAAATTAGGAGTCAACTCATGGCGGGAAAAAGAACAAAGAGGGGAAGTAAATTGCAAACAACAACATGGTTAATTAATAATCAAATGGGCATTGTAATGGTAATTTCAGTTCCTTACATTTGATCTACCTCTTCGGGGACCATCACCTTATTGTGGTGGGGAGGTTTGCGTATCCCTGTGAACTTGGGAGCTATGTTGTCTGGAGCTTCATGCTCTTGTTAGGGCCTTCCATGGCAAATTGGTCTCAGGCGAGCAGCCAGACAAAGAATGGGTCACAAAGACGCCATGAAGAGCAGAATAGGGAACAAGACGACCCTGCCCAGAGCCAGGCCCAGATGTGGAGCCCATACTTGTTCAGACTCCCCCGCTGAACAGGTCCATTTGTAAATACTGAGTCCCACACCGTTGGCCTGGATGCATTCCAGAGCATGTTACAGTTGTCACCTGATAATGTTATTGGGCCAACCCGAGTGAAGGGTGTGAGGAAAGGCCCCAGGCCGGGAACCTAACCCGTGACCTTCTTTTTGTGGGCAACAGCTCTAACCAATATGCTGCCGTGCTGCCTCCAAACCAAACATGGTCAAAAAGTTTTAACAAGACAGAAGCTAAAGAAAGTTGTTGATTATTTAAGGATTCAATAAAAAAAGTATTATATGGGCATTTATTTCAGCCAGAGACAAAAATTTTGTTGTATATCTGGATTACTCATCCACAGATCTGGGGAGGCTTGTTTTTACCCTACTTCTGTCTTTCTTTCCCCTTAAACCAGCCAAGTAGGTCTGAGGCTTGGGAACATTTCTCTCATTATCTCTCTTGCTTTGGCAAGCAGCATCCTTGGTGGGCCAGGTCTGAGTGATGCTTTCCCGCCTCATGTGACACAGATCAGTCTGGACTGAGTGTGTCACCTTGGTCAGAAGATCGGTCTATGGAATAAAAAACACTTTGTCATTGAATGAACACAGTTCTTTAGCAATAGTTATTTTATGTGATTTTTTCTTAATGCACTGTCTTAAGTCTTAATGCAGGAGTTCTGTCCCCAGGATAGATTTTCAAGAAAAAAATGTTTTTTAGAAAGAACAATTATTGTATTTGTTAAGGTTAGGCTGTAGTAGCTATGAAAAAATAGGGTTAGGGTTAGTATCTCAATGATGACATTTTAATACTTTTTCAGTGTGTTGAAAATTCAAATGTGCAAGAATGTCATTGTTTTGGGTTTGTCCCCAACCCTGACATTTTGACAGCCCCGCTATAATAAAGCAGAGGGGAACCTTCAGGCCTTCTAGGTCTTCAGAGGCCCTTAAAAAATTCTGGACCAAAAAATATGACAAGCTATTAAATATATATATATATTATTAATACATTAATCTCATATATGTTCTAAAGTTAAGTTTACTGTCAAGTTCACAGTTCAGCAATGAAAGGGTTACTGTCCTGAAACACGTTATCTAATCAGAATCGTCCATCTTGGATAGCATGCTCATTAATTGGTTAGGACTTCCCGATTCCCGGAGAAGGCTAAGCTATGTGTTATGATTTGGAGAGGGATGGGAAAATTGGCCAATTATGGTTTGATTTTAAGTGGGCGGGCCAAAAACAAAAGATCATAGGCCTTCATAAAGTCTGAACTGAGTGGGAGTGGTTGAGAGACAAACGCTTTCAATTCATCCTTCTGAAAACTCAATTTCAATATATTTGTTCAATTTGCAATTTATTTATAGTTAAATATTGCTGTCCCTCATACATCTGTCATTACCATCACACTCAACATTTTAGAGAGCAATAAGGTTTTTACAGTTACCTACATTGTTGCATGCAAATTAGATGGTCAAGAAGAACATTCCCAGACTTGAGGCAGAAGCCTGATTTTTTTGATGCCCATATATGTAAGTAATTTGATGTTTTATACATCCTGATCTGAAAGTATGTTTATTAGGTGTCATTACCAAAGAAGTTACTATTTGAGTATTTTAATTCATTAATAGGAAATTTCCCTTTATTTACGTATATTCAGTGTACATCGTATGCTAGCCAACCAGTTAGCTTAGCAAGTCTAAAACTTAAGTCAACAACTTCTGCAAAGAGTGAAAATTGTCATTACCATCATACAATTCATGTCAAAAATGTTTCAGTTGGGGACAAGCCCAAAACAGTGAAATTGTTGCACATTTGAATTTTAAACACACTGAAAAAGTATTAAAATGTCATCATTGAGACACAGTTATTTTTTCATAGCTACCACAACCTAACACAAATATAATAAGGTTTTTCTGGAAAATCAACCTTGGCAACAGAAATACTCCGTTAATTGAAAAACCATCCATTTATATATTTATAGCAGCTATCTTTGAATTTTCGCTCACCAGTTTGATAGCTTTTCGTCGCAGCTCCCACTCATTCCACTCATATGATTTGACATTGTTTGTCGCCAGTGGATGCATGTCAGTCTGTATGCTGCTGTCACACTTAGTGATGGGTTTTCCTAGTAAGCGATCACCTGGCTGCCTCTGCAAGACCACAAGTAAAACTTTACTTTCACAACATTGTTCAGAATTTTACCACTGCATGATGCAACAGTGACCAATTGTAATCTTAAGGATCTTAAAACATTTAAATGAACTCAGTTTAGGTTACCCAGTGATCCAGAAAAGATAGCTGACCTCAGAGAATGGACTAATGCATGAGAACTCCTGGTGGAGTTGGAGCAGATGAATGAGTTCTGGGTAGAGCTTGGCTTTTTCTGCAACCTGTGCGATGAAGTCATCTGGACAGGAAGCAAATGTCAAGGCAGCTTTTTTGGAGCTAAAAACATAAAGCTTCTCTTTGTGTTTCAGGACCCCAATGTGTGGATTACCTGCAAGTGGCACAGAGTGTCAGCATATTTCCTTTTAAACAGACCTGAGTACATATGCTACAAGATAACATTTTATATTACATATACAAGGCATGTTGGTTCCAATGGGGCAATGGGTATACTGCAATGATAGGGGTATCACATTATTAAGCCCTGCCTCAAAATGGTGGGTTGCCACTTCCAGACAGGAAGTAATGTTCTATAAATAAATTTGAAGGAGTTAAAGTATCTTGGAGTCTTACAAGGACATCATGGTGTAACAATATAAACTTGTGGTGGTGGTTTGTTTGCTGCTTTACACTGAAATGTTTAATGTTAAATGTTTAATGCCAAAAAATTTAAGTATTACAGTAGTAATTAAAGTATTGAAGTGATGAGAACAGAAATGTTTTGACAGCAACACTTTGCTTTGCAATCCTGTCAGATGACCCTCCATGAAACCTGGTTCTCTAAAGCATGCAGAGGGTTTCTTTCATGTACTTCAATCCGACAAAGAAGGAATATCATGCTGGTGACAATAGTACCTGGAAGTAGAAGCCCGTCTCTGCTCACAACGGTATAGCCACAAACTCCATTATACTGTAGCAAAAGATTGTTAAAATTGGCTGTGGTTTTGGGCAGGAGCCATTCCTGTGTCTTCATCTCAACTGGAACAATTTGCTCACCTGACAAGCACAAAATGAAAAACTAGCTGCAATTAAAGATCAGCGCTTAGATAAGCATGAATCAGATCCATCTTAGTTTCTAAAGTTTAGAAATTCTAGTCTTTCACTGCACCTTCAGATTCAGTCATTCTCTGTTCATCTGTTTTCACCTCTGATTCCTCCACCAAACCATCCAGATAATCTTCAGAAAAAATCTTGGCCTGAGCGGCGATGAAAGGTTGCAGATTAAGCCTAATGCGACTGAGGATGTGGAGCAGCTCAGCCTCATCCTGAAGTCCTGACCACAGCTTTGATAAGGTCTTGAACAGTGGCTGAAAAAAAGTGCAAGTTTTTTTTTTTTTTTTATTATTATTATGTATCTTGAATACACAACTAAACTACTGTTAGGGTATCAGTCTAACTATTTTCAGACAAAAAAACGGTATCAGTTGTTTTCTCCCATTCCTTAAATGAAAGCAATTATGTGCTATGCCCAAGTGTTAAACTATTCCTTTAAAGAGATACTATGACCAAACTCCAAACGGTCACCTCAGCTCAGTCAAGTCAATGTGACCTCATGGTCATGTTTGTAGAATGAATGCTGTTTGGAAGTTTATGTTAGCAATAGACAATGTTAACAATAGCCAGTATCTTTGCCTGCAGTCATACCTGGCTTTCTAGCTTAGCTACTTAACTAGCCATGAAATAATTTTGCTTTGGGTTAGGGTTCTCATGCTTACAGTGTTAACAGTGTCTGTCCGCCAAGGTCTTTTTTTGTCAAGTAAGATTTACTAATTTATTGCATGATATATGACAGGAAACAGCTTGTATTTTCCTACATAAACAGACACTAATAATAGAAATAGATTACAGAGTCACATTCAACCTTTTTGCCTATTTTTCAATTAGTCAGGAGTTGGGCAGAGTCAAAGCCATGGGTCTGGGTGTAGTCAGTAAGCAAAGCAACCCAATCTATCGCTATGACAGCTCATAATAACAGTAGCAACATAATCAGTGACCAAGACACTTACAAAAACATTTGCAGTGGGGACCGCTGTCCTTAACTTCAGAGTTTCTTTCAGCAGCATGATCTGGGCTGTGAGCTCCCGCTGCAGGGATTCAACATGCTGGGTACATTCATGTGCATCATCCTAGAGGTGAAGGAAAAAACTCAAATTTATTTTTCAAACATTTCACTCAAATGATTTCACATATCCTCTTTACTCAATAAGCTGGAAAATTTCCCATTCATATTCTACACTGCTTTTATTTTTCAGGGGCATGGAGATGCTGGAGCCAATTCCAGCTGATACTTGGCAAGGGTGTGGTGCATCCTGAACAGGTTTCCACTCTATTTAGTCCAACATATAGACAGACAACCATTCATGCTTACACTCAGTCCTACAGGCAATTTAGAGTTACCAAATAACCTAAAGGTGCATGTCTTTGGACTGTAGGAGTGAAATATAGGGCCTTGGGAATGGAACCCAGAACCTTCTTGCCGTGAGTTAAAGAATAATACAAGCTACATTCACTAGTTACCAGCTGCGGTTACCTCACCAGTAACATTTTGAGGAAGACTTCATGCTGTCTGACATTGTAAAGAGCCTGTTTGAGCAGGACAGTGGGTATGTTGCAGTTTCCCTGGAGTTTCTCAGGCAGGCCAGGCAGTGTCAGCTTCTCCAGCACAGCTGTGAATTTCCACGCCAAACGCTGTGATACACTCAGCTCCTCCTCTATGGTTTGGCTGACGATTGGAAGACGTTTGTTAAGAGCTACAGGCACTAAAGAGGGAAAGTAAAATGAGATATAGTTATTCAATACAGAATTGGCAAAGATAACCAGGTCTGATGATGGAGGTGAGGACAGATTACACAGACTGTAGAGATACTAACAGTTCTTCCACTGTCAAAAGTTAACCACCTGCTTTCAATCTGCTCTTTCTTGAACCAGTTCCAGGATGTGGTGTTTACACAGTAAACTTAAATACTCTGTGCAGTGTCTTACTAAATCTGTCGGTGTGCCTTTTCTGTGAAAAATTGAATAGTCTTCAGATCTAATAATAATGCTACCATGTGTATAACCTCCCCACCATGCTTTTAGTAGCAGTGGGCTGGTGTAGTGTACTTAGTTCATGTAGGTCAATCTCTTCCTCTCCTATCTTGATGGCTTTGTTGACGAGTTGTATCCCTGTGACAATCATGGCAAGCTCATTGAGTTGCTGCTCCTTGTCCCTTTTCAAAAGCACCATGAATGTTCCTAGTTCAGTTTGAGGGAAGACACTCTGCAGGGCAGCTGGAACAAAAGAAATCAAAAGATGTTTGAAATTATTATTAATATCTTAAGTCTAGATGGCCAAGAGAAATTAGTTAAAGAAAGAAGACAATTAAGAAAGCAGTGGAAAAGAGCTACAGAGGAAGAGAGGAAGGGAATTAAAGTGTTGCAAGAGGAATTGAGAAGCAGGCGAGCAGTACTCAGAAGGGCCGAATATCTTAGGGAAAAGGTTGTAGGTGGAGAGAGGCAGCAGGACAGGATGCGCCTTACACCAATTAGGACATACATGGATGATATGACGCTGGTAACTACAAAGTTGCCATGTATGAAAAGGGTACTTGAGAGACTTAATAAAGACTTAAAGTGGGCTAGTATGAAAATCAAGCCTAGTAAGTAATAATAATAATACATTTATTTATAAAGCGTTTTCCATCAAAGTGCTGTACAGCAAGTGGAATATATAAGTATATATAAGTATAGAAGTATCTCAATAAGTAGAGGGAGTTTAAGTGATTGAAATTTGTCAGAAATTAAAAGGAAATTTCAATAATTAGGGAAAACCAGTAAAGAGTCTAGGAAGGTGGTACAAAGCAGATTTGCATGATGAAGAATATCATCAATTGTGAGTTGCTAAATGTGTGGTTTTTGGCCTACACAACACAGTCACTATCATTTCACTGACTATAGCGAAGGAACAAGATGATGTGAAACCTGTAGCCTCTTGCACAGTGTTGACATCTGCAGCTGAGCCCATGCCAGAGTGCAGCACGATGTAAGTGATGATTTTACTGTATAAAGCATCTAATTCCCCCTGCGTTTTCACTCGGCTGTCAGTGATCTCTCTGTTCACTGTGCTGAGCCTGGACTCTGCCACCTGGTGGATCTCCTCAAGGAACTCACCTGCACAGACACCACAAAACACTTCCTTACTCATTTTCTCAAATATGTGTAAATACACAGTTCTCAAATTAGAAACAAAATACTTAATTAATCCCTGTGGCAAAAAAACAAAAAACAAAAAACAATACAAAAATCTATTCAGCAATGTTGGCTGGGATTAGCTCAAGCACCCCGTGATCCAGAAAAGGAAAAGCAGGAGAAGATTGATGGATGGATGGATGGATTAACAGTCATTTGGTGTACAAAGACTAAACCTGATTGATTCATGTTATGACTAGGACTGATAGGATTTGTGACTTATGAAATCCAACTGAGGAGCTGAAAAACTGAATCCAACTTTTTCAGATCTGGTTTTGAAACTGCATTTTCAAATCTAAAATGCTCACTAGAGACTTTGCAGCTGAAATGTCCCAAACCCTTACACTACATAGACATGTTAAGAATTTGAAAAACTAAATTTTTGGGTCTTTGGGCCTTTAACAGAACATTAATGCCGCCCAAAATAGAGTGACCAACAAGACCAAAAATCCAACAATCATCAAGTAAAATACACATTTTTCTGCTTTTCTTGTGAGATTTCTCATAAATAACTAAATGTCTTTTTCAACTGAACAAAGTAAGACCACTGAAGACACCAGTACTTTTTGAGCATCCATTGTGTAAAAAAGACAAACAAAAAAACGGATTATTTGATAAGAGGATTGTTAGTAATTCACAGACCCACACAAGATTTTGTTTTAGCCTCATAATGTCTAAAACTACACATTTCTAATATAATAACTCACATGTGCGATTTTAATCAGTGGGACAAACAGATGTGTGCCAGACTCAAAAGAAAGAGAGCATAATTATGAATGTGGCTGGTTGGACTTACATCGAGGGGTATAATTCAGATCAAAATACACCTGCAGTTTGATGGTGTCAAGGGATGGGTTGCACTTTTCCATCAATCGGTCCAAACACAGCTGTGAAAGAAATTGCAGATTAGAAACAGGGTATGATGTAACTTATCTCATGCCATGTATGTATCATAAAAACTTCTAGCTATTGTTCTTTTTTTTGTCTGCATTTTCACTTATAGTGTAACACCACAAAATGTGTCAAGTTTTAATGAGAGTGATACTTTTAATCTTGCAGCTAAACATTTTATTATTTCAGTGTATGTCTGTGACCATCACCAACAAGACAGGCAGGGTGAAAAAGGGAAAGTTATAGTGGAGTGAAGGTTGCAGTGCTTTTCCTGCCACCCCCCTCATGATTATGAAAATCCAGAGAATCTGGTGTAGATCCCTGGAAAATTTGGAGGCCATATGGGCGAATGTATGATGTGATGTGATATGAGCTATTCGAGTTGGAAAGAAATTAGAAATGCATGTAGGCATTCCCTATATATGTGGGAACCGAGATTCAGGTCACCGCTTGCCACCGAGTGTGAGGAGCACAGGGACGCCAAACCCACTGAACCACTGTGTCCACAGGGCACAAAATTCAGAGGGGTTTAGATATGGTTCCGTTACAGACTAAATCTGTGCATCATTCAGCAGAGTTCACCAAAGTTTGATATTTCGGGTCATAAAGTACATATAATGGTCATGTTACAAAATAAAGCAACCGCAACACAAAAAGATGAATTCTAAAACAATTTTTAAATAAAGTTTAAATAAACAAAACTGATCTGTAACTTCTGGTCAATGCAGTCGGCTAGACATTTGGCCTGACATCAGCATTTATAAAACTCCGGATTTGGACATTATGAAAGTATTAAATAGAGATTAAAAAATAAACGAAACAACAGCTACCAACAAAATTGCACAAAATCTGTCTCGAATTCCATATTTGTAGTGTAGGCTACTAACAACATTGAGAACTTTAGCACAACAGGTTTAACTGTCATCAAAAGCAACGAACCTCTACCAACTTGAGGACCTCTTCTCTGGTCGGTGTCCGGTTGACATTGAACCCATTGCGGGGATCGAGAGCCATAGATTTCACCTTTAGACATTACAAGTGCGATTATTCTTGAAGAACGTCAAGACAAATCCTTGCACATACAAAATCCAAAACACGACTGTGTGATAGTTTTTTAGCTCAGACATTAGAGTGCGGACATGAACCACAGAGTATTAGTATCCGCCGTTAGCTAGCTTTATTTAAAATTGAGTTACTGACCATGAAAGCGGCCAGAGCGTCGGACACGAGCTGCCCCCTCTCCGCGCACTGCTGTACTATTTCCGTGATGATGCTTTTAATGGTGAAACCCGAGTCCTGAGCCCGGGACATCTCTACCGGCATAAATTAGCTAACTGCTCTAGACACCTTGTTGATAGCTGGTTGCCAAGGCAACATGGTGTACTTTTTTTTTTACCCCCTCATGTCAGCTTTGTCACTCACGAAACATAAACAGTGGGATAAACATCTCACCAATAATAAATAAAACAAAATAAAAAAATAATACATAAAAAATAAACATAAATGTGCCAGGATAAAGAAAAAAATCAATTCAATTAAAAATATTTATGTAGGAGCGCAGCGTTCTAGTTTTTAGCAGTAGATATTGATTTAAAATACAATTCCAGTTCTTTCATAAAAAAAAAACAAACAAACAAAAAAAAAATCTAATTTTGGCAAATTCACACTTGTGGATGTAAAATTTAGCAAGAATTATTATGAGTGATTAAATAATATTCTTTAACAACTGAAATGCCACTCTTAAAAAAAAAAAAAGCACATTTTGCAAGAGGCGCTTAAAGTCACAGAAGATATTATCTAAGATAAATCTACAAATATCTTGCCACAGTTTACAGGTATATTTACATTTCCAGAATAGATGGACATCAGTCTCAGTATGGGAGTCACAGAAGACACAATTTAGATCTAGATCATTATATTTGAATTTTTAACATTGATTAATAATTTCAAATCACACCTCTTTCACCTTATTGACCACTGTTGTGGCAGAAAGAGGTGGAAAAGAGGAAATCAGGTTGTCCGGACACAGGTTACGTGTGTGTGTGTGGATAGCCTTCACCCTTATCTTGAACTTCAACCATAGAGACTGTGTAGCTCTGTGTGCATATGTGTGGTGTAATTCTCTTCCCTGGCACCCAGATGTCTTCTACTTATTGTTGGGACTTGTTAGGCGCCAGAACATGTCCTGATGACCTGACTATCATATTGACTCATGAACAGAGACAAGGCCTCTGAACCTGGTCTTTCTCCCATACCACAAGTTATTTACACAATTCCAGTAAGATATTCCAGGAGGAACAGAAACAATATTACATTGGAAATGAGCATGAATCTTACGGTTGTTCGTATAGCCAGATGGGCTGAAGCATACTTCACCAACTGGTGAGTCAGATACATCAGTAAAGGGAACATCAAGCACAGAAACAGAGATGTTACTCTTGAATAGTACACCAGATGGCAGCATACAGTTTAGGAGCCACAGTAGCTCATTGGGTTGAGAACCAGAGGGTCACAGGTTCATGTCCCAGCTGTGACAAATAAAAATTCAAATCAAAAAGTACAAATACTTTGTTACTGTACTTAAGTAGATTTTTCAGGTATCTTTACTTGAGTATTTATTCTTCTGACAACCTTTTACTTTTACTCCCTACATTTATACACAAAAATATGTACTTTCTACTCCTTACATTGTAAAAACAGGCTAGTTACCTTTTTTTTTTTTTTTTTTTTTTTTAAACCAGACTCACTATACACTCCTACACAGATAATTATAGATTGTGGAAGTGCTAAAAAGTTTTATGCGCTAATTATGGCTTCAGATGAAGATGGTGAAGATCACCACTCGTATGAAAATCAAGCCTAGTAAGTAATAATAATAATACATTTATTTATAAAGCGTTTTCCATCAAAGTGCTGTACAGCAAGTGGAATATATAAGTATATATAAGTATAGAAGTATCTCAATAAGTAGAGGGAGTTTAAGTGATTGAAATTTGTCAGAAATGAAAAGGAAATTTCAATAATTAGGGAAAACCAGTAAAGAGTCTAGGAAGGTGGTACAAAGCAGATTTGCATGATGAAGAATATCATCAATTGTGAGTTGCTAAATGTGTGGTTTTTGGCCTACACAACACAGTCACTATCATTTCACTGACTATAGTGAAGGAACAAGATGATGTGAAACCTGTAGCCTCTTGCACAGTGTTGACATCTGCAGCTGAGCCCATGCCAGAGTGCAGCACGATGTAATTGATGATTTTACTGTATAAAGCATCTAATTCCCCCTGCGTTTTCACTCGGCTGTCAGTGATCTCTCTGTTCACTGTGCTGAGCCTGGACTCTGTCACCTGGTGGACACTATACACTCCTACACAGATAATTATAGATTGTGGAAGTGCTAAAAAGTTTTATGCGCTAATTATGGCTTCAGATGAAGATGGTGAAGATCACCACTCATCTGGTCTGGATTCCGCCGACAGTGGAGATGAAGCCAACCCGATGACATGTAAAAATATATTCATGAAATATATATATATTTATATTGAGTTAGAGAAATGTTAGGAAAATATTGGGGTGGCCATATTTTGATTTCCAAAAAAGAGGACACTCTTAGAATATTGTATAGAAGGGGCTGAAAAATAATATACTACTAATATACAACTGAAAGAATTTCATGCCAAATATAAAGAATTATTACTATATTATTATATTATTATATTACTCTCTTGCTGAAAACGTCTAGAAACGTCTCAGAAACTAAGCAATGAACACACCCAAAATAACTTTCCTGTGTTGACTTTGTGCAACTTTACATTTACAATTTTGAGAGATACACCTATGCCATTTCTGTATTTGGGAAAATATATGTTTAAAAAAAAAAAAGCAACTTATATAGGTAATATGCTCAAAGGTGAATACATATTCTTAAAATTTGGAATCTAAGGATTGTATTGATGTATAGCAAATTAAAATACTCCCAAAAATGGCACCACAGCATGTAAAATTGTAAAGTCGAGTGAGTGAGGGGACGGTAGAGAGAGAACCGAGAACTACTGGAGCAGAAATTATCAAGACGTATTGTGTTTCATTCATCGCAAAAATTCATTTTTACTTTAAGCTTGAAAGTACATTTCAGAGCCTGCACTTTCTTACATTTACTTGAGTAAAAGAGTTCAATCAGTACTTCTGCTTTTACCAGAGTATTATTTTACACATGTATCTCTACTTCTACTGAAGTACAGAATATGAGTACTTTTGCCACCTCTGGAAAAAGTGCCAAGCGTGGACTAGTGGATGGAGAGGTGCCAGTCCAGTCCACCATCAGGGCACTGCCAAGGTGCCCTTGAGCAAAGCACCATCCGCTGAACTACTCTGGGTGCGGTGAGTAACAGCAGTGCCTTCACTCTGAAAACGATATAATGTGTGCGTGGTTGTCTATTCATATCTCCCTCAGAGTGTAAATGTAATTTCGTTGTGTGTGCATTGATCTCAGTGTGGCTTAGGGTTAGGGGTTACGCCATCATAACCTAGTCCGACCAAATTGTCCCTTTATTCCAGCCCGTATATTTCAAGGATGCCTATTATTTTGTCTGCCAACTCTGCAGCATCAAGATGCTCAGCAGCCTCAAAGTGCAAAAAGCTTTCTTTTACAGCAGCTCCCCTGTAGTAATACCCAAGAACAAGAGAAATTTGTTCTTTTTTTTTTTTGCATCTTTGGTTTCATCTGCCATAAGGGCAAACACTTGACTCTCTTTGACCTCACTGATAATGGTGGAGTGCAGGGTTAGGGTGGCTTTTATATTTGGCATATCCTGTTTTCAATTTCTTTCTCACAACTGTGTCACGGTTACCAAGAAGCTCCAATATAGCAAGGAGGTTTCCCCTGTTGTTCGACTCCACTGTCTCTCTATGACCGCTTTGTGCAATATTTTGTCTTGCAGTTAAAAGTAAAACTTCAGCTACACTTTTAATGTAGTAACGGTTTTCCTCTAGCTGTTTTTTGTGGTCTTGTGACATTTTAGACATCAAACACTCCTGCTGTTTTTGTTCAGTCTCAAAATTTTTCAAGGCTAACATAGCATTAATATGTTCAGACTTGTATCAGACTTGTATCAGACTTAGCATGGGAAGCAAAGCCTCCATCCTTGAACATAGCCTTCTTCCAGTTTTTATAGCCTCCATCAAAAGTGAAAACGGATTCAGTGTTTGGAAGGGTTCCTGTTCCTGCACGCATAACAAACAGTATCCTTGCACTGAGAATATTCAAGCCATGGATGATGGGAATACCATGATGCTTGAAAGCTGCTTTTTCTGTCCCCGATAGCAGTTCTTGGAAACACTGCAAGGTGAGGCTGGACCTTCAGCTCGAGATCTGGAGATATCTAAAAGAAGAATATATGAATTTTCAATAACGCTATAGAATAAATCTATTTGTAATTTGAGAGTGTCTTTATGTTAAAAATACACCTGGCAGTTCCTGGCATAACACTCATCTTTGCTGTCTGCCTCATCACTGTCATGATCCTTAATCTCCCTCTTAGTCTCCACACCACTGTCTCTTCTCTCATTACTACACTGCCTGACGAAGTAGGAAGTAATAATTAACTAAATAACTAATAAATAACTAGCTAACCCTAATCCTCTTCATTTTGCCTGAAATGTACAAAACCAAGTTATGACAACTTTAACATTAGAGCAACGTTGGTAAACACAGAGATAGGCTGTGACCCATGGCTTGGAATTTGGCATGTTTGTTTAACCTAAAGTTAAACCTCTACCTCGCCGACCTTTAACTAATCAAGCAAACCTAACCATATCAGTTTCAACTGCAGCACACCAGCTATAAAACACGTGATTAGGACGAGAAACATTTAAAAAATATGGAATAAACTTAATTTTGCTAATTTACCCACAGTGCAAACTTGTCTCTACCAACGGGAAACAGAGCATCCTCCCTCCTGCTCATGCACCTTTATCCACTCAGAGCGCATGCGCACAGCTTCTGTTTTACGTGCGCTGTTGAATAAAAGCTGCCGGTGAGGCGATCGGTGGGGGTGGCCAGGGGGGTGGCCAAAGATTATTCGAGGGTGGCCTTGGCCACCATTGGCCACCCCTTAGCTCCGCCCATGATTCATTGCACCAGTGATTCAAATTACTAAGAGATGGACTGTTTTAGGCCCCAAACCATGTTACCTACTGAAAATAAATTTCAACATGTCTCAGTTCTGTCCTAATAAACCTACTTCAGACAGACAGACAGACAGAAAGACAGACAGACAGACAGACAGACAGACAGACAGACAGACACACACACACACACACACACAACATGAAGTCATCCACATTAGGTTCTGTAGCAAAGACAATTTGGCACTCTAAATTATTGTGTGTGTTTGTGGTGATGAAGGAAAACAATAGGACATTCTTCTGTGGCTTTGAGGAAACCAGCACCATGCTGTAGATACTCATGTCACTACACTGACTAATGGAATGACAACATCATGCCTACAACTGGCACCACATTGGGGAAAAAAAGAACAAGCAATGTATTGCTGAGCACCTTTTTAAGATGTATTGTAACATCTGTTCCAGCCAGAGGATAGTGCTGCACAGCATGAGGTAGAGCATATCTTTCAAATATAGGCACACTGTGGCTCACTCCATCTCCAGAGTCAAACACCATACCTGCAAGGAAAAGTAGGTTTTTAGTCTGTGACACAAATTGGAAAAAGACTTGAAAAGACAAAAGGAAAGATCACAGTACCAGTGGAACTGCCAGCTGCATACAATGCCAGTAGAGCCTGCAGGGCCACATAGTTAAGGGGGACCTTGAAACACTCGAACATTATTTCCTCCATGCGCTGTCAGTTCTTCAAAGGATTCATGGCCACCTCAGTCAGCAAGACTGGGTGATCCCCTGGGTCCACATGCAGCTGCTTGAACGTGTGATGCCAAATCTAAAAAACAAACAAAACAACAACCCAGCAGCCATTAGTTTTGGCTAGTCTTTGATGCCATCTCCAGTGGGGTCATTTGTGTTTATTTAATAAATCCGCACACTATACACATTTTGATATTATATAGCTGAAGTTGTACTTTCACTGATTTTATAAAAAAAAAATTCAGTTAATCGAGACAAAAAAAGTAAAAACTGATCGGAGACTTTGTGATGTGAGAAAGTAGAAAGTTTTTTTTTTATGTTAAATGTGAAACTCAGTCAATCTAATTAATTTGAGGAATTATTCCACTAGCAACCATTTCATTCAGTATATACAAAATATATACAAAAAATATTTGTAAACGGTGACAGTGCAACTAAACTATTTTATTCTGATTGAAATAAATAACCAAAAGGCTTGTCGTCTCTGCCGCTCTTTTCTATCTACGACCAGCGTCACTTATTATAAGTCCTTTTACTGTTGTTAGGACGTCTTCCCCGGCTTCATAAAATTACTCTCCATCATCTCCAACAGTGACTTTGATTAAAAAAATACACTGGCTTGGATGCTGCATTAAAGAAAACTTGGAAGCAAGATTTCTCCTGCTACTCAAAAATTTCCAACTTTCCGATATCATAGTGTTCACGCTACAGGTTAACTCGGAGGATAAAAAAAGTCTGGCGAATTGTCACCATTTGCTGAACGCATAAATATATGCCGCAGCCATTTATGTTTATTTTGGAAGCAATAATTTCCGAGTTTGACAACTCAGAGCAGCATTAGAAAGCAGCATCACCTGGTGCTGGATCTCAACCAAGCTTTCCAAGACCCACCTCCATCCTACTTTTGATTGACTAGAGATGTTAGTTTGTTTGAGAGGGAAAGCTGTGTTTTTCTCATTCCATTGGTAGGCGAACTCAATCGACTGCTCGAACCTGACAATTTCATGCAGCAACAATTTTTTTTATGTTGATCTTTTTTTTAATCGCAGTCCAATTACACTCACCAGCGATGGGGTTAGGGATACTTTAAGCCCTGCCTACATCTCTATGAACTTCATATAGTATCATATGTTCCTGATTGCACCTGTGTTGAATATGCCCTCATCCTACTCTCATCATATTCTCTCCCTACTCCATGCAGCACCCACCCAATGCCTAACCTAACCCTTACCCCCCCCCCAAATTTATGATTTGGCGCTATATCAATAAATCTGATTTGATAATAGAACAGTAATATCACATCATACATTTGGTATTTGAATCTGACCTCACCTTTGCCATTTCATCCTAATTCCAAATTATTCCATTCTTTATGGGGTGCTGCAGAGCCACCCCTCATATATTGTGCCTCATGCCCAATGTAGGTCTCCCTCTTGATGTGACCATTACTAACTTCCTGCAAAACAAACAAACAAACAAACAAAAGATGGGTCATACCACAGCAAGATGATCTGGGTTCTTGAGTGAAATCTAAACTACCCTTACCTCATATTTTGGTGCCCCAATTATTGTTGGGAATACAATGTTAGGATGGTCCTGATTTGCAAATCCTGCTTTCATTAACGCACAACTAGTGTCAATGTTACACCCCTGTAGAGGGGAATAATAAATGAAAAACACAGACACGATGCCGCTTCGGTCACGTCCAATGTTATAATGAACTTTTCCACAAATACAGGGCTACACATTTATCATCAAGCATTTTCTTTACATGTCAAACATTGCACATAAACGGCACAACTTCATTTCTGAAACAGTGGCGAAGCTTCCCACAGCGCAGCTAGCAAAGAAGTTATACGGCGACGTTAGCATTAAAGTAAACAGAAATTATTAGCTCTCAAAATAGTTATAAATCACAATAACTCACTTCCTACTTACAACTTCAGACATAATAAACATTTAAAACATGGCACAAAACCGATTATGTTCACTTTTCTTACCTGTAGAGGGGAATAATAAATGAAAAACACAGACACGATGCCGCTTCGGTCACGTCCAATGTTATAATGAACGAGCGAAACATCGTTTCCCCTCTACCGTCTCAGCTCAGACATAAGCAAACGAAAACCGAACACAGAGGTGATTAGTTTTCAAGAAATAACTAATAAGAAGTGGCAGTTTAGGAAACAACATTAAACATTAATAAGAGAGCTTTCCCAAAATAACAAAGAATTAGTGAACACAGATATCCTTTTTATCTTATCAAATCTTGCTTGTTAGTCTAGAAGACCTGAGTAGCAGATAACAGATCACTCGATCAGTAGATCACAATGAATTTCACCTTAATACACTTTTTTTACGTTCAGAATGACTTATGATGTTATGTTTTTAACCATGTACTTTTCATGAATTAAAGCATTCTTTTTCTTACTGTTTTTAAAGCATTTTAGCATTTTTAACAGCACTTTTTATACAAGTTTTTTTTTTATAACCATTACATCAATGGGCATCTTAAATGCCATCATCTGCAATCCGAGATAGAAATATGATTCAGAATGAAAATAAAATCCAACAACAAAACAAAAAAATATAATACAATAACAACGCTGCTTGTTACAGTGAAGTTGATTCAAACTACTAAATGATTACTACTAAATGTTTCAGGAACATGAGGAAATGGACATCTGTGTGTGTGTGGTCAGGCATAGAGTCAGGATGTGGTTAGCCTAGTTAAGAGTGCCCATAATATCCATAACAATGTTTTTATTTTGCTGTATTGTTTCCATGTAAATGTCAAAAGCTATCCGTGATAATTTACCCTATGACTGATGTAGTTTTTCATCAACTCAAGTTAGAGAGGTTTCTCCAAACTATACCTCCGCTCTTTCAGTGGTCAGTAAGCTCTGCATCCCAAGTGTCCCAGAGCATAATGGATCAGCCAATGGATCAGCCTCCATACTTCTCCTTCTAGATCTTAGTGCTGCATTCGACACCATAGATCATAATATTTTACTACAGAGACTGGAACATGAAATTGGAATTAAAGGAACTGCACTAAGGTGGTTCAAATCCTACTTATCAGATAGACATCAGTTTGTTCGTGTAAACAACAGCTCCTCCTCATGTACTGTCGTCAGTCATGGAGTCCCGCAGGGTTCGGTACTTGGACCAATCCTCTTTACGCTTTATCTGCTTCCTCTAGGCAACATTATCAGGAAACACAGCATCAATTTCCACTGCTACGCAGACGATACTCAGCTGTACCTATCAATGAAGCCAAATGAAGTCAGTCAGATAGTCAGACTGCAGGCATGTCTTGAAGACATAAAAGTCTGGATGACTGGAAATTTTTTACTTCTCAACTCTGACAAAACAGAAGTTATTGTACTCAGTCCTAAGCACCTCAGAAAAATACTATCTAATCATCTCATCAGTTTGGACGGCATTACTTTGGCCTCCAGCTCCACTGTAAGAAACCTTGGAGTAATTTTTGACCAGGACATGTCCTTTGTCCCTCACATAAAACAAGTTAGTCGGGCAGCTTTCTTCCACCTGAGAAACATTAGGAAAACCAGAAACATCCTTTCTCAGGATGATGCAGAAAAACTAGTCCATGCATTTGTAACTTCTAGGCTGGACTACTGTAACTCATTACTATCTGGATGTCCAAACAAATCTCTAAAAGGCCTTCAGTTAATTCAGAACGCTGCTGCACGAATATTAACAGGAACTAGGAAAAGAGATCACATCTCTCCCGTTTTAGCTGCTCTTCATTGGCTGCCAGTAAAATATAGAGTAGAATTCAAAATCCTTCTTTTAACGTATAAAGCTCTTAATGGCCAAGCTCCATCGTATCTCAGAGAGCTCATAGTTCCTTACTGTCCTAGCAGGCCACTCCGCTCTCTAGATGGAGGTTTACTTGTGGTTCCTAGAGTCTCCAAGAGTAAATCTGGAGGCAGATCGTTCAGTTATCAGGCTCCTCTTCTATGGAACCAACTCCCAGCATCGGTCCGGGGGGCGGACTCTTTAGTAACTTTCAAGACCAGGCTTAAAACTTTCCTGTATGACAGAGCGTACAGTTAAAAAGTCCTCTACTCTTTAGGTATGCTGCTATAGGCCTAGGCTGCTGGGGGAAGGACTGAGCTTCTCTCTCTCTCTCTCTCTCTCTCTCTCTCTCTCTCTCTCGCTCTCTGTCTCTCCCTGTCACCCTCTCTCCCTCTTTCTCTCTAACTCGTTCCTTGCATGCGCTGATAAAAACCATCCTTCTTAAAAAAACAAACAAACAAAAAAAAAAAACAGTTTCACCCAGTTCTAAGTATTTATACTGCATTTACTAACCATGTTCTGCCAAAGTCTCTGTCTCTCCCAGTTCCTCTCTTCTCTCTCCCTGTCCTCATCCTGCAGGTGGTGACTCATCTCCATCCCATGTTCCTGCAACACCTGCTGGTCCCATATAGCATGAATTCTGTATTACAGCTCAACTCCATGAACTTCATGCAACAACATGTTCCTGCCTACACCCCCCCCCCCCCCCAATGTCTGCCTGCCTGTCTCTCTCTCTCTCTCTCTCTCTCTCTCTCTCTCTCTCTCTCTCTCTCTCTCTCTCTCTCAACCCAACCGGTCGAGGCAGATGGCCGCCCCCCCTGAGCCTGGTTCTGCTCGAGGTTTCTGCCTCTTAAAGGAAGTTTTTCCTTGCCACTGTTGCCAAGTGCTTGCTCATTGGGGGATCTGTTGGGTCTCTTTAAATAAATGTACAAAGAGTTTGGTCTAGACCTGCTCTATATGTTAAGTGCCTTGATGTAACTTTGTTATGATTTGGCGCTATACAAATAAATCTGATTTGATTTGATTTGATAATATCCTTAAAGCGTCAGGGCTCTGGATCCTATCAGGAAAGTGTTCATTCAACTCTCTGTCATTCGATTGTTTATTTGGGTACTCGTCTGGGGGAAATACAGACTGGTTGTCCATCATTTCCTCTGTTGTATCCTCTGAAATGGCTACTAAAGATGCAGATGAGTGGTCTAATGACAGCCTGCAAACCTGCAGGTGGTTGCTGTCATTGTTGCTCTGTTGTATTACACCTGCTTTCAAAGAGTAGAGACTGGCTGCTAGAATCCCTAACCCTAACCCTACAAAACCAGGGTCCTGTGCTGCTGGAGGCAAAACTGGGTTCAGTGGTTCTCTGAACCAAGAAGATTCATGTTCTATGAGGTTGCCGTTCACAGAAGGTAGGGCTTCACCACCTGCGTCAAATGCTTCATCATCTGGCCTCATTTCAGAATTTAAAGAAGATTCTGGTTTGCATTTGGCACCATTGTCATTGTCTTCACCATGCCTGACATTTGATTCCTTCCTGGGAGAATTGCTTCAGGTAATAGGGATCATTAAAGGTGTTGCATGTTGCATCCAGATGGAGGCTCCTTAGAGGGAGTAAGATCAAGGCATTGGGGACACTCACACAGAGGTAATTGTCAAAGCAAGTTGCCATGTACTCTTATCTTTGTTTGCTGTGTTGAATCCACTTTATTAATTTCTCTTGAACTATTTCACAGGTGGTGATCAATAATGAAGAGATACTTCATTATTCAGAGGTACCTTTGGGAGTAGATGTCAGGTTTAAGCCACCTAGAACATTATTAAACACACAGGGAAGAAAGACAAGGGACAACAGCGCTCATTTTACTTGCAAGGAGAACAGACAGATATGCTCAGTTACATTCTCTACCTGCTCTGACGTATCTCTTCTGTTCTCCCATATTTATTTCCTTAGGGTGGTCCCTAGTTACATGGTGTTGCAGCTCTAAAGGGTGGGGAAACACACAGCTGCAACATAGTAGATAGATGCTTATTGTGTAATCATATTCAAGGTACAACTTTGAAACATGACACACCAAACACCGTGAGAAGCTAGTTCATAACCGAAGTAATCTTGTTTCTGCCTCCTCCCTGTCTTCATGTTCCTCTTCGAAGGTCGTTGCTTATCTTCAGAGGTATGAGCTCAGCTCCTGTAAGAAAAACACAAGTTTCTGCATTCTTGCAGGGTTAGTAAAAGTAGAGCAATACTGTAATAATCACTTTATGTACATTTATTCTAACAGTAGACATCTTAATAATCAAATTAAGAATTTAATTTAAAATTTAAATTCATCTTTTAAATTAGAAACAATTAAGTTACTTGCTCATTAATGTCACAGGGAGAGGACATTGTGCAACCCTCCTGTGTTGGCGGCACCATCAACCGCCCACTAGTGTCAGTGTTTTCTTTGTTCATATTTTAGGGTTACATATAGGGGTGTAACAATTAATGGATTCACTGATTAATTGATCTATATTCTTGTGATCGAATTGCATCAATCTGTGCCAGGCAAATTGGCATTCCGGATGACACATATCAATTAAAATTGTTTGAAATTGTAAAGAATCGATTTTCATTGTTATTTGGAAACTGCACATTGGATTTAAGCACAATAATTTTGTTTGTTTGTTTTTAGCACTTTAGACACATTAGACATTACTTGATTCAGTCTGCATGTCTGTGACGTCATCGTCATGCGCCAACTGCAGTGCAAAGCTCAGAACGACAACAAAATGCAGCATGGCAGAGGAGACGGCGAGAAAGAAATTTGTAAAATGTAGAAGCCAAATAAAAAACCACAGAAACATGACAAATCTTTCCAACCATCTACTAACTACTAAGGTCCATGCACCTCTCCTGAAGAAATGTTGGTTGTGGTTATTTTTGAGATTAAAACGGTATTATTTTTATGTTGAAAACAACAGCAAGTAGCAAGTAAACCTACTGTTAATTCAACCTGAAGAAATGTTGGTTGCACTTTATTGTGTATTGTTTATATTGAAAATGAGAGCAGAAGGTTAACCTTCTGGTTGCACTTCATTCAAATAAAAGGTCAATATATTTGCCATTGATTGTTGTTTGCTTGTTTATAATATCCATAATTAACATGCTGTATCATTAATTTAACATACCTCTTTGTTTCTCGCCTAGCTCCTCTGGTAAAGGCCCGAAGCCGCCTCTTCTTATTAATATTCTTGTTGGGGTTGTTGGTTGTTGGCAAAAAATGTGAAGGTGCATTACTGCCACGGACTGGTATGGAGTGTGGACTGAGATGATTATTTTGTCATTCTATGTCATTCTAAAATTAAATAAAGCAAAATTATATTATTTTAAGCAGTCCAATTCTTCTAAGATTTTGTAGCAAAGCGTCATAGCATTTTTCACTTGATACTCTCTGTAGAGTGTCATTTAAATCTAACCTCAGCTTCTGTTTTGGCTCAAAATCAGATATTTTCTTTCCTCCTTTGTACAGTACAGTATGGCATGTTCTACTGTTTCCTGCTGATCACAATAGTCACATTTTCCTGATGCATGCTTCTTTATTTTATACAGTGTGCTGTTAAGTCCTGAATGACCAAATCTTAACCTTGTTATTATTGTTTCCTGTCTGCAGGCTCTTGCTGTCTCTCTTGTAATTCCAACTCTTCTTTGAATTCTATAAAACCATCTGCCTGTTCTTTCTTCTTTCCACTGCTTTTGCCACCTTTCTTCTAAAAAGCCCCGAAGCCAGCTCAAGCTGGCCCTTTAAAGACAGCCCACAGGAAGTGGGACGCAGCCAGCAGGAGATGGAAGGAAGGGGAAACTGCAGCCACAATTCCCTTAAAATTTCTTTCATTGTATTTATAGTTATTTTTCTTTATGGTTCAGTTTCACTGATGTTTGTTATATTTAGTTACTTTAAATGATTTTAGAAGTTTCCTCTTGATTTTTAATAGTTAATTGAGTCTTCCCCTGTGTATGTGTCTTGGACTAGTCCACCGGTGTGTTAATTGTCTGGTGAGGGCCCTTTATTAAAAACCATCTAGAACTGAATAATAAGAAAAAAGAGCTGGAGATTGAGCAACTGGAGTATGAGGGGAAAAAGGCACTGCAGTAAATGGTACTTCAAAATATTTTGGAAAACATGACTGACATTTTACACTTATGGCTTTTCTTTTCCCAGAAAAGGCAGGCACTTTAATAAATAAAACACATCCTGTGATTTTTTTTTATTTTTTATTTTATTTTACTTTTTGGATGAAAAGCTGCTGCTGATGGTTGCTTTACTATAAGTGCATGGCTTGGGTTGCATTACTTAGCTGAGGGAATACGTTACATCTGTAATCTTCAACCATATGAGAAACTGTATCGCTCATAGAGAATATCATCAGAAAAGCCAAAGGATCACTCTAGTCTTGAAAAACTCTCTCCCTTCGAAGAGCACCTCTAAAAATTCGGGCACCTAAATCTACTGGATTTTCCAAAAACAGTGAGTCCATGTTCAAGGGCAGCACTTTTTATAGCTGACTTTCAGATGAAACTCGGAACATAACCTGGTCCAAGTTATGTTTGCAACATAAGTTACCACTGTGATCTAGCCAGCTTAAAAGAGAGCCACCTTCATGACACGGAAAAGTCTGGTTTTATCAAATCAGATTTATTTATATAGTGCCAAATCATAACAAAGTTACATCAAGGCACTTTACATATAGAGCAGGTCTAGACCAAACTCTTTATAAAATTATTTAAAGAGACCCAACAGATCCCCCGATGAGCAAGCACTTGATGACAGTGGCAAGGAAAAACTTCCTTTAAGAGGCAGAAACCTCGGGCAGAACCAGGTTTGGGGGGGTGGCTATCTGCCTCAACTGGTTGGGTTGAGAGAGGGAGAGAAAGAGGATAAATTCTCAACATACGTTTATGTTTTGGGTATGGGTATGTTTACGCTCAACATACCTTGCTAACACACTAATCTCGCTTTGTAGTACACCCCTCTGGTTTCGACCAAACAGAGTTCAGGTGGGAACAGTTGGCTGACTGTTTCCATCAAATACAACCACTACAAATAGTATTTCAAACTAAAACTGTTAAATTTGATCACTGCCTCAGATTTGATTTTATGGTAGTGTAGAAGAGTGGTCCCCAACCCCTGGGCCGTGGACCAGTACCGGTCCGTTGTGGCCCGGGTCTTTTGAACCGGGCCACACATAAAAAATAAATACCTTTATTAACATTATGTTTTATTTATTATCTTAATCTGAACTATGTTTTATTTTGAAAAATGACTGGATTCTCTCCCTTACATCTCCATCTATGACTCACTCTTGACGCATGTCAAAATGCTTGTCTTGGTCATGTGATACATTACTGCTAAAATTAAACCCACTAGCTAGTGAAATTATTAAAAAAGGACAGTTTCTTTGTGAAGGGAAAAGACCCAGTGAGGAGACAGAAGAAGAGCCTGCGACTTCCATGACAAAGAAAGTTGCATTTAGGTTCGGGGTTAGGGGGCAGAGAGGATGTTACTCATGGTATGTTGTTAGCGCGATGTTACGAGGACGCTGCTAATCAAGTTGCATATGAGTGCACAGTGGATTTACATTTATTATGAGATTTAGAAAATAGCAGTTTTTATGCCCATCGTATCATTTCATTTTGTTGCATTTATCCACCAGACCTTGAAGGCCGGTCCGTGGAAATATTGTCTGACATTAAATTGGTCTGTGACGCAAAAAATATTGGGGACCACTGGTGTAGAAAGAACCTGACCTGCATGAGAATAACATTCAAACTGCAGACTTTTTATAATGTGCCTTGCGAAGAGAACTGAAGATACGCTCACTGTAGGTTGTCATACATTGATATACTTTGCCTATTCTATACAGGCTCCACCGCTGTAACCTTTTTGTACATCATAATTTGTGCAACATTGAAATATGACATCTTTTAAAAGCAATGAAAAAGCATTATGTTCATGTCAAATATTTCATCAACTCTAATCTATTCGTTACCAAACATTCATTTAAATCCATAGTTTTCATAGGGACAGAAAAGACAGATAGACTGAATAATTTGAGGAAACTGAAAATCCTGCTGCTGTGAAGCCTGAACAGGGGCATGTGAACAATGTGACCAGAGTTAAGGGCTGTCCACACCAAGATATAACGATAAATATATAGTTCTAAAAGTTGTTCTTAACCCAAGTGAATCCACACTACAACTATAACAACAACGATAGTGGTGGACGATATTGTTTGTTCACTTTCAGAGTGATTTGATGAATGATAAAAACACTGACAGCTAATCAAAATCCATCAAGAATGACAGGTTGGGTTCACGTCAATACATCACTCACACACTCATTCAACATGGTGGACGACATAGTAGAGAGGCTTATCATTGAGGTCCAAAAAAATCTAGCTCTGTATGACAAGAATGTCGGGCTGTATAAAGATAGGGACATCTGGGACGGAATCGGGCGCACCCTTGGAATAATGCGCAGAGCACTCAGTGTGCTTGGCGTAACCTAGCAACACAACAATGTCGTTCATTGGTGTGGATGCTAGCATTTTATCGTTATAGCTATAGTTCTTGGTGTGGATGGCCCTTTAGACCTGGATTCAGAATTGTGACTCTGGTAGCTGAGAGTAGGCATGTAGAAGATACTGGCATGTAGCTATCACAATGTTTCTCATACAAGTGAACAGCTGCAGTTGCACCCCTCACTCTCCTGTAAAGGTGGGGTTGGCTACAGTGGTGGTGGCTGTCTGGAACAGTGGGTTTTCAGCCTGTAAACAGAGAACAAAGAAAGATTCTTCTCATGATCAGTCATGGCAGGTGCTTTCATTGTGCGTTAAACAGATAGCTGAATGATTTGCATCAATAGGTGAATACTCTCAGCTCTGATTCATCAATGCTACTTTAAGTTCAGAATTGCTGATTTAAATAATTTTTGATGAGGGTCGAGCATATGTTACAATATTTATCATTTATTTACAACTGTTTTCTAAAAATGTGACTGTAACTGTGACTATAACTATCGGTGTGACTGCAGTTGCGGTTGGTACTGTGACTGTAACCTAGTCTTGGATGTAACTGTACGATTGTAGTTGTGGTTATGACTGTAGGTTTGGCCATGGCTGCAACTGAAACTGTAACTCTCAATGTGACTGTAGTTGTGGTTGTGGCTGTGACTCTGACTGTGACCAAGCAGTGAATGTGACTCAGTGTGACTGTAGTTCTGGTTGTGAGTGCAGCTGTAGTGTGACTCCTGCTGATGGTAACACAGCTCTCATGTCTGATAAAAGTATCACCGACATTTTTTGGTGATTGTTTCAATAAATGTGCAGGCACATCATAGACTTTTTCTCTTTATGGCTACAGCTACAGCAGATGCTGTGTTATGAACAGCATATCCGTTTCCAGGTCGCGGGGGGTGCTGGAGCCAATCCCAGCTCACACTGGGTGAGTGTGGGTTACAACCTGAACAGGTCACCAGTCCATCGCAGGGCCAACACACAGAGACAAACAACCACTCATACTCAGATTTATGGGCAATTTGGAGACACCAATTAACCTACAGTAAACATGCATGTCCTTGGATGGTGGGAGGAAATCGGAGTACCTGTAGGAAACCCATGCAAGCATGGGGCGAACATGCAAACTCCCCACAGAAAGGCCCCAGGGCCAGTAACCGAACCAGCAACCTTCTTGATGTGGAGCAAGAGTGCTAGCCACTATTCCACTGTTCTGCCCCTTGTGTAATTTAGTTTTTAATTAATCATCTAAGATCTGGACCTGAGACTAATTAGTCAGATTAACAATCGTGGTAATGTGAGCCATGGTCGCTGGCAGAAATATTTCTGCCAGTTCTGGATTTGTTGTAATGATGAGATGGTATCAGTGACAGTGTCTCACCTTGGCCCACTTTGCCTTCTTTTTTTCATTTTCAAATTTCCTGAACTCTTTCAAGTCGTTGATATAGATCAGTAGCTTGATGAGCATCAGCAGCAATATTCCAATGAGAGCCACAGCTGCGATAGCGCCTGCAATTATGGGTATGACACTGGGAGGTTCTGGACAGTCTGGAGGAAGAATTATAGACAGTACAAGCTTTTACATGTTTGGAGAATGTGACTGCTGACACAATTCATGTTCTCTTAGAAACATCTGAAATAGACTGCAGATTTAGCATCACAATCAGGTCAATGTGTCCAGACACAGAATATCCTATCTGCATCAGTTCTTCATTGTTCAGTGATATGCAGTCCTCTTTGTGCTCATTGCACAGGTGTGGAGTGTTCTATGTGTCTCCTGTGTCTTGTGACATTATCTAGGATGATCCCCCCCACCCCTACAGGTTAGAGCAGACATAAACTCTGGGTGCAGCTGACCTCTCTGCATCAGGACCTCGGCCCTGTAGTTGTCCACTCCAACCAGCTGCTCCAAGGAGAATTTGATCCAGCATCCCTGGGAATCCTTCAGCTTGCATGGCTCCTTTGAGATGGTGAACTTCTCCACCTTCTCATAGTAGATACTACTGTTACAGGCCAAACTGCAGTTCTTTTGGTAGGGACCAGAGTCAAAGCCCAGACACTCAATGCAGCTCCTAAGGCAAGATGGACAGCAATCTTTTAGCATGTTTTAGTCAGCAGGGGACAAGCTGCATTCATTCTTGAGCAAAAACTTTTACTGTCAATTTATAGACAGTTTCTCAGCTAATAACAGTAAAGTCAAATCCTTACAGTTTTGCTGGACATGGGTCAGGGCAGCCAAGGCACTGCTTGCATTGTAGGGGCTGGTATCCTTCGTTACACTCACAGCGGTTGCACTTACAGATCCCTCTGCCATAGCACACACTGCCGTTGGCTGTCTGACAGCCCTCCCTGGACACCATGCACTGACAGGCCGAACCCTCATACCCAGGAAAGCATTCACACGTACCACATTTGCACCTACCATTACCTGCAGGAAAGAGATACTTCTGCTTTACACAGATGTGTGTAAAATGTAGGGGTGTAGCAGATACACAGATGTACAGTGTATTCCAAATTATTATGCAAATATGATTTCATTAAAACAAACATTTGAATTTTAGTTTTCAGTTATTGTTCTCAGTTGTGCTGCTTCTTTTGCCAGTTTGTATCACTGACATCAATCTCACACAGGTTTGGGAATTAGTTTGCCAGTTGAGGCTAATTAAAGGAAACCCCTTAAAGAGTTTTTTCCCAAATTATTCACAAAGTCACAGGTTGAATGCAATATGGGGAAACAGAAAGATCTTTCTCCAAATGAAATGGATGGAGTTCTGGATGGTTAGTGGATGGCCACCATTTCCCCACAGTGCTTCACCAACAGCATGGAGGTAGTGGAATGATGTTTTGGGCTGGAATCCTAGGAAGTGAGTTGGTAGGCCCCTCTAAGGTGCCTTAAGGTATCAAAATTACTTTAAAAATATATTGAATTCCTAGTAGCCCATTTCCTGCAATGGTATTAAAAGTAAAACCATGCCTTCTGCAGTAAAATCATTTTCATGCAAGACAATGCCCCATCCCATGAGACCTTGGCTGCTGTGGGTATAAAGGGAGAAAAAAATCATGATGTGGCCACCATCATCCCCTAACCTCAACTCTATTGATAACATGTGGAACATCCTTAAAAGGAAGCTCTATGAGGGTGAACAGCAGTTTGTCTAAAAAAAAAAAGACAGCTCTGGGAAACAATCTGTCATCCTCAAAGTTTCCTTTGCACAAACTAGACATGGAATCCTAAATTCAATGAATGAGAGAGTTGATAAGGTGATATCAAAGAAAAAACAAACGGGTAATTAGAAACTATCTTTTACAAACTATTATATGTTTTGAAAATCTGTTTTGCATAATAATTTGGAACACTGCATTTGAAGTCATTTAGCAAAAATTGCCATTCTCATCATTGGTAACTTTCTTTCATAAAATCCAGATTGTAATGCAATTGTTGAGGAATTAAAGATGCTATTAACTGCCAATTACGTAAACTATTTGGGAAAAGCTGGACAAAAACCGTACATATGCATAATAATTTGGAACACAGTGTATATCTGCTAAACACCTACTCTCAGCTGTTGGTTGTTCATTGCTGAGGGAAGTCAAATTTCTGAATCCTGGTCTTACTTAGTTCACTTTGTTTACATGCCCCAACTTCACAGCTGCAAGTTTTCAGTTTTCTCAATCATTGAGTCTGTCTCATCTCTTCTCTCCCTATGAAGACTATAACGTTTAATGAATGACAGGTAATGAATAGATAAAATGTCTTGTCTTTGTTTAAGGAGAAATGTCAAAGCAGGTCACAAGGGTGATGTCCCCCTCCTGTTTTATAATCCGGAAACAATGATGAACAAGGTCTCAGGTCTCAGTAGTAAGGGGAGTAAAACTCTACCTCCACACAGTTTATTCTGGAACTTCTCGCAGTGTTCATCATCACACTCGCAGAAGTCACCACGGTAACTGTTCCCGCTCTCTGTGCTGTGGCACTGGCATCTGCCACACACACAGTCTCCTCGACCCTCACACTCGGTGCCATTCATCCTTCGACAGGAAGCTCTGAGGGAGCTGTCATCTTTGTCTCCAATGGCACAGTCGCAGAATTGACCCACAAAACCATCATTGCACCTGGAGCGAGGACATATTATAGAGGACTAGGAAACGCACCATTTGAAGCCAAGGGCACTCCTCCCTCTACATGACACCTCTTCCTTTATTATTTTCTTTTGGTCTCCTCCATCATTTCTTTCCTTACACTAGTAAACTTGCCCCTTAGGTCATTGAGTGCTGCTTGTGTTTGCAGATTAAACATGAATGAAAAATGCTGATGCTTAAAGAGAAAAAATAAACACATTATATATCCTGTTTTCTAAGATGATAGTGAAAATTCACAGTTTGGTGGCTTCATGAATTGTTGGTTTATGGGATTGTGTTGCTACACAGACATGCAGCCCTCATCTGTGTTTAATTCCTTCAATTTTTGGGGTGCTCTTACATGCTGGGTATGGAGGAACAAACCGAATGTATCTCTGAAAGAATCAAAATGATTGCAAGTGGTTATCTAGCTGTTGCTCCAGTGCATCAGAGGATATTTAAAACTGCAGAATCATCTCCATCCTGAAATTCTAGAGTCTTAAAGTCAAAAATATTAATCGTTATATCTGTTGTGCTTGCAGATGCTGACAGAGACAGGCTGCCCTCAAATCATTTTAGAATAACATGGTTCATTTCATGCAGAAATCCTGTTTGAAATGATTAAATGAAACAGGCAGTGAAGCTTACCTGCAAATACCACAGCTGACACTTCCCTTTCCCTTGCAGTGTGTATGGTGTTCGTCAGTAGGGTCCTCACATTTACACATGCACTCCGCAGATATGCTCACTGTCAGTGTATCTTTTACGCCAAGGGGTCTGATGGTGAAAGACTTCTTCCCTTCCATACATGAGAATGCAGTCACAGTAATATTAAAAGAGATCTATAGAGGGAAGCGGGGGTTGAGTAATCAGACATAGATGTTGTATACTTTACAAGATCTAATGCAAATAATGCAAATCATTTTCAGTGTTATATGACTTTCCCAGCATGGGGAGCACCAAACTGAAACTATGTGCAGCTGTATGTGGACATCACCATCAAGATACAAAGATACTTGAACTGACCTCTTGTTCTTCATGCACATCATCACAAATGCCCTCACTGTCCCTTTCTTTGACTGGTTTGGGACATACTGGGGTATAGACAATATGGACATTGTCAGGGAGATTATCATGGGTCAGAGTCACTTTGGAGGACAACCGCTGTCACGGAGCAAATGTTGGAGAAGATTTTAGACAAAAAACAATCTAATGTGTACATAAATAGAAACCCAGGCAAACATGTCACTAACTCACTGCTTACATTATAGGCATCCTTAATCAACTTAACAACATTCTTGGAATCTGATGACAGAACTTGCACCTCTGATTTTGGAATCATTGCAGAGAGTTCCTGAGAACAAATAAGGTGAAAAAAATCATTCAGAATAAATCTCAAATCGTCATGTGTGAAATGAAAATCAACTGTCACTCACCTTATATACTGACACCACATTTTCTGTCACCGCAAATATTGGCTGAATGTTGTTTTTTTCCAGCTGGGTGGCGAGTTGCCCTACAGATGGGTAGTCCTGTAGACAGCATGAGTCAAAATGTGTCATGAACTATGTGAGATGTGAAGTCCTGAACCAAACTCATACAGAGTAGTGACAGGAAGATGTGGCTGTTTTCAGAGCTTTGAGCAATGACAGTGTTTAAAAGATGGACATCATCACAGCTCCTAAAACATCTCCATTGCCCCAGGTACCTGGCTGCAGGCCTTCTCTGCCCCCTGCATGTTACTCGGTGAGTCATAGAAATGTCCATTTCTGACGCTTCTGTTTTTATCTTTTGATACAAACAGTTTCCTCTTTTGAGTCTACACTCACCATCTCACTGCTCTTTGTGTAAAGGTTGTTTTCTATGTGGCACTCTTCACTGTTGGGCTCCAGTATACCAGCCAGTTTTCCATCTCCAGCCATGTGGAAACCAGCATCAGTGGTTAAGACGATCAGCCGAGTGCTACTGTTCCTCCATCCTATTTTGTCCTAAACAACATGTGTTTGGAACCATTTCAGCAAAGTCAACTTCAAAGCTTTTAAACTTAAAAAATAGTATTTATATATACCAGATACATCACAGAAAGACGATATCTGATGATTTCAACAATCTGCTCTGAGGAGCTGATGGCAGACATGTTTGTTAACCTGGACACCTGGACCTGGGCCACCACAACACTTGTGTCTTCCCCACATGTCCACATGCAGCATGTCCTTTGATGGACTGGTGTCATGTCGGCAGTGTTGTGAACCTTTTGCCTAACCACTGTGGTGAAGAGTAGGGTGACTAGTCTGTCTGCCTACTGACCCTCACCTCTGCTGATTAAATATGGTTGGGAAGGAGAATATGGGGAGTGACCCGCTGACTGAAAGACATCATTAATGACCTAATATCATCTATGGCATTAAACACCACTTTTTTCGAGACTGATGTACTTTTAGTCTTGTAGCTGAAGATGTTATGACTTATTTATAACCCTGACCATTACCCAAAACTCGAATTGAACTTCTGGATATGCTCTGCTCTAATAACAAAGCTCAGGTTATGTCTTACCCCACATACAGCAGCCTGCATCATGGCGTCCAGACTTCCCTCAGGAGAGTCCAGGTTGCCAGAGATCGACTGCTGACTCACTTTTGCTTTGAACTCAGTCATATTTGAAGTTAGAGGGAGCACATGTCTATAGCCGAAGGCCGCCTGACACTGCTGCTCATCCTCATCATCACAAGGCTTCTGCAGTTTCTTCACATTGGTGTAGGGAAGGACTGTCTTATCAACAAAGGCACCAAAACCTGTTGTCATAGAAGTGGCTGTTGGTGATTTTGTAAGTTAAGAACATAGATGCACTGTATGTTTGCTTTTTATTTTTCCATGGCAAATTCTCTTCTTTTGTTCTTGATCTCTTCATCCCTCTACCAAGTACCCCCTTCCTCTCCTTCACACTTACTCTCACTGTGTCTCACAACTCCATAAAGAGTTTGGTCTAGACCTTGTTATGATTTGTATTTGAATTGATATTACAGCATCTGTCAGGCTTTGCCGCTTCTGTCACTATACTTTTTCATGTATGACTTCAGTGCAATCTGGAACTGCTGTTTTGCTGCATTCCACAGTTATAAACATTAAGATTACAGCCTTGTTACCTATTTGAGCATGTTGAGTGATTCTATTCAGAGCTTGGAAGAGATCTTGTCCCAGTTCTTTCACATTCTTCAAGTCATCCTTCATAGAATAGGACAAGTCCATCAGGTAATACAGATCAACTGGGTACCCCTGCACTCTCTTAAAGGTCACAGTAAATGATTGTGGAAGCCCTGCACACACAAGAGAAAAACAAACTGATTAATTAAATGAGAATTACAGAGATCCGTTCCAGATAAGAACCTGCAGGGCACCAGCAGAAGCACTAGTAGTTTCTGTTTTCACTCAAAACACCCTTGACCATGTAGTGCTGTAAGATTCAAAACTCAGCATTTACAGATCCCACTAACCGGGCCGCAGACTCAGAGTGATCTTCTGAGGTCTCAGCTGGATTGGCTCTTGCTGGATGAAGGACTGAGCCAACTCATCATCCTTGTTGATGATCAGACTGTTGGTGGGGGATACAATGTCTTTGCAGCCCCTTGTAATCAGCTGAGCTTTGGTGTCACAGCGAGTGGCTTCCTGTTCGCCTGCTTTTATGAAATTCTATACAAACACATATGAACAGAAGTAACGTGTACTTGATCATTATGTTCAGTTATCTTTGACACCTTCCTTACCTTTATCTTTCCTGTCGTTGTTTCATCTGATACGGTCAAGATTAGTTATTCCTTGGCAAATGTCTACTGATCCACTTTGAGGCTCAAACAGGTTGAAGATTATATGGATCTGTTGCGTTTAGAGTATCAAGTCTAACATTCATAATAGAGAGGCCTGGCCCTTTCTGCTCTGAGATGAATGAGCAGGACAATGTTGCACAATGTGAAGAATCAACCACTGAGTTAGCATTAATGTTCAACAAGACTTAGACAACAGTGTCAATCAAAAGTATTTTAGAACAGCTTCCTATGCTGTTTTCAGTAGTATTACATGTACATATACAAGCACAGACCGCAGCTGATGTCACACCTTGAACAGCTCAGTGACTAGGGTGATGTGTGTAATTTACTTGGTGTATTGACTGTGGCCCTTGTTAGTACAAACAGATTATCTCACCAGCTCTTGGCACCACACACAGTACGGTCCCGATCTGATGCAGTCATCACACGAGTTGATCACTGTCTTCACACACACTTCCTCTCTTTGACAAAATCCTGCCAAAGAAACAAACTCTTAAAGAAAGGATATGCTAAACTCCTGTAGTTGGTCAGGTTTTGCTTTCAGGTAAGAGTGAGAGATGTGTATCTTCAGAAGAAACTGAGTCAAGGATTTTGGTTTGTGACAAAGTAGGTGAGAAAACACAATTTGTCCCTATATTTATTAATTTCTTAGCCGGAAGTTAATTTTCTCACTTGTTTTTACTTACCATACCCACCATGTGTTCCAGGGACAAAAGGAGGAAGCAGCTGATAACTTCCTTTATTTATACCTTTGACAACATTATTGATGTCATTAGGTTATAGAACAGGTATTGGGGGAGATAGATTACTGTAATTTCCGGACTATAGAGCGCACCTGAATATAAGCTAAATTTAAAGAGAAAAACAGTTTTGTACATATATAGGCTGCACTTGTTTATAAGCTGCAGGTGTTGGAAATATGGGAGGAAATGGCATATGGCAGGAATAATGTTACACAGAAAGATTTAGCCTTTTTGCCAGATCAATCAACTTTAACTTGAAGGCTGCATTATATGCATTGCTTCGTGTGTTTTCCATGATTAGGGTATGTACATGAAGCGCAAAAATAAACGACTGATCTGAAGAAGTTCGTGTGGGTGCGTCAAACAATTTCATTGGTCCATTGTAACCTCTTCAGTAATTTCATTGGTCTGATGTGACGCTATATATATTGGTGGCATGAAGTTCGTTACCTGTAAAAATCCATAAATTAGCTGCATAGTTGTTTAAACTGCAGGGTTCAAAGTGTGTGAAAAAGTAGCGCCTTATAATCTGGAAATTATGGTATTTGATGTGATGTCCCATTACCATTTTATATGGTAAGATGTAGGTGTGTGTTTTAACAGCAAATTAGTGAACACAAATAACTTTTACTTTTCTGTTGCCAAAAGAGACAGCCCTTATCACAGGATGGAGCAGCCCTGATAAATGGGCCTATATAAGCAATTGGGTTTAACTGACAGGGAAGCCATGGGTTGCTTTTTGTCTTTTTGTGACTTGGATGCCCCTTTTTCTTTCTAATCAAAACACCTTTTACTACCTGGACATTGTTTCCTACTCTGCCTCCTATCAACATCCGTCCACTTGTGGTCAGGCTCCCACTACAGGGTTAAATTTAGATTAATTTCATGATTCAATGATTCAACTACCCCTAACCCTAACCCTCTTTTCAATCCTTTTTTTGCTTCTTTTGGCACAGATGGTTCTGACATTTTTAGACAAGTCTAGTATTATCTGGTCTAGTATCACTGGTTTCATGCCAGGATAACTCATTTAATTTTTTCATTCTTATTAAATAAGTTGATCTGCATGGGGTCATGATTAATTTCATTCCCATCAGTTTTTTAAAATTTACCACACAAAGGCACTATTGTTAAAGTGGGCCTTATTGTCAAAGTGTCCTCGCCACTACCCTGCCTGTACACACTGTATGGAAGGCATAAATTTTTTCATGGAAATGCAGCCTTATTTAATTTAATGGTTATAAATACCACTCTGTGGTCATTTCCAAGGGATTTCATATGGTAAAATAATTTTGATGGTCAGATAGTTGTTTTTCCCATCTCATTTTTTTTAATCCCTCACTAAGTCTGTTATTAATGCAGGGCAACTAACCCTAACCCTTTCAATGAAGCAAGAGGGGATTCAGTTCAGTTAGTGTGTCAGGGTGTCTTGTAACTGGTTGCAGACTGAAATTGGAGGAGATTAACGTTGACTTGCTGCACCAACATGTGTGTGCTTTTTCCTCTTCAACACACCTGCAGGACATTGCATTGGTAACATCATCAGTTCCACCTGATTTTGGAAGGGCAACATCGCCATGCCATATTGACTGATGTCTGACTTCCAATCAAGATTGTGACACCCCTACTTGGGACCCATTTTTACCCTTCATGAGTTCAGACTTGCTGATGTCACATCAGCTGCTTCCTTTTATCTGACCAGGACCTTGTGATGAAGAGCCAAACCAGCTCCTGGCTCCACTAGCCTAATTACATGTTTTTGGTTCTGGGAGGCATAGTGGTTATCACTGTCACCCCACAAGAAAGTAGCGGATTCATTTAGTGGGCCCGGGTCCTTTCTGAGCGGAGCTTGCATGTTCTCCCTGTGCCTGTGCGGGTTTCTTCCAGGTACATCGGTTTTCTCCCACCGTCCAAAGACGTGCATGTTTAGGTTAATTTGTGACTCTAAATTGCCCTTAGGAATGAATGTGAATGTGAGTGTTTGTTCGTCTTGGTCTGCATGCGTTGGCCCTTTGATGGAGTGGCGACCTGTCTGGGGTGTACTCTGCCCTCGCCCAATATAAGATGGGTTTGGATAAAGCACCCCACCCACGATCCAGAAATGGATAAGCGGGAGAAGATGAATGAATGAATGAGTGAGTGAATGGTTCATATTGTTTGTCTCATGTTTTCTATCTCTCTGACTGCCTTACCCTGTCTGCCCATCACCAGGAGCAGGAGAAACGGCACACACTGAACCATTTTCTGAAGACACAAACAAAGAGAAAATTACAAAGGTGATGAAGTACATGAACGACATTGGAAACGACGACCTTATCCAGACACATGAAGGGCTTGACCAATCCACAACTCTGATTATTGAGTCCTGATGGGTGTGAACAGCATAGCATGAAGACTACCATCTATTATCAGGACCTGTGTTTAAATTCAGCGCTGTCACTCTAACTGCTTGTCTCTATGTCTGTCTGTCTTCCTGCCTGCTAGCCTGTCTGACTGTCTGTCTGTCTCTCTTTGAACTGTGTACTTGCAATTCAATGTTAACGCTTTGTGAGATATCTCATTACCAAAAATAAACCCTCACCCTATGATGTACATCAGATCTCAGGGCCACAGTCAGGAAGCCTAATGTGAGACCTCCATCTACCATGGTTCACACAATCGCCCACTGATGCTGAGCATGAACAGCAACTTCCTGTCAGTGTGCTAAGACCATAAAAGATGGCAGTGCTGGCTCGTCAAAACATCTCTGCTTCCTGTTTGTTGAACAAGAACAAGTCTGTGCCCCATGCATCTACACAACAAAACAACAGACATACCCCAGGCTGACAGTTAGGACAGCACAAAACATGTCATCTGAGAAGGTCATGTGTGGGTGGGGTTGTCATACTTTCTGTACCACATTCTCATGCTTTACCTCAACAAATGTATACTTGCAGCCTAATATATCTTAACACTGACAGGTGCCATAGTCCAGATCATCAACATTATTCACCTCATCTGTCAGTAATCATAATATAATAGCTGATTTGTGCATGTATGTCATAACTTGCTCTGTTGATTAAACGTCTTCAAGAGGAACTCCACACAGCGTAATTACACATTTGTATGTACAGAAACCAAATAGAAAATCATTCTTCTTCAAAATGTGTCTATGTGTCAGTTGTTCCGCCAAAAAACAAGAAGTCTGTCTTCCTCATTCAAATAATGAATTCCGAACTATAGCATACCAAATCCATCATGCTGAGCATTTATTCACATTTTTCACAATTTATCCTGCATTTTATCCATTATACCTATTATGATTTTATATTGTCTGTGTTATTCCTGCCACTGCAATACAGGCAGAGTACAATCGTAGGACAACATAACATCATGTAGTTTTCTACAAACTAGTTGATAATATGAACTTTTAAAGTGCATTTAGTTTTTTTTACCAGACTTTGTTTACAACTGATTGTATAAGAGCAACAATATAAAAAAATCTGCAAAGAAAATCAAAAGCAATAAAACAGGTTTACAAACTTAAACTAATTTTAAAGCAGACTTACCAGAAACAGGAAGATGCAACAGCTCTGTGGGGGAAAGCTGTGGTGAGCACTTTGCCGTTAGAAAAACTCCACCCTCCTAGCAGATGTATGACACAACACACAAAGCCTTGGGCTTGTGACACAGTGTTAGTCTGATATGAAGTCACTGATGTGACTCTTGTACCTGACTCACTCTTAGCAACTTTCTTGTCAAGGACACTTCATTTCACCCTTTGACAGTCTTAGGAGCATTGAGCTTCTCAATTGTTTCCCTTTTGAATCATAATTGAAAAAGTGTAGAAAAAGGAAAAATTTATTTCATAATGAAAGAAGAAGTTAGTGCTATTATAGTGTCCAATCTCCTATTCATCAAGCTGAGGCCCAGCCTGAATTTGGTATCCCGCAGTGGTGCGCAGCAGAGTTGCCTGGGCTTTCTTCCAGGTGAGGTGGCAACGGCGAACCAGAGCTTGGGCTGATGGGACGGAGACCTCCCCCTCAACATCAGGAAACAGCAGCTGCTGGTAGCCGTAGACACACTGGAAGGGTGACATGCCACTGCCACTGGGAGAGAAGTGTGGGCATACTTCACCCAGAAGAGCTGCCGGGACCAACTGGAAGGATTCTGGGAGGTGATACACCGCAGCGCTGTCTCCATCTCCTGGTTGTATCTCTCTCTTGGTCTGTGGGTGGAAGCCAGATGAGAGACTAACAGGTGCGCTGATTAGCCTGCAGAATTCTGTCCAGAAACACAAGGTGAACTGGGGACCCCTGCCTGACACAGCATCCTGGGGAAGTCCATGTAGCCGAAAAAGGTAAAACAGAACTGCCTCCACTGTTTCCCGAGTGGAGGGCAGCTTAGGCAGGGCAATAAAATGGGCCATGACTGTGAGGACCACTGTTTTATCCTCTGAGGGAGGCAACCCTGTGGCAAAGTCCATCGATATATGAGACCATGGCCAATGTGGAACAGGCAGGGGTCTCAGAAGTCCAGCTGGTGACCTTGCTGCGGGCACAGACAGGACAGGCAGAGACAAATTCTTGGGCAAGGGTTAGGTTGGGGGCTCGTTGTTTTTTATGAGCTGCTCTGGCACAGGTTGCTTGCTGAACTTTTGTAGTAATGTTTTTTTCCCATTTTTAGGGAGGAGAGAGAAAAAAAAGAGAGGAAGTTATGTTGTTTGGCAGAGATTATTTTTTTTATATACAATGTTTGAATAATTTTCCGTATCTCCGATTGTGTATTATTTTGAATTGTGTCTGGTATGGGTTTATAGTTAAGTGTATTGGATAATTGTCTATTAGTTTCAATTAAATTTTGCTGTCTATCCATAATGACCACTTTGGAGCCTTTATCGGCAGGTTTTATGATTATATTTGGATTCTTGATTAGATTCTTTAAAGCTATCTGTTCTGATTTTGGCAGACTATCTTTAATATCTGCTGGTGGTCGGAAGCAATTGAGTGTTTTCTGATCTTGTGCAATCAAATTTTGGATTCGTGGGTGAACTTGTCCAAGAGTGGGTTCCCATTGAGATGGATTTATGAAAGATTGAGAATTGTGATCGGGCTAATTATGGAAGTGATCTAGAATTTTGAGAAGTCTATGATAATTATGGATGTCCCTACGAAGCTATGTGTCTGCATTGGGGAACGTGGTACGAAAGATTTTGTATAAAGCTTTCAGTTGTTTTATTGAGGTTTGCACCAGGATAACTATCTATCTGAATATCCAGGTTATCATGCGGAGGAATGCAATTGAGATTTGAATCTCCGAGTAGGAGTATGGGTTTTCGAGGTTTGAATGACCAGTCCATCAATTTCCTGTACGGTCTGACCAAATGGTATGTTGGTTTATAGCTCTGTTTGATGGCAGGTACGTGAGAGGGAAGAGAAAGTGGATTTATCGGATTCTGGGAATCAGTCAAGGCATATGATGTGGTTACAAAGTAGTCTTTTATTGTTTCAGGGTGGTTAGACACATGGATTACATTTGCTTTATTTTGGATGGGCTCAGACCGGGAAGAGGGGAGACTTGTTGAGCGGCTGGTTTTTTGGATATGACTGGCAGGACTGGTGAAAGTTGTAGCACAGGCAGGTTGGATTCATTTAAATTTGAATCTGTCAAGGGTCTGGAGATCAGAGCCTTCACTCCCCTGTTTCCTGGAGCAGGGGAGTGAAGGCTGTCAGACGGGGACAGATACTTTGATACTATAAAGCTATAAATTAAACAATAAGAGAAAATATTTTAAGAGAGGCTCTAGGGATCTGGAGCATAGGGGATTAAGTGCTGTGCAAGGAGGGTTAGTAAAAAGTGCTAGAAGTTATAAATAACAAACAACAACATGCATAAACCTTCTTATGTACAATAATAGCATCAAATAGAAAAAAAAGGGGGGATGAGGGGGGTTTGGAGGCTTAATAAACATTGGGGTTCCATGTTCCCATAAATAAAACCTAGAGCAAGGATAAAATAAGTAAATAAAAGGAGGGAAACTTGTCTTAGTGGTGATGGATTTGAGCCCTGGTCACCGGGGTGGGAGACCTAGGTGTTAGCCTTTAGACCATGTCAGGGGTAAATGGGTGAGATTATATTTAATCATTGTCGGTTATTAAGGCCCCCCGGCACAGTGGTCCCGGGTTAGGGAAAAGGTTAAATGATCCGTGCACGCTCCATCCAATCCCGCGTAGTGCCACTCCTAGCCCTCATTGAGACCATGTGGGTATGAAGTGCTTAATTTAATAATCCAGGCCCTCTCAGTCCTCTGTCTCTGGGCCCTGGTCCATTTGGAGTCACATTGGAGGACAGAGGCCTGCACTGAATGCCAACCGTGCTGTATGAAGTGTTTAACAAGCGGAGTCTGGATGTCTTTCCTCTTTAAAATATTGTATCTATGTTGTGTGAACCTGGTTGCAATTGTGTTTCCGGTTTCACCAACGTATTGGAGGCCGCATTGTTTACAAATAATAATATATACACAATTTTTGGATGAAATATTTCCCTGATTTGTAATATTGTAAATAGTTTTGTTTCTCCTATTAGACACCCAAGCTTGCTGGTTAAAGAATTCAGTCTTTGGTGTTGGTTTGGGGTCAAATAGTGGTTGAACTTTGGCTTTTACCAGGTAATCCTTCAAATTTTTTATTTTTCCTGAATGCAGCAATGATCCTAGAAAAATGTTCCCTTCCTCTCATGGAGAGCTCAAAGTTATTCTTGATTTCTCTGACCAGCTTCACCGTGGAGGCCGAGTATGTGGTAAGGAAAGGAATTATGCTGGACACATCATGGGGCTTAATTTGGAGGAACTGTTTGAAGCACGTCCTAAGAAAGGTCCTAGAGTACCCTCTGCTGGCCAATGCGGAGAAGAGTATCCTAGTGGCCTGTTTAAAGTCATCCATTTGTGTGCAGATCCTATGGAACCTAAGTAATTGTGATTTAATAAGACCTGCAAAAGTATGTTTGGGATGAAAGCTGGTCTTGTGAAGAAGTGCATGTGTGTCCGTCTCCTTGAAAAAAACTTTGATGTCCAGTCTATTGGTTTCATTAAATTTGGGTCCCTTAAATGTTGTTGTGTCCAAGAAGTCTATCAAATTATGATTTAGACTGGATTTTAATTTAATTGATGGATTGTGATTATTTAGAGTGTTCAAGAAGAGCTTAAAGTCATCCTCTGAATGTGTCCATACCCCAGATATCATCCAAATATCTATAATAATAGATGGGTCTCTTGTGACATTTTTGGAGGGCGCCGGTATCTGGTTAGCAGGGTCCTTATGTATTTTTGGCAACATGTAAAAACGTTTAGGCCTGGTCTCTGGATCACCAAGTAAGTAGTTTTTTTGTTTTAGATTGATTAATCTTTTTTCATGTAATTTATGAATAATTTGGTTAACTAATGGGATAGTGTCCAGGTAAATTGGTTTATGATTTTGGAATAATACTGTGTATCATTTAATTGTCTATATCCCTCCCACAGGTACTGATCCCGGTCCATAACTACGACCGTGCTGCCTTTATCGGCTGGTTTGATGATGATTTTTCTGTTATTAATCAATTCTTTGAGAGCCAAATGTTCCTCCCGGGTCAAATTGTGTTTTTCTTGCCGGATTTTGAAATATTTATTAAAATATTTGATATCTTTTTGGATCAAATCAATGACATGTGGGGGTAGTTGTACATCGGGAGGGGAAGTAGATGGGGGAGTGAATGGTTGCGGCGTGGAATTGCTGTCTTCTATGGTAACATTGAAGGTTGAATCTAGACTGTTGCTTGATGTGTTTTCTGTTAATGCCCTCTGTGGGGATAAAACTAAGGCCTATGTTGAGGAGAGCAAGCTGAAGGGTGGACAATGTAAACTTATGACTAAGTATTAACACATTTTTAAACCCCTCCTGCATGGGCAGGTTCGTGGGGTTATTCAGTTTAACTCCGAGGTCAGGTGTGCCAGCATGGAGGCAGCTGTCTGTCGGGACCAGTGAATTTTGTCCCTCTCGGTACTAAACAAAAGTGGAGACAGTTTGGGTAAATAATCACAGTTCTCCATAATGTATCTGTTAAGCGCACTGAGAACCAGACGTTCCTGCTGAGGAAGAGACTGGAGAAGTTGAAAGCAGGGACTATAAGTCTAGCCTTCGGGAACCTGGTTTTGGCTGCTTTAATGGCAGCCTGTAGCTGTCTAATGGCAGTGACCTGTGACCTCTGGGACCTATGGTTGAGGCAGAAAGACAAAATGATGGTTTCAGGTATCACAGAATAAGTGGCTTTATTTAAAAGAAAAACAGCATGGCGAAAGGTGGCACCAGGAAAGCTGTCCATTTGCAAATTATTTTTCTGAAATGGGTTATTAGCGTAGTGAATACTGTCAGGATTGATATACTGATAAAGGTGATTAGGAGATATATAATATAAGATGAAGCTATGTTTATAATAAAGGTGTAATTGTATACAAAAATAGCGGTGATAGCACTGATGATAAGAATGAGTGTACATGTGAGGTAAAAGCATTGTTTAATTATAGACTGAAAGAGGGTTGGGTTGGGTTAGGGTTAGGTTAGGTTGGGGAGCTGAAGCTCTTCCCCAAAAGGGGAAGAAGGGTGCACAGTCCTTCCACCCATAGGACCTCCCGTACCCCTGGTCCCAGTTGGGTTGGGGGGTGCGCTGGCGCATCCTGCCACGCTGCACCACCGTCCAACCGTCCATTATGTTTATTTATTTTGTTTGTCTTTTTTGTGTTTTGTACTTTTTTTCGTTTTTATTTTGTGTTTTATACTTTTTTTGTGTGTATTTTGTACTTTTTTTTTGTCTTTATTTGTTTACTTGTTTGTCAAATAAAAAATAAAAAAATTAAAAATAAATAAACAACTGAGGATGCTTTCCCAAAAGGTGGGGAAAGGGTTAGGGTTAGGGTTAGGGGTTAGGGTTAGGGTAGGGGAATTGCACCCGTCTCCATTTGGAGGCGGGGGGTGCACACTCCATCCACCCTTTTCTGTTGGACCACCCCCTATTTCGGTCCCAGGCTGGCTCACGGGTCCACTGGCGGCCTCGTTTGCCCCGCTGGACCAGTGTCCAACCTTCCTCCAAGAAAGGACCCATTAATCGAGGGTACCTTTCTTTTTTAGTGATTTTTTAACTTATATATTTATTTATTTATTTATTTATATATTTATTTATTTATGTATTTATTATATTATTTATTTATTTATTAAAATAAAAAAATAAAAAAATTGTTTAATGAACTAAAGAAGGTGTGCTTAAAAAAAACAAAAAAGGACAACGTTTCGACCTTTGTAGGTCTTCCTCAGGTCCAAAAAATAAAAAAATTAAAAAAGCACACTAAAAACTGCTATTATTGAATGGCTGGATGATCTAGGGTTAGGTTTGGGAAGCTGAAACGGTCGCCCCCCGGTGGGGAGACGGCCAAAGTGCACACGCCATTACCGGGGGGGCCCCCCGATTTCCTCACCTAAGTTTAGTTTTAATTTAGTTTACTATTTTTTTATTATTTTTTTAATTAAATTAAATAGTAACATAAAAAAATCATAATAAAATTAACTTATTCCCCATAGAAAATTAGGCCTGTTCATGCACCCGCTTCGCGACGTTTCGATCTAGTTTGATCTTCCTCAGGCTCTAGGTGCATGTCTACCCCCCAAAAACTAAAACAAAATGAGGGAGAAGCTGCTCCTCTCTTCTATTTATACTCTCGTCTGGAACCGCCCACTTTGGTTAGGGTTAGGGTTAGGGTTAGGGGTAAAGGGTTAGGGGGGGTCATCCCCGTGAGGGGATGACCCGCATGCACTCGCACTTCCCGGGGGGGGTCCACCGGCCCCCTCACCAAAAATTATTAATTTTTTATTTGCATTTATTTAAAATTAAAATTAAATTGCAAAAAAAATTCAAAACCAACTGATTCCCATAAAAAAATATATACAAAATAGGCCTAGGGTTAGGGTTAGAGGGTTAGGATTGGGGTTGGGTTAGGGTTATGGGTTGGATAAAGTTGTCGTTGCACTGGCCAACTGCGCTAATGGACTGCTAAAGTTGTGAAAGCAGGAGAGAGAGAGAAAAAAAAAAAAAAAATTAATTGTTGAGGACCGCTGTTGAAAGTGGGAAGACACTAGGAGAACAAACAGGAAGCAGTAGCTGTGGTGCAGATGAAACACGGAGGGCAACGGACCAGAAGAGCAGGGTTCAAATCCCGGATGGAGCGCCATGGCAGGAGAAGGATTGGGTGAAACTTTCTGTTGCACTAATTAACTGTGCTAATGAATCAGAAAAATGAGAGCATGACTGTGTAAAGTATGAAAAAAAAGGGGAAATTTAAAAAAAAAAAAAAAGGAAGGGTTTTTTTTTGGTTGATTTTTGCTGAAAACTTGTATTTGAAAGCTAAGATAACCAAGGAAGGTTTATCAAACAGCAGATGGTGTGGCTCAGGAGGATGGCAGAGGACCTTCAACCCAGGGACCAGGGTTCAAACCCCAGGCAGAGCACCACGGCAGAGGAAGGGACGGGAGCCCAGGAGTGGACAAGTGTCTCAGAAGAAAGAGACAAGGGTGGAGTGAGGATAAGAGCTGTTTATTATGTGTATGTAATAAAAAAAAAAAAAAAATTACTGAATTGTGTATGGGTATGAGGAGCTCCACCCCCGTCTGGGCCACAGGGGTCAAAATGGAGGAAGAGCTGATACAAAATGGAGGTCAAAAAATAGTAGAAAGGGAAAGGCAAAGACCAAGACTAAAATTGACTGAGACTGCATGCAGGTAAGTGCTGGAAAGATAAAACAGGCCACATGCTAAGATAAGTGCTAATATAATAAATAAATAAGACAAACATAAAACATTTATTGTTAAGTGCTTAAAAAACATGGAATTATAGACAAAAACATGCATATGCAATCAATAAGTGCTGTCATGACCAAAAAAGATAAGTGCTAAAGGTCACGAGGGACATCAAAAGAGTAAAATTATAAAACATGCCAGTCAAAATTAGGTCCCAGTCAAATGTATTAAAAAAGAAACAATGTGACCATAAAAGGTTTCTGATTAATAGATAAAATCAAAGAGCATGTTATGCTTTAAGAATTTTATTAAAAGAAAAAAAGGGAAGTCAGAGAACAACCTCCTGGTTAAATGGCTATGGTGTCCGGAGTTGAGTTGCTGTGAAGGGAATGAGAGTGAAGAACCCTGTGGCCAAAAATAGGGCTCAGGCCCGAGATAACCGCGCCAGGAGCCTGAGGGCCTGATGGGCTTCAGTCAGCGTTGAGGCCTCCCGGCACGGTGGTCCCGAGCCTGTGGATCCAAATCCGCTCCGCCCTCTTCCTCTGCCCTATGGTCCAGCAGTCATTATTTTCAAGTCCGGAAATGATAAGGTGAATTGGAGGGTGTGTTTGAAAATGTTGAACTAGGGGGGTTGCCAGTCGGCCCTCCCCAATGTTATACAAATGTTGGGAAAGACGAGTGTGGATGGAATGTTTGGTTTCTCTTACGTAGTGCTTCTTACAAAGGGTGCATGTGATGATATAAACGGTATTGGTAGTAGTGGTAGTGGTAGTCTATATACTGGGAGATATTGTATGTGGGGCTGCTGCAATCTGAGACTATGGGTCTTCCGGGGGGGACTTCATAGGGGATGGTCCATGTACGGGGGTCTTTGTGAATTTTGGGAAGTAGGTAGAACTGTCGTGGTCGTGGGTTGTTAGGTCCAGATAAGTAGTTTTTTTGTTTTGCTGTAATATATTTCTTCCGGTAGAGCGTATCCAAAATTTCATGGATTACCAGTGTTGTAGTGTTTTGAAGACTGTGGTCCAGTTTTTTATAGTATTTGGTATCAGAAAGTTGACGGTGGGCTTCCAGTAAGTATTGTTGTTTGTCCAAAATTACAATTTGGGATCCTTTATCCGCTGGTTTAATAATAATATTGGGGTTCTTGATGAGTTGTGAGAGAGCTTGACGTTCGGGAGGTGAAAGATTATCGGGTGTATCCGTCCGGGTTTTGTAAGTTCTGAGGGCTATTTGATCCAGCTTGATGAGTTTTGTGACGATATTGTGGACGTGGGAGGTGTCTGGTTCCCAGGTAGATGTTCCAGTGAAGGGGGTGTGATGAGAATCCGGTTTGGAATGAAAGTGGTCCAGAAGTTTGAGTCGTCTATGATAATCATGGAGGTCCCTATGAAGTCCCTGTCGGTCCAATTTGGTGGGGCGTGGGATAAAGGAGAGTCCTTTTTCCAGGAGTGATGTTTGTGCAGGAGAGAGGGTCAGAAGTTTGGAGAGGTTGCAGATGTTTGAAGTGGAATTGGATCCCAGTTGTTGAGTTGTAGTAGAATGAGAAGTAGGATGAGGGGTAAATGAGGATGTTGTAATGGGGTCCGGGTGTTGGTAGTGGGGGTCCTGGGTCGGTTCTGGTGTAACTATAAATTTAATTGTTTACACCAGTATTGGAAGATGGCTGCAGCAGTTGTAGGGGTCCAATGGATGTTGTCCGGTTCAGTTTTAAAAGTATCGTGAGGAATTTCCGCGAGGAATGAGAAGTGTGTGGCAATGGTATTATTGAGGAGTTTGAGATTTGCTTGTTGCTTCAAGGTGAGGTTGGATGAGTAATTGATGATAGGGAAGTAAATGTCAGCATTGGGGAAGGTGGAGCGAGCTTGTTTGGCTAAAGTCTTGAGCTGTTTGATAGAGGTCTGTTTGGCATCCTGGTCCCGGTTATTTAATCCGATGGAAAAAACGACGATCTTAACCGTGGGGTTGGTAATGGTTTTTTCACAGATTTTCCAGAAATGATAAAGATTTGCTCCAGGATAACTGTCCATTTGAATATTGGGGTTGTTGTATGATGGGATTCTGTTAATATTTGAATCCCCCAGGATTATTACCGGTTTGCGTGGTTTGAAGGACCAGTCTTGCAGTTTCCGGTTTGGTCTGGCGAGGTGGTAAGTGGGTTTCTGTTTTATGGGGGAGGGGAGAATCATGTTTGTTTCAGGTAGTAATGGTGTAGTCTGTTGTGGGTTAGCTTGAATATCAGTTTGTGGTGTGGGCAGACAGGAGGTTGAGATCCCTGCATCAATTTCTTGGTTAAGGGAGGGTTCAGATGGGGTCGTGATATCAGTCATAGTGACTTTTGGGGGCCCATTCATCATTTTTTTACCCATCTCTTCCATTACAGGGATCTGTTTTTCCTGTTTGTCTGCTTGGCCACTGGCACCATCTGCTGGAGAGAGGGGGAGAATGTTGTCAGGGGTGATTACAGAAATATGTGAGTTGGATCTTGTGGTGAGATTAGTAGGCCAGATTGTCTGGAGATGTCCCGGTGTAGTTTCAGGTTCTAGTTCTGGTAAAATCACGGGAGGGGGAGGATGTATCATGGCTTCTATTCTGTATGTCCTGGGGATAGTTGTAGGAGACGTGCCCGAAGTTGTTGAGTCCTGAGGTTGAAGTGGAGGGGAGGAAGGAGTGGGGAGGGGTTGGAGATTATTAATATGGGGAAGCTCTGGAGTGGTGGATGAAATGGATGAAAGTTGAAAGTCCGGGGTCCTGGAGGTATTTCCTCCTTGTGTAGTGGTCTGGGTAATTGAGTGGATCTTTATTGTTCCGGGTGGTAATGGAGTCGATGTTTTGGGGTCTTCTAGTGGCCGTTTAATCTCAGAGGGGTCCCAGGGTGGTGTTTGTAGAGCTGTCTCTGTTGGTATGATAGGTGGTTGGTGTCCGCTGTCTGTTGGCAGTTCCTTCTGGTGTTGTCCTGGGGTCTGGGTCTGTATATGGTTGGTTGCAGTTGTTATCAGACCGGTGTGTCGTCCTAGTTGGGGTGTCTTAGGTCGGGTGTAGATTGGAAGATTTGACATGTAAGGGCGTATGGATGATTGTGTATGTGCGTTGAGGGTAGGTGTCGGGAGTAGACCAGGTTTCTTCCCGGATTGGGGAAGTGGAAAGGAGGGGGAGCCAGTTATCAGGGTCATCTCGGGAGTTTCCTGGGGAAGGTTTGGTTGTAAAATTATTGCTTGGTTAAGGGCAGGTGATGGAGGGTTAGGGTTAGGGTTAGGGTTGGGGTTGGGTTAGGATTATAGGTTCAGGTTAGGTTAAGGTGCACTGGCCAGCTGAACTGCAGAAGGATAGTATAATGGAAAGAGAGGCTGTCCTTCACTCTGGAGAGCAGGGTTCAAACCCCAAGCAGGGCACCGGAAGGAGCGAAGAGAGAGAGAGCTGCCAGAAAAATTTAACAAGTTAATGGGAGGGGTCTTCATTGTACGGGTTTAGGTGGAGAGAAAAAAAAAAAAAAAATATATATATATAAAATTTTGTGTTTTAGAAGAATTATTATAGAATCTAAAGTAAGACCTGGAAGAAGTTTAAGAAATAATAAGATAAGTGTTAGTAAAATTCATGAATAAGTGCTATAAGATCGGGGATAATAAATAAATAAATAAATAATAAATAATATATATATATAATATAATGAATAAGATGTATGATAAAATATAATAATACTTAAAATCTAATTCCAAAAAATGCCATGCAAAATATTACAAGTGCTATAAGCAAATGTTTTGCCATAAATCATGCAAAGATAATAAGTGCTAGAAGTAATTTTTTAAAAAAACATGCAAAGGATAAAAGTGCTTTAAAATCAGAGAAACGTGCAATCATATAAGTGAAATAATAAAAAAATCAAATATCCATATCCAAGGGTTAGTGAGGAAGTTAGAACAAACCTCCTAGGGTATGGTGGAATTACTGTCCACACGGGGAATCGAACCCAGGTCTGTTAGGTGGTAGGCCATGTTTTAAGCTAACCCTGGGTCTGACTTTATATGAAATCCGTACGATGAAGAGGAAAAAAAAAAAAAAAAAAAAAAAAAAAAAAAAAATCCGGCACAGGGCCGGGATGACCATATCAGGGGGGCAGATCTTGATGTTGTTTTTCTATTTTTTACTGTTTGTGTTCTGTTGTTTGGATTTTATTTTTTAGACATCATTGAGGCCTCCTGGTACGGTGGTCCCAAGCCTGTGGATCCAAATTTTTTCTGCTCTCTTTCTCTGTCCACAGGTCCAGCGATCGTTATTCTGGAGTCCGGATATGATGAGGTAGGCCGGGGAGTGTAACTTGAAGTGTTGTACTAGTGGGGTGGTAAGCCGACCTTCCCTGATATTATAAAGATGTTGGGATAGACGAGTGTGGATTGTATGTTTGGTTTCTCCTATATAATGTTTATGGCAAATGGTGCAAGTGATGACATAGACTGTATTAGTAGTAGATATGGAAAGAGAGCCAGAGATAGGATAAGCAGTGTTTGTATATGAATTATGAATAAATTTTCTATTTCTGTAATGGTGAGTGAATTGAAGTGGAGGGGTTGGTCTATGGTCTGAGAACTTGGATCTGACGAGGATGGTTTGGAGGCTCTTGTTTTTTCTATAAGCTGAAATGACTCTGTGATTATGAAAAGCTGGGTGTCCTGACAGAAGTAGACTGAAGTTGTGTTTGATAGTCCTGTGTAGATTGGTGGTCCGGTGAGAAAAGGTGGAGACTAAAGGGATGAGAGAGGGTTTGAGATGTTGAATAAGAGGGTTGGGGTTAGGATTTCCAAGAAGCAGGAGGTTAGGGTTAGGATTAGAGTCCAGGGGGGGTTTAGAATTGGAAGAGGGAAGGGGGTTAGGATTAGGATTGCAGGGAGGGGGAGGGTTAGGGGTTAGGGTTAGGGTTAGGGGTTAGGGGTTAGGGTTAGGGTTAGGAATAGGGATGATTACCACGATTAGACATTTGAGGGTTAGGGTTAGGGTTAGGGACATTTGAGGATTAGACATTCTTGAATAACTTTTGATAGGAAGGTGATAGAGACACGAAACCAAACCCTAACCCGTTCGGGAGATACGTCACTTCCCGTTACGACAAGGTCATATCTCGGGAACGGAAGGTCGTAGAGACACGGGACCAGGACCAGCGCGTTCAGCGCCCCCGAATTATGTCTGGCGGACGCCACCCCCGAGCGTCTAGGACGTTCGGTTCCGGAGTTACAGACGATTAGACGTTCCCATTGCGAACGAATGGGATACGAGCGTAAGGAAAATTTGACCAAGTGCGGAGGCCAAAATCCACCAGGTAGAAAGTGGTTAGGAGCACGTTTCGGACCATTTGGAGTCATTTGGTACCTATTTTGAAGTGTCGTTTTCGAAAAAGTGTTGGGGTTATAATTAGTTAGGGTTAGTAACTAGAGCCAAATTAGGGTTAGGGTTAGGGTTATGGCGGGTTAGGGTTAGGGTTAGGGGTTAGGGTTAGGTTTTGGGAAGGGTTAGGGTTAGGGTTAGGGTTAGGGTTAGGGTTTAGGGTTAGGGTTAGGGTTAGGGTTAGGGTTAGGGTTTAGGGTTAGGGTTAGGGTTAGGGTTAGGGTTTAGGGTTAGGGTTAGGGTTAGGGTTAGGGTTAGGGTTTAGGGTTAGGGTTAGGGTTAGGGTTAGGGTTAGGGTTAGGGGTTAGGGGTTAGGGTTAGGGTTAGGGTTAGGGTTAGGGTTAGGGTTAGGGTTAGGGTTAGGGTTAGGGTTTAG